>NW_006921926.1:1391761-1449513 GCF_000298275.1 Orycteropus afer afer | reverse complement strand
GAAGGAGGGGGAGGCCTTCAAGGAGATGGATTGATACGGTGGCTGCGATGATGGGCTCAAGAATAGCAGGGATTGTGGGGCTGGCGCGGGATTGGGCAGTGTTTCGTTCTGCTGTGCATGGGGTCACTATGAGTCGGAAACGACTCCACGGCACTTAACAACAACAACAACTTCCGTAGTGATACCGCCTCGGAAACCCAAGGAGGGGTGGCTATGAGTCAGGTCCAACTCCACGGCATACAACAACAACAACAACAACAAATCTTTCAATTATGATTATACTAATGAGTTTTCCATCCTATTAGAATCTTCAAGTGAACTCTCATGGTCTGTCTGTTTTGGGGAATAAAATGGCAAAAAATGGAGAAAATGAGATTACGATACATTAAAGTGAAATGAAAATGGTTAAGGTTTCCTAATCTTATCATATCTATTTCAAAACCAATCTCCCCATAAAATCCCTCCCAAATCTTAGCTCTTTGGGAGTTAGTTGCTTCTTCTAGCAAACTCTCAAAGAACTTTCTCTTTTAACTTATATAACAGTTAATCATGACCTTTCTAATATTAGCATTTAAAAGCACTGGCACTTAAACTGAGTCTTAAAGACATGTGTCAGCTAAGATGGGAGGAGGTTCAAGAAAGAAGAGCATGTCTGGTTGGAGAGCAGCATGCATGAAAGCATAGAGGCATAGAGAGCATATTTGAACAGTAGTCCTTGTGTTGCAACATGACCCACTCTGAGACCTGAAAATCATCAAGGGCCAGAATCAGATCAATCTAGCCTCACAGTCACATTAAGGATATATCCTATTGAATCCTATCCTAGTGGTTCTGGGAGCCACTGCAGGATTTTAAGCAGGGGATAACATCATCTTTGCATTTAGTAAATCTCTTGAGTGGTAGTTCTTCTACTTTTCTTTTTTAATAGCTACTTTAAAAAAGCAGTGATGTTTTAATTTTGAGGACTGTGTAGTATATTTTTAGTATTTTCTCTCCTTCTTGATTGTGAGTATTGACTTCATATATATATATATATATATGTATATATAGTGCATATTCCATATTAGTTTTGAGTTAGGCTTACTAACAAGCTTAAATTAGAACAATTCTTCACACATTTTTTTTTTTTTTTTTTTGTGGTCAATCTTCCCAGATGCATCTGCATTTAGGAGACTTACAAGTCTGCTAGCCTCAGACTAGCTATAAGAATCTCCTTGAACCCTACTTACAGTTCTGATTAGTCGTAGATCAAAACATTAATGTGGACAGATTAAAGCAGAAGCTCTCATGCTTTATTTCCTAATATCATCTGTCATTGCTTTGAAAAGCACACCAACGGACTCTTCTGCATCTGTACACCCCAAAGGCAATTTAATCTGCCTTGGCCAACATTAAAGCTTTAAAGTAACTCTATGCTATGATGTATTTTTCCTCCTTTTCCAAGTTCAAGCATTATATAACTCACTTTTTATCAGCCTCATTCTTGTAGATGGTCAGTTACCACAGCATTTATAGTTTTTAACCTCATCTAAAAGAAACCTAACAAGCTTTAAGTAAATTGATTTTTCCACTTATTTTCATGTGAAACAGAACATAGACAAGGGCTTAATCAGAGTGAATTAACATGCTGCTTTGGAGTATTTTCATTAGTGCTAGTATTTTAAAAGATTTTGGAAGCAAACCACCCATTTATAAATGTTAAATGCCAAAATGAACCATTTTCTCCCATTGTTGTTGTTATGTGCCACCGACTCATAGCAACCCCTCCTTGGGTTGCCCAGGCGATATCACTACAGAAGTAGATTGCCCAACCTTCCTTCCGAGGAGTGGCTGGTGGGTTTGAACTGCCAGCCTTCTGGTTAGCAGTCAAGTGCCTTAGGCACTATGCTACCAGAGCTCCCTTTTCTCCCATTAGTTGGGTTTATTTTAGAAGAAGATGTCCTACAGATGTGGGTTTCCCATCTAAACTGAAACTTATCTTTAAAGTGTCAAAACATTTTCAAGGTTAAGAATTTCATAAAGAAATCTTTCAATAATGTATTCTATATTATACTGACTTTTTCTTGGTCATTCATGGTCACCATGATATAAACATCAGTACCTTCTCTGAAATATCCTTTGAAACTACCAAGTGAGATCTGTAGGTTTCCTTGTAGACTACATGATGTTGTTGTTGTTGTTGTTGTTCTGTGCTGTTGAGTCAGACTTAACTCATAGCGACCCTTCCTTGGGTTCCCAAGGCAGTCACTACATAAGTAGATTGCCCAACCCTCCTTCTGAGGAGTGGCTGGTAGGTTTGAACTGCCAGCCTTCTGGTTAACAGTCAAGTGCCTTAGGCACTACTATACTACCAGAGCTCCTACATGATAGTAGATAACTTAATTTTATTTTTTGAGTCTTATTCTGGAATTCTTTCTCCTTTGCTATTGATGATCAATGAAAAGTGATATATATTTTGGTGTTTAGCTTTTATATAATTGCAATTTATACTCAACATTCATTTAGAAACCAAATCATCAAGATTATCAGAATTGTGTGTAAAAGAAAACAGATAAGTGAAAGAGAGCCAAGGCCCCTCCCTGTTTTTTTGAAGATGCTTTAGGGTATGGAATTTGTACAGTCATACTTGACACTCAGAGTCCTATTTCCTTCTTGGCTCTGTTTTAAAGGATTGAAGTTGTTAGAAGACTGACCTCTGAGAAAGTGAGGTGTTACTTATTTGCCTGGTATGACAGTAAACTGACTCTACCTTTTTAATGATTGAAGATGAACATAAATTTTATCAGTTCTGGGTCTGAAGATACAGATAATTGTTTCATAATTTCATTTCTGTTTCATATATAATAAGAAAACACAAGTAATCTGACTAATCAGATTCTGAAAGTTAAAGGATGCTTAAATTATTCATCCTAAATTTATGCTTCTTTTTTAACTTAAAAAATAATAAAAAATCTATTTAAATTAAACAAATAGAACCAAAGCAAAACAAAAACAAAAACAAAACCAGTGCTTAACTCATTTAAGGTCAATTCACTATTAATCATTCAACAAATTAATGATGAACAATTAAGAAATATATAATGACTCCCATATGTTTTGGTTGTTACTGCTGTTGCATATAAATTATATATATTATAAATATATAATTAGTTTAATTAGTTTACAATTATATTATGTATTTACCTCCAAATCATCATTCATTCATTCATTCATTCACTCAACCAACTTTTGTCGAGAAACTTCTATGAGCCAGGTGTATGAAATGTGTTGGGAATACAAAATCCAGTAACACATGGAAAATGTTAAACTATCTTGTAAAGCAGGGATTTAGTAAGAATTAAATACTAATATATCATTATGTTAATATATGAATTATTTATAATATAGTATATACAGGCTGAAACTTCAATCTATAAATTCATTGATTAATCTTGGGGAGAGGGAATTTAACCTGAAACCATAAGGTTTGCTTCCAGATGTTCCAAGTGATTTCTGTTATCCACTTAGGATTAGTTTTGCATTATCCTTTTTGATCATAAGTTGCACTTCATACAATCATCTCTTGCTGTGGTATGCATATGCCATATGTAACACATTTTTTGCTACTGACTACAATGATTGAAGTCAGATGTTATAAGCTCTTATTTAGCCAGTATTCTTAATATTGTTATAATGGTGGTATTGAGGAACAAGGATCATGCTTATGATATTGGCTCTCCAAGCCTATCCTTTCTTAAGTTATGTTTGTTTAACAACATTCTTGAGATAACGGCTCTATTTTTATTTCAAAAGAATGTTTCTTACTGTAAAATCTCAGACAAGACAGGAGGGCCTGTTGTGATATGTTAATGGGGAAGAGGTGATTGAACAAGGAAAGCATTCGTAGTGTACTGGAATGAGCACTGACGATGGGGTCAGATGGCTTCCATTTTACCAGTAAAGAAGTCATGGAAACTTGACAAAGATATCCTTTCTGTGCATCAGTTTACTTGTCTGTAAAATGGGAGTAATAATAATTATAGGGTTGTTTTGAGAATTAAATGGCACCATAGTGTGTGCAGGGAGCTCTGGTGCTGTAGTGGTTAAACTACTCAACTGCCAGCCAAACCCACCAGCTGCTCTGCAAGAGAAAGATGAGACTTCCTGGAGGAGGCGGCCTCATGTTGACTCTTGAATGATGAATAGGAATTATCTAGTGAAGAAGAGCAAGACAATCTAGGCAGCAGGCAAAACACATGCTCTATGAGGGAGTTCAGTGTGTGCTGAGAACTATACATGCTTTGTTACAAGGCATACATGAAGCAGTGAAAAGAGGCTGGAAACTGGAGTAGCACAGCTCAGCTGAAAGGTTGGTGGTTCAAATCCCCTAGAGGCCTCAGAAGAAAGGCTTGGCACTCTATTTCCAAAAAGTCAGACACTGAAAATCATCTGGAGCACAGTCCTACACTGACACACTTGGAGTCACCAAGAGTCACAATCAACTTCATGGCAATTTGTTGGTGGGTTGGTAAGATTATACAAGGATTTACAAGACATGTGAGGTGTTTGGACCTTGTCTTATATCTTGTTTCTCAAACTTTACTTGTCTACTTTGCCATATAAGGGCCATAAGTGAACAACTATTTTAACATAGATACCCTCTGCCATTGGGTCGATTCTGACTCATAATGACCCCTACAGGGTTTCCAAGACTGCAAATCTTCATGGAAGCAGACTGCCTCATCTTTCTCTTGCAGAGCAGCTGGTGGGTTTGGCTGGCAGTTGAGTATTTTAACCACTATACCACCAGAGCACCTTATTTAATATAGATATATGTAGGAGCTCTGGTTGTGTAGTGCCTGAGGCATTTGACTGCCAACCAGAAGGCAGTGGTTCAAACCCACCAGCCACTCCTTGGAAGGAAGATTGGGCAATCTACTTCTATAGTGATACTGCCTTGGAAACCCAAGGAGGGGTTGCTATGAGTATGAGTCAGATCTGACTTGATGGCAGTGAGTTTTTTTGAAAAATATATGATATCTATTAATAGCTACCCACGTAAATTTATTTAAAATGAATTACTATTGCTACCTCTAATAGAAAACTAATATCACCTGTCATAAATAGGAGGAATCTGTTACATTATATACAGTTGAAACCAAACAACGTTATTAAATTCCAGTTAGATTCCATAACTTGCCAAGTAAAACAGCATGTTCTCTCTTTGATAAGAAAAGAGTTAGTGACAGAGATGTGTTAAAGATAAACTAGCCCTCACTGAGACTTTCTCATGATGAAGACAGAAGGCTTCAAAGAGACTTGAGCCAGTATGTGATGAGATTTTTAAATTCCATGACTTAATACCAACTAATATCACTTTGGATACTGTTGGTGGTCTGTGAACACTGAGGAGTCACTGAAAGATTTTAACAGAAGCATGGATAGTGTTAAGATCACTTTATAGAAAGATTAGTCTGTGTGTGTCCTGCAGAATGAATTGTAGGGCAATGAGCCCTCCTTTTCTCACCTGGATTAATCCAATCAAAAGGGCAACAGTAGAGGGCCAGTTGGCTGGTGTGTATGCTGTGTTCTGCCACTTTCATTATGAGTGAGCCTTTATTGGGTTCCAGCTTTTGAAAGACAGAGCAGGAACATGACTCCTAGGCTTTCTAGCTGTTGTGGGGCAGGATTTGAGGCATAAAATCTTTCCTTCCTTCATGGCACGGGGCCTTTAACAGTTACCAAGGCAGCTAAGTGGGAGTATTTCTTCCGACCCTGGGCTGAGTTTCTCTGGTTTGGGGGAGGTGTGGCTGAATGAAGTGAGCTGAGAAACCGCTCTGAGCATTCATGAGTTTATCCTTTCAGCTTTCACTTCACTGGATTTTCTCAGTTTCTCTGCATTGACCTCACCTCCATCTCCTGCCTCTCTAGGCTTCTTTGTGTCAGCATTGCCTTCTGTCAGATCACTGTCAGTGGCCTCAGGGATATGGGCAAACAAGGCCAGAGCGTGTTGCTCCTGAACCACCAGGATTCCTGCTGGTGCCCAGGGCAGCCCCAAAGCCACTGCAGGCTGACAGGTCCTGCCCAGCACAAGTGACCCATCTGACACACCTCAGAGGATGAGTCAAGAAGATGTGAGGAGCCATCCTCTTTTATGAAATCACCTCAAGATTTCCCTGAAGTGAGTACAGGAAGATGACAATAAAGAATAAAGTGGGGGCAATTCCAATTCCCATTATGACTGAATAATATTTAAAAATTTCATTTAGGTTTTCACTTTAAGAAAAAAAATATATTAAATATGTCTTTGGAAATGTGCCACTATTCAGGCTGAATAAATTTTACCTGAGCTAAAACCCAATTGCCAAATACACAGAAGAATGAATGTGGAAGGAAAATGATACCAATATTCATTAAACTATGATTTATATTTGTGACTATAACATTCTAGAAGTTTGAAGGAATCTTTCTATTTCCATGAAAACAGACAAATAAATCCTAAACATTTTAAGAAGCATTAATTCATTATTTAAACAATGCTACCCCAAGCCTTCAATGTGGGGGGACTATTTACAGCTCCCACATTAGTAGAAAGGCAGAGAAATTGTATATACAATTATCTGGCAAGAGTTTTATTTAATTCTCGATGACAAACTGTATTGCTACCTTCGGCACATACAAATTTGTTAGAGGAAGTCTTACTTTCCTCTTTTATTGAGAAGTTAGCAAAGATGTGAAAAAAAAGAGAAAAACAATTGTTAAAAAAAAAAAAAAAAAGGCAGGAAAGAGAAAACTCAACAACCTGTCCATACACCTAAAACCAGAGGCTGCCACAGAGATCCTCCAAAGTCATCTTCTATAGTGGGAGGATTTCCTTAAATCCTTTTCAAAAGCATATGGCTGGCTTTGAAAGCTTAAATGGCATTTGTCAACCATCAGTAAATCTTTAAAATTGTTTCTGCAAATAGGCCAACTCAGAGTTTCAGCTTTTCCCATTAATCTTTAGGTAGGACCACTGAAGGCTTTTTCAGAGCCTAGATAATGCCTTGATTAAAAGGCTCATTCAAGAAGGAAAGCTTTAGCATTCACCTTGGGTACATAGTCATTTCTCCAGAGTATTCATGGGCTGTTATTTCAATTCTGCAACTGTGTCTCAAACAAGACATTTTTGCTACAAAGCTTTGAGCAGAGACATTCTTTAGTGAATTACTGAAACCTGGCTTTTCTATTTCTCCCGGTTTGTTATTTTTTTTTATCAAGTGTAATCAGTTCAAATAAGGGTCTTAGATTGACAACTTTACAAGTGTTACTATTTAAACAGACAAGATTTTATTTTATTTTTCCAAGTTTACCAGTGATCTTGCACAAATGACATGTGTCTGTCTTGGGTACTGTCTGGCAGACCAGTTTATCATTTACAGCCCAGTTTCTGGCAATCAAAAAACAAACAAAAAACAACAAAGACCACATTAAAGTAGATGGAGGCTAATGTATCAAAAATATCATTCAATCACCATTTTTATCTTTTATAATATTTGTTGTTGTTGTTGTTGTTATTTGCCGTTGAGTTGGCCCCGACTCATAGCGATCCCTCCTTGGGTTTCCGAGGCAGTATCACTACGGAAGTAGGATTGCCCAACCTTCCTTCCGAGGAGTGGCTGGTGGGTTTGAACCACCAGCCTTCTGGTTAGCAGTCAAGTGCCTTAGGCACTATGCTACCAGAGCTTTATAATATTTAGTAGAAGTTAGTCTCCCTGTCACACTTTAATATTGATTAATGACATTTCTTGGTCTATATAATACTTTTTAAAGGATTTATCTCAACTTTATAGAAATGTTATGAGAACTATTAAAAGTGTAGATCAGGTTCAGGGAAATATTTGGATGTAATGGTGCTATATACAAGCTTAAACAATAAAATATTCCTCTGGATTTTCATGAGGTTAAAGTATACCCGTTTAGGGGTTTCACATCAGGTTCATCTCTAGAACTTACAGTATTACCTTGGAAATGACATGAACAGAACAACAAGTTTCTAGGTACAATATTAGGAATTATGATAACTAAAATTACCATGTAATTTTCATACAACCTGACAAATTGGCATTGATTGTTCTGGTCTTTCAATTCCACTGAAAATGTCAGCTTCGATCTCTATTGTCATCTCAAGATGTTTTTTAATGTTACTAATTATCATGAAAGTCACATGGAGATAACAGTCTCCTTAGCAAAGACCACTATTAACTCACAAAACAAAACCCAAACCCAAACCTTCTATTACCCAAGAAAGATCACGATAATCAGAGACACAGCTGAAATGACAACCAGCCATTCCTGATGCAGATGTTAAAATGGGCAACATATGAGCAGTGTCCATTATCTGTAGTACTGAGCCATCTAGTATTTAATAAGTCTTCATTCTTCAGGCCAAATTCACCCCAAAAGTATTTCTATACCAGTGAAATCTTGGAAAATTCTCTCTCAAATGTATAATCACCTTCACACCTTTTAAAGTAACTTTTTATTAATTAAAACTTCAGCCTTCTGAGAGCAACTTAAAATGGTCATTGCAGCTGGGAATTAAGGCAAAGCTCATGTTTGGAAATTCTTCCTGGAGTCCTGGTGAAAGCATAGGCTTTGGAATCTGACTGACCTTTTTTTCCAGTCTCCTCTTTCCAGTATTTATTAGGTTTGTGACCTTGGAAAATTCCTTAACATCTCTGATTTCTTTATTTGTGAAAAAGAAGCAATAAATTTCACTGATTTGATCTAGGAGCAAATAAGATAGCATATGGAAAGTCTGGCACATCATATATGGTGGCTATTTTTTTTTTTTTTTAAGAGCCTGGTCCACATTGTTTTCGTTTTTTGTCTTCCTCATCCTGTAAGTACTCAGACCCATCCTCAAAAAACTACCTTGGTAACTCTATCAGTCAAGATTCACTGCAACTTTAAAATCAGTTGCATGATCCTTATTTCCAAGGGGCTTGCCAACTTTACTAAGTAAATCACTTCCCAAAGAGCCGTAGTTATGTTTCTATCTCCTCTGTTTCTTTAAATTTGGAAAACTAGAAGATGACAACCAGACCTCTGATACCAAATAATGCCTTTTACTTTTCAAAATCCTTGTAATTTGCCAGTTCTTCCTTAGATACTACTCATAAAAGGCCAGGGCAGATAGAGGAAATATTAACCACATATAAAATCCATTTTTTTTTTTGGAGGGGGCAAGGAATTCAACTGAAAAATAGTATTATGATCATGAAGAACCACAGATGCAGCAAATTTTGTAATACTTTTTTTTTCACTCCCAAAATAAATCAACAATTTCATATTTAATCTGTTGCATTTATTTTCCATTTCACCCTCACCTTCACATTCAATTTAAAGGTGTCAATGCAAAATGATTTTTCTCTGCATGATACCTTCAGTTCCACAGCATCCAATATTTCACCATGCAAGAAGTCTGAATTACTGCAAATTTACTAAAAGCACCTAACTTTTTTTAAAATTCTACGTAGTAAAAAAAAAAAAATTTGCTAAAAATGAGACAAGGGAATTTCAAGCCCTTTCAAGGTTGATGATAAAGAAGTAACATAATTTCATAATCCTCCTTGCTCCTTCAATTCTGTTGCTGATTCATAAACAAGGATTATACCAGTATATTTTGTCCTCATTAAAAAAAATACAAACGAAAAACTGTTCTATTTAATGGATAATCCTCATAGCAGTCTGTCTAGATGCTATAATTCATGACTTTCTACTTTGGTATGAAGGCACAGGAATCACTCAAGTCGGCCAGCCATCTAGTTGGTGGCAGCCTGCCAATCTTCCCAGGTGCAGTGCTGGATAAAAAATTATCTCATTCTATTGAGTTGTAACAGTGTGCTAGACATTGTGCAATGGAAAGGAGCACAGAACAGGTGCAATTGCTGCCTTTTAAGAGTTCAGAGTTGAAGAGCAACAAAACATCTTTGCTGCTGTTGTTTCAGTGATTATTTTTATGTAGATTTTTCTGAGTGGTTAGGAAGTGCCATTTGATAAATTCTGTGCTATGGATTACCAGGGATAGTTTGTTTCCTCACTTCCAGTTAATCAGTTTGTGTTACCTGAAAAGAGAGTTCTGAGGTAAGTTTCTAACATAGAAATCGAGACACACGCTTCTGGCAGGTGTTAAATGGCAGGAGGGTTATCCAATAGACCATGAGAGTATACATGCAGGAAGAGAGCAAATTTATGCAACTGGTTGGGAGATGGAGATGAGCTAGTATGGCAGTACTCTGAAGCTGGACTATAACTCCCTGAGGAATTTTAGGAGAAAGAATGTTGTTTCAAAGACAGGAGTAGGAAAGCCAAGGAGCATAAAACATCCTTTGGGATAGTAGAAATGTACAAACATACACGTATGATAAAGACAAGAAAGGAACTGGCTAGAAACTTAAAGCAGCCTATGTAACAGAAGAGAAAGAAGTTTAAAGACTGATATAATGTTCAAGATCTTTCTGAGGAGCTCTGGTAGCATAGTGCCTAAGGCACTTGACTGCTAACCAAAAGGCTGGCAGTTCAAACCCACCAGCCACTCCTCGGAAGGAAGGTTGGGCAATCTACTTCCATAGTGATACTGCCTCGGAAACCCAAGGAGGGGTCCCTATGAGTTGGATCTGACTTGATGGCAGTGATTATTTTCCTAAGAAACATGACAGCCTTGTCTGTCTCTCCCTCTTCCAGACTAAGTCCTTTTTATGGGATGTTATGATATGCCTGTCATGCTGTCAGTTGCTCCCCTCCCCCAAGACTGAATATCTCACTCTTGAGCTGTTGGGAATGATGACATCTGAGAGGTCCAGTTAGGTTCTTCACTAGCAATTGATGAGAGCTTCCTTATCTGAGATCACATTCCTCCAGGTATGAGGGGGCAATCTGCACCCAATAAACAGTCAGGGTGGGGGTTATGAAGGCACTGTCTCCTTGACCCAACTAGGGATACTGCAGAAGGGCCATCCCAATGGCAGAGATCCCTGTGGCAGTGGATAAGGACGTTGATACAACAGCATCTCAGTTCAAATTCTCCCTAGGCCCTTCTCTATATGTTTATTACCAGTAAACTTTCTGTACTCAGCTCTGCATCTCTGATTCAGCTTCCCAGGAAAACTTTATTCTTCTAGTCTATGCACCCGTTTTTTGAACATAGAAATCTCATGCCAACCTTTAATGTTCAAAAACACTTAAAATTACATATTATTACTAAAATAAATCAATACAATTATGATATTGAACTCATTTATTCAAACGACAATCCTATCCCTCTACCTCTTAGACTTAAAATCCCTTTAATATGGACTTGAAGCTGTAATTGTAGCTTATGTGATAAAATTCTGATTTCCTTAGCTTGGTTCATTTTTATGTCTTTGAGTCTAAGCCAGTCTGAGATCTCTCTCTCTCCTCTATTTATGTTGACCTCTCTGGACAGTCATCATCTTCCTAAAACTTTAAGTGTACTGCATGGTACATACTTCTGAATATGTTAGATCCTCCCAGCTAGATTGTAAGCTTTGGTGGGCCAAGGTTGTCTTAGTCATTTCTTCCTTTCTTCTTCTTCCTTCTGCTTTCTTCCATCCTTTCTTCTTTTCTCTCAACAAATATTTACTTGGCACTTACTGTGTGGCAGGCATTGTGCTAGGCCCAAGGAATTCAACAGTGCACCAGACAGGCACAGTTCCTTTCTTTCTGGAGTCTTACATGAAAACATAATTTAAACAGATCATAATGCAAATAATTACTACTGTAAGTGTCATGAAGGAAAACAAATGGTATTTCGATACAAAAACCATTAATCAATCTATTTTAAACTAGCATTTAAGTCCACCATACAATAATATATTTTGACAAAGGTTTCTACATTGCTATATCAAAAAATAAACTCATCAAAGGGCCATCAACTAACTACTAAGATGGTGCTTTACTTTTGCCTACTCTCATAAAAGCCTCCAAACACTTTTGGTTTAAAAGCTATCCAAGATAAAGAGCTTTCATATTGTCATGTCTGTCAAAACACACACACACACATTTATGCCTAAGGTATTTGACTGCTAACCAGAAGGCTGGTGGTTCAAACCCACCAGCCACTCCTTGGAAGGCAGATTGGGCAATCTACTTCCATAGAAATAATGTCTTGGAAACCCAAGGAAGGCTCATTATGAGTCAAATTGACTTCTTGGCAGTGAGTTTGGTTTTTTTGGAATGGCATAATAAAGAGCCCTGGTGCCTCAGTGGTTACGTGTTCTGCTGCTAACAGCTCAAACCCACCAGCTGCTCCACAGGAGAAAGATGTGGCAATTTGCTTCCTTAAAGATTATAGCCTTGAAACCCTATGGGAGTAGTTCCATACAGTCACTATGAGTTGGAATCCACATATCAGCAACGGGTATTATTAAATGCCCAAATGAAATTAAGAGACCTCTGGTGGCATAGTGCCTAAGCACTCGACTGCTAATCAGAAGGCTGGTCGTTCAAACCCACCAGCCACTCCTCAGAAGGAAGGTTGAGCAATCTACTTCCGTTGTGATACTGCCTCGGAAATCCAAGGACAGGTCGCTATGAGTTGGGTCTAACTCCACTGCACGTAATAACAACAACAGCAGTACCATAATAGGAGCTCTTTTAGCATAGTGCCTAAGGCATGTTACTGCTAACCAGATGGCTGGAGGTTCAAACCCACCAGCCACTTCTCAGAAGGAAGACTGGGCAATCTACTTCTGTAGTGATATTGCCTCGGAAACCCAAGGAAGGGGCACTATGAGTCGGACCCGATTTGATGGGAGTGAGTATCATAATAATTTAAACACATTTTTAATAAAACACAATCATAGTTGAAATCTTTTTAAGTGCCACTCTGCTCATTTGCTGATTTTAAACTAACTTGTAAATGCATTAATCTAATCAGGTGATGTAGTGGTTAAGGCATTTGGTTGCTAAACAAAACGTTGGTGGTTCAAACCCACCAGACACTCATGGAAGAAAGATGAGGCAGTCTGCTTCCGTAAAGATTTACAATCTTGGAAATCTAAAGGGGTTGCTGTGAGTCAGAATTGACTTGATGGCAGTGAATGTGGAGTCAGTGACACAATTAACATTATTTAGAATCAAGCCCCCTTTAGGCCATTGGCCTCCATCTACAACTTGAGCTACATTGGTTTAACTTTGCCCTGAAGAGAGGTGGACGTATGAGAGAAGTAGAGTTATATGGGATATTTTAATAAAGAGTTTTGATGCGTTGGGTAAAGATGCTGGATTTGAGGCTCTGGACAGTGTTGAGACACAGTGGACCTTTATGTAAGTTGTGGCACAGTCAAAGCTGGCAAGAGGAAGACAAAATTGGCCAAAGTTTAGTGTGGCCTGGCATTAGAGGCAGGAAGAGGAGTGAGGAGAAAATGGCAGTGGTGCTAATGAGACTTGTGTAACACAAATGCATTGTCAATGAGAATTGTCATCCAGAGTCACTACCTTCAGGCTGATTCTGACTCATAACTACCCTATCAGAGAGTAAAATTACCCCGTAGGGTTTTCAAGGCTGTAAATCTTTATGGAAACAGACTGTTAAATCTTCCTCCCATGGAGTGGCTAGTGGGTTTGAACCATCGACATTTTGGTTAGCAGCTGAGCACTTAGCCACTATGCCACCAGGGCTCTTTGCCATCCAAATTCTCACCCCTGCACAATTTGTGTTCCTATTGGAACACAGCTGTGTATGATTTCAGCTGCTAGTGGAGGCCTTGCATACATGGCTACGGATTTGCAGCTTTTCAGTCCCTGGGTGTTGCTGAAGATTTTTTGAGCAGGGAAGTGACATGATCGTCATCGAGTTTTGTAAGATTAAATTGGCAGTGGTGCATGTGTGAGATAAAAGGGAGGTAAGGAAAGCAATTAGGAGGCTGACCTTGTGTGCGTGCCAGAGGTCGTGTTAGGAGACACAGATGATAGGTTTTATTAGCCCCATTTTACAGATAAGGAAATGAACTATAGATTGTGGCCAAAGCCAGATCTAGTGGGTTCCAAAACTTGTGCCTTTTAAGACTGGAACCTTGGAACACTCACCCAGTTTGGGTGGAAGGCAGGGATTGTCAACAGAGTCCAATGCTATGGAATAGTCCAGGAAGATTGAAGACCATTTGGGTTTGGCAATAGGAAGTCATTGGTGATTTTTTTTTTTTTTTTTTAATTGTGATTTGAGTGAAAATTTACAGAGCAAATTCGCTTTCCATACAGCAGTTCACATACACTTTGCCTCATGACATTGACCACAATTTACCCCAATGCAACAGCTCCCCTCCCATTGGTGGCTTTTAGGAGAGAGTGATTTCAGCTGATTTGAATAGGATAAAAGAGTGAGTGGCTGATAATGAAATGGTGATAGTGACTATAGGCTACTCTTTCAAGAATTTGGGCTGTGAGAGGAAGGAGAAAGAAAGGAATATAGTTGGAGGAAATCACAGAGAAAAGGGAAAGCATTTTGTTTTTTTAACATGAGGAACTCTTTTTCCATCCATAGCAAATACTTATATGAATATCTTTTAGATTTCAAACCTCTAGAAGGGAATTAATTAATATGGTCTTTTTTTAATCCTCCATAGCACCTTGTATAGCACACACTCTCACTAAAAATTTGCTGAATGAATAAGCCATGAGTTCCCAGAAATGAAATGACAAATCTAAGATTAGGGAGGTAGTCTTGGAAAAAAGGCAGGACATGTCCTTTCTGGGACATGAAGGAAGAGGGGAATTCAGAGGTCATCAGAACCCTGGAGGACTAGATAAGTTAAACTGTGGATTTCAGCTGCAGAGTTTATGACTGGAAAAGATGCAATAGCCAAGGTTATGGCCCCCAAATGGGAGATGGCCTGGCAGTGAGAATGCGTAAGGAGAAATTCCTGGGAAAGATCTGTCATGATCCTGTTCAGCAGAGGAGATGGTGATCTGAAGGCCCTCAGAAGAGTGAATGAGATTCAAAACAGGAGAGTTGAAAATGCCATCCAAAACCCACTCATTCATTCACTTATTATTTGTGGAGAAGGAAGAAAATTAAATCTATTCAAATTGGAAATGGAAATGGAGTATAAGACAGGAAAGAACGGAAGCAACTGCGTAAGGGAGGAGGGAGACTTAAAGCTGGATTATTCCTGAGAAAAGGAACAGGTTATGGTGGAACACTCCCCGCTCCCCCACCTACCATCTGATTCCATCTCTACATTTTCTCTAGCTCATGGGATATGCGATGCCTGTGCATCGAACATTGCTGGTGGCATTAATTCATAACTTGAGCACTCCTTGCTGTATATAAAGTTCAATACACAGGGCAATGTTAGCACTAAAACCGATACTAGGTGAACCCTCTCATTTACTGTATGCTTTGATCATGTCATCAGAGAGAACCAATCACTGGAGAAAGACATCATGCTCAGTACAATAGAGAGTTAGCAAAAATGAAGGTGACTGGCAATGTTATGAACTGCCAGTGACTGCAACAATGGTCTCAAACATACCAGTGATTGTGAGGCTGCCGTGGGATCTGGCGATGTTTTGTTCTGTTTCACGTAAAGCCGAGTTGCTGGCAAAGAACAGCAGCAGCAGCAGCAGAGCAGGCCACAAAGGGTAAATGGTTTTCCCTCAGTCATAAGATTAACCAATGGCAGGGCAGAATTAAACCCTGCTCCTCAGAGGCTCAGTCTCCCATAGAGGGCGCTGTTATTTGGAGGAAATCCTGAGTAAGGACCTGAGACTTTTTGGCAGGCATCTGTCGTAACTAGAACTGTGCTTTAGGAAACTTAGCCAGTTTCTCCACACTGAACTCTCAGCCTTTTCCCATGTGTCCTTGTGACCACTTGGAAACTTTTGTATATTTTCTCTTCAGAGCTCTCTCATTTCCAGTCACTGTTGCCTCATGTTCAGCAAATCTGAAAGTGTCTTCTACGTGCTCTCACACTCCTGTGTGTCTGCCAGTGTGACTCTAGCCTTCCGAAAGACACACTCCATCCATGTGGTGAAATTCTACCCATCCTTTAAGAGCCAGGGCAAACACAACCCTCTCTGTAAAGTATTTTCAGCTCCAGGGGAAGTGAACGATTCCCTTCTCTATGTTCCCACAGGACTTTATACTTACCTCTAATAATAATACTAGCTAATCTTACCTTATATTTACTAACTGTCAGGCATTCTTCCAAGTGCTTTACAAATAAATGCTCTAATAAACTATCCTATGAGGTATGTACTATTTTACAAATGAGGAAACTGAAGCCACAGAGGGGTTGAATAATTTTTCCAAGCTAATAAGTGGCAGTGCCAGAATTTCAACACAGGATGTTTTACCCCAGAGAGGAGCTGTTCACCGTTATACTCTACTGCTTTTGTTTACTTGTCTGTGATCCTGAACTACAATGTGAACTCCGGAGAGCAGATGATGTTCCTTAATCCATCTTTGTGTTTTTGACTCACCCTAGAACCTGCCTCTGGTAGCATAGTGCCTAAGGCACTTGACTGCTAACCAGAAGGCTGGTGGTTCAAACCCACCAGCCACTCCTCAGAAGGAAGGTTGGGCAATCTACTTCCATAGTAATACTGCCTTGGAAACCCAAAGAGGGGTCGCTGTGAGTTGGGTCTGACTTGATGGCAAATAACAACAACAACAGAAACTGTCTGAGGGTATGTGCTAAGTAAGGAGGGATGGTCCAAAAAAACAAAAGCAAACCCACTGCCATCGACTCAGATCCGACTCATAGTGACCCCTCCTTGGGTTTCTGAGGCAGTATCATTATGGAAGTAGATTGCCCAGTCTTCCTTTGAGGAGTGGCTGGTGAGTTTGAACCTCCAGCCTTCTGGTTAGCAGTCAAATGCCTTAGGCATTATGCCACGAGAGCTCCCAGTTGGAGTAGTAGGTGTGTTGTAAATGATGGGTGAATAACTGAATGAATGAGTAAATGTGCATTTTTCTGTCTAACTTGCTCCACCTTGTGAACAAAAATTGGAGGATTTTACTGTGAATGAAAGGACAGAGGGGAAATATTGTTTTCTACTTCTGGTGAGAAGGGCTCAGTGTGTGCTGACCTTCAATTCTTAGCTTGCCCATCTAATCCAGGGAAGCTGTCCACAGTTATCCCCTTTTCTTTTCATGTTATTATTAGTAGTACAGATAAATGAGTTCATAATTATGTTTCAGAAAGGCTGAAAGTAAATGAAGTATACCCCATAAAAGTCTAATCTAGTAAAGCAGAAGTTACACTTACGAGATCAGAACACTACTACCCAGCTTCTACAACATACAGATCTTTCTAAGGTCATCTCTCAGAAGAGGGCCCTGCCCTTGAGGTATAACTGTTCCAGGCCCTTCCTTAGTACAGAGTACTTACTGGTCCTTGGTATCTATCACTCAATATGTTACAGCTGCAGAACACATGGAGCAAAGGAGAACAGCCAGTGTTCACGCTACATGGAAATGTCTGTCTAGAACACTCTTTCCATCTCCTTTTTCTGGCCAACTCCAACTTGTCCTTCAGGTTTCAGATTAAATATCAGTTCTAAAGGGAAGTCTTCCCTGACCACTAAGACCTGGAGATCCTTTTTTAGTGAACTTCCGTTTTTCATTAGAACCCTTTCACAATATTAATAATTTAAATTCAAATAAGTATTTACTTAATGTCTATCTCCTCTATGAAGGAGAAATGTGTCCATCTTGTGTAATGCTATATCCTCAGGAACCAGCACCAAGTAGACAGTTAATAAAATTAATTATGTAAATGGTTGAAAGAATGAATGGATACGCAGGAACATGAAGGTGACGCTGTTAAAGATACACTCCACAGCCGTAAGTTGAATTCGTGTCCCTAATAGTCGTCACCTCTCAAGGTTATATGAAAGCTAGCAAGAAAGTAAAAGCGGACTTATTTGCATTTTTAAATACTGCTAATACTTAGACATTTAAAAACAGGGTTTTGAATTGGTTCATTCTGGTTCAGCCTCTGGCTGAGAATTTGCATTTCCACTCCAGATATACTTGAATCAGGATTTACATTTTAACAAGATCATGGGTCGAAGAGGAGAAAAACATGAGATAAAGTAAATCAAATAATTTAAAAACCAAGGTAGAATGTTGTTGTTATTAGGTGCCATTGAGTTGGGTCTGACTCATAGCGACTCTATGTACAACAGAACAAAACACTGCCCAGTCCTGTGCCAGCCTCACAATCCTTGCTATACCTGAACCCATCATTGCAGCCACTGTGTCAGTCCATTTTGTTGAAGGCCTTTCCCTTTTTCGTTGACCCCTCCACTTTACCAAGCATGATATCCTTCTCCAGGGTATGGTCCCTTCTGACAACATGACCAAAGTATGTCAAACAAACTCTGGCCATTCTCACTTCCAAGGAGCATTTCGGCTGCACTTCTTCCAGGACAGTTTTTTTGGAAGTCCATGGTACTTTCAGTATTCTTCGCCAATACTGCAAGTCAAAAGCATCCACTCTTCTTCGGTCTTCCTTATTCATTGTTCAGATCTCACATGCATATGAGGCGATTGAAAATACCATGGCTTGGATTAAGTGCACCTTAGTCTTCAAAGAGACATCTTTGCTCTTCAGCATTTGAAAGAGGTCTTTTGCAGCAGATTTGCTTGGTGCAATATGTCATCTAATGTCTTGACTGCTGCTTCCATTGCTGTTGATTGTGGAACCAAGTAATATGAAATCTGACAACTTCAAACTTCTCTCCATTTATCGTGATGCTTCTTATTGGTTCAGTTGTGAGGATTTTTGTTTTCTTTATGTTGAGATGTAACCTATACTGCAGACTGTAGTCTTTAATCTTCATCAGTAAGTGCTTCAAGTCATCCTCATTTTCAGCAAGCAAAGTTGTGTCATCTGCGTATTGCAGTTGTTAATGAGTCTTCTTCCAATACTGATGCCATGTTTTTCTTCATATAGTCCAGCTCCTTGTATTATTTGCTCAGCATACAGATTGAATAAGTACGGTGAAAGGATACAACTCTGATGCATCCCCTTCCTGACTTTAAAACATTCAGTATCCCTTGTTCTGTTCAAATGACAGCCTCCTGGTCTATGTACAGGTTCCTCATGAGCACAATTAAGTGTTCTGGAATTCCCATTCTTCTCAGACTTATCCATAATTTGTTACGATCCACACAATCGAATACTTTTGCATAGTCAACAAAACACATCTTTCTGGTATTCCTTGCATTAAGCCAAGATTCATTTGAAATCAGCAATGATATCCCTCATTCCATGTCCTCTTCTGAATCCAGCTTGCATTTCTGGAAGGAGTTCTGTTGGCGTAGTGCCTAAGGTATTTGACTGTTAACCAGAAGCCTGGTGGTTCAAACCCATCAGCCACTCCTTGGAAGGAAGATGGGTCAATCTACTTCCATAGTGATACTGCCTCGGAAACCCAAGGAGGGGTGACTATGAGTGGGATCCAACTCAATGGCAGTGAGTTTTTTTTTTTTTTTTTTTTTGTCAATATACTGCTGCAACCACTTTTGAATTATCTTCAGCAAGATTTTATTTGCATGTGATATTAATGATATTGTTCGATAATTTCCACATTCTGTGACATCACCTTTCTTTGGAATGGGTAAAAATATGGATCTCTTCCAGTCAATTGGTCAGGTAGCTGTCTTCCAAATCTCTTGGCATAGCCGAGTGAGTGCCTCTAGTGTGGCATCCGCTTGTTGAAACATCTCAGTGGGTATTCCGTCAATTCCTGGAGCTTCTTTTCTTCGCCAATTTCTTCAGTGCAGCTTTGACTTTTTCCTTCAAAACCATTGGAACCATTGGTTCTGATCACATACTGCCTCCCGAAATGGATGAACATCGACCAATTCTTTTTGGTACAATGACTCATTGTATTCTTTCCATCTTCTTTTTGATGTTTCCTGCATCATTCAATATTTTGCCCAGAGAACCTTTCAATATTGCAACTAGAGGCTTAATTTTTTTCCTCAGTTCTTTTCAGTTTGAGAAATATCGAGCGTGTTTTTCCCTTTTGGTTTTCTACCTCCAGGTCTTTGCACATTTCATTATAGTAATTGAGTTTGTCTTCTTGAGCTCCTCTGAAATCTTCTTTTCAGCTCTTTTATCTTGTCATTTCTTCCATTTGCTTTAGCTACTCTCCATTCAATGGCAAGTTTCAGGTAGAATAGCAATCTTAAAATAATTTTTTCTACTTCTGAAATTATTCTGCAATAATGTTTTCTTTATAACCTTGAAAATTGGTGAACTTGAACTTCACAGAGAGACCCTTTCTAAAAGATGCACTTATTTTAGGTCCCTTTGAGTCTGATATATGAAATGCACAGTTTGGTGTCTAAGAATCCTAGCAAAAGAGATTAGTAGCCAAAAAAGCAATTAAGTGTACAATAGGGTTAAAGATATCAGATCTACAACAGTTCAGATAAGGAAGTAACACAGAAGTCATATCAACAAGGAAAAATAGTAACACTAGTGGATTATTTTAAGAAACAAAATTCCACATTCCAAAATTTTCCTTCTCATCTTATAACGAAATGTGTTTGTTTGGATGTTTAGGAAAAGCAAGAGAGGAGTAAGCAGCATTACTGAAGCTGATAACTGGTACAAGAAAAGGTGAACCAGGAGGCTACATCTAAGCTAATCAGATTCCTGATTAACATTTTCAGTTTCATCTCACATCTGATTTAGTATATCTGGGATTGGAGTGTCCCAAGCTCCCTGGGTCTCTGTAGAGGAATCTGTGCAGAGGAGAGGTATCTGACTTAGAGTTTAAATAAACACATCCAAATATCCCAATAACTTAAATGTAAAAGGCTGAGCTTCAGGAAAACCAACAATATTTTAGGACTAGGCAATTATCATACCTTTTCATGTGAAGGCAAAAGTGTCCCCACAAAAGAAGAGGGCTATACAACACAGACACCAATCATATATAAATCCCCATCTAGTAATTTTAGTTAGTTACACTTATAAACTATGTAATTTTATATTAGTTACTTAGCATTGTAGATCCATCTATTTTCAAGGACTGTGCAACCCGTGCAACTATCTTGAGGCTGAGTTCCTCTTCTTTGTCAGTATCCTATTCTAGCTAACAATGCTCTCAGATGAGCCGAAAAGATGTATTTAGCTCCCACTGTAACGTAATTTCTGATCTCCTTTACTTTCACTCTTTTGAAATAACATGAAAGCTTTAGCTTGCTAATTACTTTTATGCAGCCCATAGAAAAATTAGTTTATCTTCCTGATCAAAGCAAATTAGGCAGATCATGGCTGATTAGAATGCAACAGTAAAATCTCCATACTTTCTCGTCCATCCCCTTTCTCTCAGAAATAGGGCCTGTGTCAAATATGTAGGTATTTCCCACGGCCAGGCCAGACTCTGTTTCCAACAGGGACTGCAGCCTGGACAATGGTTCTTACACAGACACTAAAGTTCTTTAGTTCAGTCATTGTGTTAGAAAAGAACTAGTAACCCCTTAGCTAGCATTTGATGAAACATCTAGATTTACATATTTCCTTAATTGCATTTTTGAATGTGAGTGAGATTTACCTGATCAGAGTTAAATGCCTCCTTTATCCCCCTACCCAAAGCAAAATTCAACTCCATGCAAAAAAAAAAAAAAAAAAAAAAAAAAGTGAGGTGGGTTGTATAGAATCTTATTCATGTCAGGTTTGAACAAATTTTAGGGTTTCAATAAAGTGGGATGAGGGGGCTACATTACAAGAGACAGGAAAGATATAGCTTTATCTTTCAAAGTGGAAATGTCAGTTTCTAAAGTTTGGACTGGCTCAGCTCTCTCAGAACAGCTATTTTGATTTTAATAATGAATGCTATTCCTTGTTGCTGAATTTCCCAAATCAGTTGGTAAAAGACTCCAAAATGATCTTATTGTCGTTAATAATTTCTTGCTAAAACTTCTATGTGACTATAAAAACTTGAAAGTTAAGTTTTATTTTCTCCATTTATTTACTATAAATTAACAGTAAATCTTGCATTTAGCTCCATTTAAACCTCACTTTGCAGCTGCCCATTTGAAAAATAAAATGGTTGCCTTCTTTCACTTCAGTGGGCACGATACAAAACATCCATTGAGCTTTCCCTTTATTGCAGCTGCCAATGCCCAGCCGACTTTTAACAAACCAACCAAGCGGAATCACAATGCAGCTGCAACATTTTATGGTATTTCTGTTGGTTCTCTTTTGAGACTGAAGGTGTTAATTAGGAATCAAAGAACACAACCCTGCCAGCTTTCTTTCACTAACCATACCCTGGTCAGTGCAGTTTTCAGAAGAAAAATAAATCTAATAAAGGGATAAAAATGTTGTTTGTCACACCAGTAAAGTGTACTTAAGACTCTTTGATCAAAAGCTTTTTATGTAGTCTTGTCAGATGGGCTGAAAATACTGTATTTTTTCCTTTTCTCTTCCTTCTTTCTGAGACTTCTCTAAATTCTGAATTTAATTTAAGACTGTCTAGAAGAATAGAGTATAAACATAGTCATGTGTGGGATTCTTAATAGGTGACAACTGATCTCATAGAGCGGGATAATTTTGTTTCTTAGAAAATTATTCATATTCATCATTCCATCACGTTACAGCCTCATGCAAAATCAGGCCTTCTATTAGCATATTTACGATATCTAACCACAGGTTCTTATGCTTGGATTTCACGAGTCTGTCAATACTCTATTTTGTATAATGATAATTATATAAATCAATGCTTTAAAGGATCATTTTTTTTACATACATAGAATTGACTGTTTCCATGAACTAATTTAATCATAAAACATATATATGGTTATATATACAGACACATAATGTTAATTTATCTATTAGATATCTTGTCATTTTTGTATTTTTTTTTTTTTTGTATCTTGAGTATCATGCATTCAAACGTAGCAGCGTGAAGTCATTACCTTTAATCTTCACTCAAAGTTAAAAGCTTAAAGTAAGTTTATGAAGTTAGCACTGCTGGGAATTAGTCAAGCCTGCTAGCTTTCTCAGCACGAGGTTTTGCTGTAGATGCACAAATCATGCCAAAATCCATTAATCCTGCTCAAGAGAGGCAGAAAGAAGGTCTGCTTGTTGATTTAATGCTAATGAAATGAATGGGCTCCTGAGGCTACCTACAGAGCCCTCTAAACTGTAAAACAAATAAAGTCATTTTAACTAATGCTCACTGAAGGACAGTAAACAAAGCTCCCAGATTTGCTGCACAAAATAGGAGTGGGGGTAGGTAGACAGAAACCTCCCATTTTCTACAATCCTGCTACACCTGCCCTGAAACAATCCACAAATGTCAAACTGACAAGTTCACAGAACAATCAAACTAGGAGAGCCCCCAGAGCATGTGGTCACCTCTTTCATTTTACAGATGTGAAAATTGAGGCAGGGAGGAATATATATCTTGCCAGAGTCTGGCTGATGAATGAGGTAACGAGCTCTGGATCAGTGGTCTTCAAACTTGGCTTCACAAGTTAAAAATTCTCTTGTCTAACTCCTTCCCCCAGAGATTCTGATTTAGTTAGTTTTGGGTGTGATCTGGTCTTCAGGATCTTTTAACATTAGTTTTAGATTAGAAAATCTAGATCCATGATTAGCTCCTTAAGAGCTAATATGCAGCCAAGTTTGAGAATCACGGATCCAGACTTCTATCTAGAGCATGTTGCTGTTAGCTGCCATCAGGTGGGTCCCAAGCCAAACTGTTGAAAGGGAATTTCCCTAGGGTGTGTCCTGCTTCCAGTATATCTATGGACATTCTGGAAAAAGAGACATTCTTCTGTGGAGATGCCTGGCGACCTTATGTACTCACTAAATGCTGCCTGATCCAGCACCATCCCCATGATCAGTTTCATGTAGGACTTTAGCAATCCATATGGCTTTCCTTGGCCTATTTTCTGAAGTAGATCACCAGGCCTTTCTTCCTAGTCTTTCTTAGACTAGAAGTTCTGCAGAAGACTGTGTTCATCATAGCAGCACACAAGCCCCCACTGACAGACAAACGGTGGCTGCACATTAGGAGCATTTGCCGGCAAACCACACGGAACGTGAAAACTCTACCATGGAGACACCACTGCCTCCAATCTAGACACAACTCCCCTGAATTTTTTTTTTTTTTTTTTTCAGCTGCACTATAGTGTTTCATTATTTCCCAGCTCTTAGGAGAATACCAGTTGCTTTATCATCCTGTAGAATAAATGCATTTATTTTGAAGTTATTTCCAAAATGAATGTTCTTTTCCATTTCTTCCATGTGTGGATGCAGAGATATGTCTGTGGATATGTGTGTGGATGTGTGTGTGTGCGTGTGTGTGTAAGTTTTGGAAGGTGGTCCCTTGAAGCACTGAACTGTATACATTGAGAGCCAGCATCGCAGCAGAGACAGTGGCCAAGATCTGTGCCATGCTTGGTAGCTTGTCCTCTAGTCTCACTTTTCTCTCTGTCCTGCAGCTCACCCCACCTTCAAGTCCCTACTGGCGCTTTTAATTCTTTTCTAATTTACCACGATCTTCTCTGGACTGTAAATTCTGCTATCTCCTTTCCACCTAGAGAATTTCCCTCTGGCTCTGGGAGACGCTTCTGACTCTTCCTTTGAGACTGTTGAACTTCGGTTGCCTTCTGTTCCTCTTTGTTTTCATGATTATTTAAACTGCTTATAATAAAGCCAAGCTGAAGAGCCCACTTCTCCAGATAATATGTTAACACATAATAGATGCCTGCCAGAAAATTCATACAGTTTTGTAGGCTTGTAAAATAAATTAGTTTCCTGGTATGCTACTTTAGGCAGCACTTGAGAATTCCAAAGCCATCTTTTCACATATGTTAGGATGTAAAAGTATTCTTGAACTGGGGAAAATTCCCTTGTTCTTTTTTCAGAACTGCTCCCTTGATTTTATTCATTATCGGCAAAGCAGCTCACCCCTTCTGTCAAGAGGTGTAGAGAATCTGCATAGACAATGACACAAGACTCCTTCAGCATGATTAAAAGACTGTCTGGTTCTAGAGCTGCCCCTCCACCTCTCCCCTCTGCTGGGGATCATTTGGCCTAATTCCAAAGGCCTCCTGTTTAAATACTAGCCAGAGTGGTACTTTGACCCTCTATTTAACTTTGAATCCCCTCCCCCTCCAGATTCAAGTGGTTTGTATCTATTATTCCTCAGGGAATAATTTTAGTGTCATTGTCATCACTGATTGCAAAGATCCTTTTCTGCAATTATGTTGAATCAACTGCTTCTTTATCAAAGACGATGACTGAAATTCCTCATACAATTCAAATTTCTTGGATATATTTTCAGATAGCCTTAAGGCTAGTCCTTAAATCAGATTTTGTTCTTCTCCATAGACATTTTTTCCCATTGTTAGTGTATATATATATATATATATATATATAATAGAACACATTTTCCTTGTGTTGAAAACTTGATTTTTCCTAATGGTATCTTTGGATCTGAGGGGAGATGGGATTCTCTGCCTCCCCTTCCCCCTCCTAAATATTGCCCATTGCTGTTCCAAAGCAAATGTGACTGAAGCTTCTAAAAGCCCAAGAAGTTACCAGGCTGAGTTTTTTGTACATAATCAGGAAAAATTGTGGGGGGGTGTGGGATGAAATGTAAGAGGGTAAAAACAGTTTAAGCCCAAGACCACAAATTGTGGGCCATTCATTAAATGGTGTCCCAGGGGCAGACTCCTAACATTAGGCCACCACTCTGCTCACTGAGTGTTCACTGAGTGTTCACTGAGCCATCAGTCACCTGGAGATACATGTAGTGTCTACACAGTGCTACACACCCATGTGAAAATATGAAACTTTGTCCCAAACACAGAATCTTTTGTCTATTTGACACCAAGTGTAAGAAGAGATGGAGATTGGAACAGGTGCTGGGTGATATCCTTCCTCCTCGTGGGAAGCTGTCCTCTTGCTTCCCTAGTCCTCTTTACTCCTCTACCATTCTCTACTTGTTTTTAACATTAGAAATCTTGTCTGATGAAAATTATGTTTATATTTATTAAGATTCAGGGCAGTTAATTTAACTATTTTGGGGAATAATAACAAGAGGCAGCATGGTATATTTGAAAGAGCATGAATTTAGTGTGATAACAATTGTAACATCAAACCAAAAAACCCAACACACTGCCATTGAGTCAGATCCGACTCATAGTGACCCCTCCTTGGGTTTCCAAGGCAGTATCACGACGGAAGTAGATTGCCCAACCTGCCTTCCAAGGAGTAGCTGGTGGGTTTGAACTGCCAGCCTTCTGGTTAGCAGTCAAATGCTTTAGGCACTATGTCACCAGAACTACAACAAAATATAATAGCACTGAACATTTACTGCAATGCAAAGTGTTTTATGTGCATTATCTTACCAATCATCTCAACTATCTACTGAGGTAGATGTTATTATTGCCATTTTACAGATGAGAAAACTGAGGTACAGATTAACCTGCCAAAGTCACTCAGGATATGGCTTGTGATCTTTGCCAAGATATATTCTCATCTCTAGAGTAGGGATAGTGATAACTACTGTACCATTTTTTTCATGAAGGTCAAATGAGAAACTGCGGGTACAAGTGTTAAGGGCACTTTTTGAATTTTTTCTTCTTTGTCTTTGGGAGCTCAAAAACAATGTAGCTTCCTAAGTTTAGAGGGAAGAACCTCTCTGTCACCTGCCTTATAAGATTACACCAGAGATCATCTCAGCTAGTTCACTTTTGCAACTCTAGTTGCACTGTTAGTGGTCAGAAAGAAATGGCACCTTCTATTCTAGGTGTGGACAAAGCACAAGTTTTTTATGTTTATTTGCTGTTTAAAGATTTATTTTTTAAAGCAGTTTAATGTTATAGAAAAATTGTGCAAAAAGAACAAAGTCCCCATATACTCTCTTACCCCACCTCCATGCACTGTGCCTCTCATAATTAGCATCTAGCATTCCTGTGGTACATGTTATCATTGATGAACTAATACTGATGCATTATTATTAACTTAACTTTAACATTAAAACCTAATGTCTAAATTACATTTACATTAGGGTTTAAGGTACAAATCTTACATAGAGTTTAGGGGAACAGAAAGTGCATCCCAAAAGAAAAAATTGGTACTGACTCTCCCCCTTGTATGCCATTTTGAAGTTGCTCAGGTACAGGCATGCATGAGCACAGGGATTCTGTGTTCTGATCTAAATCACAGGCTGACTCCTTCCTTTTTTGGTCCAAGAACACTACAGTTGAAGGCGTATACAGTACAGTAATCATGAAAATGGGTAACATTGCAGTCTGTTATATGTAAAGCTGCAATGAATCAGAGTTGTCTGCATGGAAACTAACAACAATAATAGTATAGTAGTGGAAATAGACAAGGAGATCAAGTATGGTGATAATGTATGGCCAGTGCTATTACAGAGGTGGGCTTAGTATGATGTTGGAGTGTCTGAGAAAGGTTTCTAAAGTAGTTAGGTCGGAGAGGACTTCCCAGAGGACGTGATGTGTGAGTTGAATTTGGAAGGACACTTAGAGGAGTATGGCAAGAGAGAAGAAAGGCATTCCAAGCAGAGACTAACACATGTGAGCACCTGTAGGCACAAAATAGGGAAATTGTCGGATGTAGTTTGATATGCTTCATAGAAGAGAGCCTGGGAGTAAGGGAGGGGGAGGAGCTATCAGGGCTGCAGGTGGGAGATGAGGCAAGAGAAGTTGGCTTTGTGGGTAAAATTGAGGGGTTAAGTTTTAAAGTGAAAGCTGTAGGAAACCACTGAAGGATAGAATACAAGAGAGATGTGATGAGAGGTGGACAAACTAATAGTGTGGTAGAGAGAGTGTGTGTGGTGGTGATGTAGGAGAAAGGAGTAGCTACCCAGATCAAAGACAGGAGACTGCCACAGTAAGACAATTTCAGTGGTAGAAGAGAGAGGGAACATACATACCCAAGAGAGATTAAGGAGACCTAAATTTGGTCAGGAGTGGAAAAAACTCGATGGCAACTAGCAAGAAAAATAACAAAATTTGGTCAAATTTTAGGTTATACTTGAAATTTGAAATTACAAGTAATTTAACTAATATCTTTAATTACTATGACTAGAAGATTGTGATATTAATTATTTATTCTTCAAACTAAATCTGATAACTTTGCTCTGCAGATTTTTCTTGAGGGCTATAGAGACAATTTATCTCAATCTACAGTTGATTAAAAAATGATGATAAGGTTAAAATTCAGGCAGATGCCTAGATACAAACATATATGACATGCATGTTGTTGTTGTTGTTATGTGCCATCATGTCAGACCCGACTCATAGCAACCTCTCCTTGGGTTTCTGAGGCAGTGTCACTACGGAAGTAGATTGCCCCATCTTCCTTCCGAGGAGTGGCTGGTGGGTTTGAACTGCCAGCCTTCTGGTTAGCAGTCAAGTGCCTTAGGTACTATGCTACCAGAGCTCCCATATGACATGCATAAGTGATAGGATATTTGACAACATCTAGAAAATTTATTTATTTCCCTATTTTTTTTATTTTTTATTTTCCAATTCCTCTGAATACCTGACTTTGGGGCAACAAGGTGACATAAAGGAGCACTAGACTAGTATGTCAGGACATTTGGGTTCCAATTCCATCTTTTCCAGGGATATGATTTTAGGAGTGTCATTTACCTCTTATGAGCATGAATTCCTTCATTTGTGAAATGAAGGTGTTGGATTAGGTGACTTCCATGGTCTTTTCCATTCTAAATTCAGTAAGCAGACATAGTCTCTGACTCATCAAACACCTCTGCAACACATCCAAGTGATTTTAAAATTCAGTTTTTTCTGGCAATTAGGGTAATGCTGTAGCAATCATGATTAAATTTCAATCTTCAACTGTAATGTGACCCTGGGTACACAGCTTAGTCATTTTAGTAATTTGTACATAAAAGATTATCCTTTTAGTTCTTTACAGTGGAACTTACTCTAAATGTTATTAGCTATAAGCTCAAGCTCTGAATTTTTTTTTAATCATAATTAACATAAATCTACCAAAATCAACCTTTCCTTTCCAATAGACAATTAATTATATTCTGAGAAATTTCTACAGCTAAGGCAAAGGGGGCTTCATATTACTATATGATAGTCCTTGGAACCTGGACCATATTAATCTAATACTCCTGATGACTGTCTGACCCTGGTGAAGTGGATGTTCTGCTGCAAGGACAGCAGCTGTAAGGTGGAAGGTAGATACTTACTGTCAGTTAATTATGTTGCTAAAGCTTTTGAAATCTTCAAATGAGATATGCTCACACTCTGGGGAAAATCTGCTTTAACTAGGATATCCTTCTATCTAGCTTGAAGACTCCATGAAAAGAATGTTGAACTTCCTCTGGTTCTCTGTTGCACTGAGTCCCAGAGAACAACAGCTGTTGGGGAAACAGGGCTGAGGGGGAGTTAAAGTCTCCCACCACAGGGATAGTGATGTAGCTTCTCTGAGTTGAAAGCAAAGACCTCCAACTTTGGGGCCCTTAGAGTTGATACATTAGTCCCAAAGTCTCTTCTTTCTAAATTTCCCTTCATTTTGTAGTGTTGGGGGAAAAGTGCCTGGGATAAGGAAAATACCTCTTTCTAGATCCCTCTGGCATAGCTTAGAAGTGAGCGATGGAGAAGTGTACTTCCTTAGGAAAACCAGTTGCCATTGAGTGGGATGTGACTCATGGTGATGCCATGTGTCAGCACAGAACCGGGCTCCATGGGGTTTCCGATAGCTGATTGTTCAGAAGCAGATTGCCAGGCCTTTCTTCCAAGGCACCTCTGGGTAGACTCGAACTTCCAAACTTCTGGTTAGTGGCTAAGCACATTAGTCATTTGCACCACTCAGGAACTCCAACCACAGGGTGCCTATCTAAGGCTCCAACCTCTCACACTTTCTAAGTTCTACCTACACTGCTCCTTTGGTAGTAGGTTTCCTCAATCAGCCTTTTCATCTCTTTTGCCCTTCCTTTCTCAGGGCTTACTCTACTGAGCAAGGAGCCCTCGTGACATAAATGGTTAAGTGCTTGACTACTAAAGGAAGGTTGGTGGTTTGAACCCACCCAGCAGTGCTGCAGGAGAAAGATCTGCAGATCTGCTTCAGTAAAGATTATAGTCAAGAAAATCCTATTGGACAGTTCTACTCTGTCCCAGGGGTTGCTGTAAGTCAAAATTGACTCGATGGCACCTAACTACAACTCTATTGGGCAGGTGATATCATAACAATTAGAGAGAAGGCCTATTGCCAAATGCAGGAATGTTTGCTAAGGAACCCTTTAGGACAGAACATATGGAGAGAAGATAAAGAGGAAGATTTCTTGCCTCTGTCTTTACTCAAAACCAAACTCACTGCCATCCAGTTGATTTCAACTCATAGCAATCCCCATTGGCTTTCTAGGGCTGTAAATCTTTATGGAAGCAGATTGCCTCATCTTTCTTCCACAGAGTGGCTGATGCATTCGAACCACCAACCTTTCAATTAGCAGCCAAATACCTCAGCCACTGCACCACCAGAGCTCATTTCAGTCTTTACTACATGATTCGAAACTCATTCTGCAGAGTCATTTGACATTGTGAAATAAACATTTAGAAGGCTAAATATATATATATATATATATATATATATATATATATATATATATATTAAATAAGTGATTAAGGAACGAAACTCCTTAGAAATTTTTGTTTGGTTTTCATAACCAAATAATCCTTACTATATACGTAAATAAAAATGGAAAGGTTATTCTTGGGCTGATAGATTTAAACACCCATTGATTATGTAAGAGTTTCTTCAAGTAAGTACCCCGCAAGAAAATTTATAACCTAAGAACTCCAAGTGCCATGTGGTGTTTTGTATGCTGAACCAATAAACTCATTAAAACAACATTGGGTAAACCCAAACACAACACAATGAAAGTTATAACACAGCCCACATTAACCAACCAACTTTAAAATAATATCTTTGTTATGTACTAAGGTTAAAAATTCAGCAAATTCTTTATATTTTTTCCACTTGAGGTCATGTGTGTTTTTCTACTTTCCTGAGAAATTCTGTGGCTTTTTTGATCAAAGAAAGGTTATTTTTTTTTTTCAAATGGACATCTTTGTAGAGCTCCCTGGCTGCACTTAATCAAGAAAAAGAAGCACAAACATATTTACCAATATTAAGTGAGACAAACAAACAAACAAATCTTAAATTCTCTTCTTAGTGTAGACTTCGCAAAGGAAGGCATGTATGTAAGGTTAGCCACCACAGCTAGTGTGTGTGTCTGTGTGTGAGGGAGAGAAGGGGGTGGAGGAGGAAATAAAGGAATTTGGCTGCAAAACTGAGTAACAGTTGAAACACTTGGCTTCCAGTTGTGAAAGATGAGCAACACTGGGGAAAAGGCTGGGCTAACAAGGGACCACTTGAAGGAAGCTTAATCTGGGCTGGCAGGCTGATGAGGAAGGTCAGCTCAGTGCACGCGTTCTCAGCTGGAGTTGGCTCCCTCTGCCAGGACAATTGTCTTCTGCATTTCAGCTTCTAAACCAAACTGAAGGTGCCTTCACACAGCCAGATCCTCAGTCTCTCCCTTGAAAGAGTGGACTCTCCACTGTCGTGCCCTGCCAATATATGTATCATTTCCACAGAGTAAGTGGTACAAAGAGAATTGTTTCTTCTTTGTGTGTTTGTGTGTGTTAGTCTGTTCGTAAGACAGCCTTCCTGCTTACTACAACTCTTGCTAGAAGATAAAGCAAAACTTCTTCTGAAGGCAAGAAAAATAAAATGACTATGGAAAAATATGCATATATAAAAAATGAGACACTTAAAAGTTAGGGGTTGCTCAGTGTTTAGTTAATGAAAAACTAAAATGTGAGAGCATTGCTTTAAGCTATTTTGGAGACTTTAAATACTTCAAGGTATTATAAAGTTTCTAGATATCAGTTCTCGATGAGAGGCTTTTTATACTGATTATAGTTTATAATTAATTGGTTATCTATTGGCTTTTCATGTTGACTTTATAATACAATGAAATGATTAACATATAACAGCTTCCTAGAAGCAAGTGAACTGGAGAACTGAAGAAACTAAATGGGTAGTACGGGAAAGGTTCTTATTTATTTGAAGGAGGGGATTTTTTCTGGCTTCACCAGTAGCGCCACAATTTCTAATTTACACAGAAATCTACATCCCTGGCCTAATTGTTAAACCATGCATGCTTTTTATATAGAAGAATATATAAAACTTGGAGATAATTCTCCATTATTAATCAAATTAATAACATCATGACAATCTTTATAATACCACTTCATCTCATTGTATCAGTTTTTGTTTTTGTCACATCAGTTTTAAAGAAAAATAAAATGCAAGTAATATTGTCCTGTTAAAGTTTATGTCAACAGAAAAAAAAAAAAGAGAAAGTTTATGTCTCTCTAAACTGAGAAATAATTCAAAAGAATGTGGCTACTTTACACATAGGTCTGGTCATAGAAAACATTAAAAAGCTTTATTTTTTACCAAGGAATGTGCTAGCCTAATGATCACTTTTTTATAATACTCTGGCAGCTACTACAATTTACCTTTGTAGGAAGAGAAATAAATTGGTTCTCTTTCTGTAAGAAAATGGATTTATTAAGTGGTATCTACTAAGTACTTGAGACAGTTACTAGTGAAGATCAAAGACTACAGCCTTCAGTATGGATTATCCCTCAACATGAAGAAAACAAAAATCCTCATAACTGGACCAATAAGCAACATCATAATAAATGGAGGGAAAATATTGACATTGTCAAGGATTTAATTTTACTTGGATTCACAGTTAACATCCATGGAAGCAGTGGTCAAGAAATCAAACAATGCACTGCATTGCAAAAGATCTCTTTAAAGTGTTAAAAAATCAAAGATGTCATTTAGAGAATTCAGGTCTGCCTGACACAAGCCACAATATTTTCAATCACCTCATGTGCATGTGAAAGCTAGACAACGAATAAGGAAGACTTGAGAAGGATTGATGCCTTTGAATGATGGTGCTGGTGAAGAATATCGGATGTTCCATGGACTACCAGAAAAACGAACACATCTGTCTTAGAAGTACAACTAGAATGCTCCTTAGAAGTGAGGATGGCAGGACTTCATCTTTCGTACTTTGGACATGTTGTCAGGAGGGACCAGTCCCTGGAGAAGGATGTCATGCTTGGTAAAGTAGAAGGTTAGTGAAAAAGAGTAAGAGCCCTGATGAAAAAGATTGACACAGTGGCTGAAAAAAATGGGCTCAGACATAGCAACACTTCTGAGGATGGCACGGGACCAGGCAGTATTTCATTTTGTTAACTGATTCAAAGGCACCTAACAACAACATCTACTAACTAATGCCTTCTTGCATGAAAAAAACCCCAAGACTCTAAACATAAAATATTGCCCTTAAACTATATAACATAATGCTTATTTTATTGAAATTTAAAAACTTCATTTCACTCTAGAATTCCCTGAAGAACTATTTCTGGTATTAGAGTTTCATAAATCACTTTCCTGAAAAGAAAAATGTTCTGAAATATTTCAGCACCAATTACAATTCTTATGAGGCATAACTATAAATTAGAAGGCTGGTATTCTTGTGTTGCTGGTTAACTGGCCCTGAAGATAACTTCAAAGAGGTCCAAAAATATTTTTAGCAAAGGAAATATCCTTAGAAGAAGCTTATAGGTCCCTGTAAGTTAGGTCTAGGAGCTCTGGTGATGTAGTGCCTAAGGCATTTGACTGCTAACCAGAAGGCTGGGTGTTTAAATCCACCAGCCACTCCTTGGAAGGAAGGTTGGGCAATCTACTCCCATAGTGATACTGCCTTGGAAACCCAAGGAGGGGTCACTATGAGTTGGATGCGACTTGATGGCAGTGAGGTTTTTTTTGGTTAAGTTAGGGCTGATAGTAGCACCTGCATCAGAAGGTTGTTGTGGGGTACATGACTGAGTCAAGTTAGCATAGTGCCTGGCACACAGCAAGCATAATAGAAATATCAGCTGTTACTGCTATTACTGTTGTTACTAAAATAATAAGCAATTTGGATATGTGAGTTCTGGTGTGTTTGTTAAAGCAAACAACTCATCACATCATTTAAGCTGAACACAATTCAATTGTATTTCAAATGGAGTTGGGCCTTAACAATGAGTTACCACTAGCCTTGAGTTAATCTGTTATTTGCAGACCCAGCAGTTCTTATCTCTCTTTCTCTGCCTCTTTTTAACCACTGGGATTTCAGCAGCTGGATGAGGCAATTCTATTTAATTCATCATTACAGATACTTACTGAACATCCCTTAAGTGTCAGGCACTGCCATGGGCACTTGGATATAAAATAGATTTCCTACCCTGGCCTAGTGAGAAGGATAAATCTTGAAGCAAAGAACCCATCCTTACTTCCTGGAGTACTATCCCATCTGACTTCAAGGAAGATGGTTCATGGTTATGGATGCATTCCTTTGCAAACTCTCAAAGTAAATTTCAGTTTCTCTGCCTAAGGCATTTGACTGCTAACCAGAAGGCTGGCAGTTCAAACCCACCAGCCACTTCTCAGAAGGAAGGTTGGGCAATCTACTTCCATAGGGATACTGCCTTGGAAACCCAAGAAGGGGTCGTTGAGAGTTGGATCTGACTCGACAGCAGTGAGTTTGGTTTTTTGATTTAGAATTCCAGTCTTGAACATTGAGAATAGGAGTAATATATGAAGATATTAGTAAGGTCTCCTGCTTAAGAAGCATCTTTTAAACAGCTCCCATACAAATGCAAATATCCTGTGGGCAACTGTTTACTATTACTACTATCCCCCCCCAAAAAAAAAACAACCCGACCCCCATTGGGTTTCCAAGGGGGTAAATCCTTACAGAAGTAGGTTACCCTGTCTTCCTTCCACGGCGTGGCATGCCAACATGGTTAGCAGTCAAACACCTTAGGTACTGTGGCACCAGAGCTCCTTAATATTGTTATTTCATTTCTTGATGTCAAATGACTAAAGTTCTTCTGCCTACCAGTTTCAAGTAAGACATCCACATTGGGCTCAATCAATGTAATAAAAATTAATTGGAAAAGGTGGGAGAAAATGCCATACATTTCAAGAGTGGGCCTGCTTCTCACGGTGCAAGTTACGGAGAATAAAATTAACTCTAAATTATAAGAATTTTTATGAAAAATCACACCAGATAGCCTCTCAGAGGTAATGAGTTCCACAGATGAAACTCAGCAAGAAGTTGAATTCTATAAGCATTGAATAAAATATAGACTGAAGCTGACAGATCTGGAAATAAGAGTTATAGTAAGTTGGAACTCATGGGCAGATTTAATAAATGAAATTCTACTAAGATCATCAATGATAGCAATAGGGCTAGTTTTGTTTGGTACGTAATATATCAACTGTGACTTTAATGCCAGTCTGACTCATTTCTCTATACAGAATGAGACCCTTTGAATGAGAAGATTGTAACAGGAATGAGGAGTTGAATCTCATAGGGAGGAATTTGCCTTCTCATGAAGAATTCAATTACCTGAAATACCTACTTGAAGGATATTTACAAGGTAATGTGCCATTTAGCATTATTCTAAATTCATGTGAGTAACTGAACAAAACCAAAACTATTTACAAAATGGCTAATGCAGACTCACTATTACTGCTTTTTAGTTCTATTGATGGCATATGATTTGGATTAACTGGAAGCATCCTTAAGTTTATAGCTCAAATAACAAATGCATTATTTAATGGAAGAAGTATTTTTTAAAAAATGTTTTACTAATATTAGTAGAAGTTAGGCAGTAGTTATCAAACTACAAATATACTGTGATTTCTTTAATGTGATGAAAGTTTTATTAGGTTAATTGCTTACTCAGGTATTATTTCTTCACAGTTATGTGTTTTGGAAATGAAAAACAATCAAATATTTCTATAAATAATTTATCTCTCAGAAGTCTGAGACCAGTTCTGTGTTTCTGGACGTGTTTAAATACATCTAAATGTGCATGGTCCCAGTATCAACACATCATTTTATTTAACTACAAAGGTTATTTCCTGATTCCAATCTTCTAACTCACACGTGATCACTGCTCTTTCTTACTCCTTTGCCTTGAAGAAAATACACAAGGAAAGAAGAAACTGGTTGTAGACGATGGTATTTATTATATGTGAAAAACCATTCTTGTCACAAAGTTCTCGCAGCTCATGTTAAACAAAGTAAAATACATTTGTATGAAGCATCTATTTTCATATTTATTCTAAACGTATGGCAAAATTGTTGACATACATTTGGAACTAATCACTACTTTTCCATATAAAAATTTTTATTTAAAAAATCATTTAGATTGATTTATTCAATTTCTTTCATTAATTGTCTACATAACAAAAACATTACTGAAGAGGGAAAAAACCCAACTGGGAATCCTGGAATAAAATATTTCATCAGAATCCAGAAAAGTCATCGACAGCATTATATTTTAAACAAATTTTAAGAGTAGATTGTAGAGAAAATTGTATGAATTTTGCAATTGATCTAAATTTTAAGACCATTGTAACAGTTAAGGCTTTTGTAACCATTTAGAAAGTAGAAACATTTTCTTTTACTTAAAATATTTTTCTTTTCTTGACGGGAAGCAGAAATATATCAAACTATTTCCAGAAAAGATTCCAAAAATATTCTTTAATCTTGAAACTGCATCTTAAATGCTTGAAAGATATACATGACACCAGGGGCTATACTTACTTTAACTAATTGAGATTTTTGATCAGTTCTTATTAAAATCAGTTTTACTAATTATGAGCAGCATTAATTTTTTTATAAGAAAAGTTATAAATGGAAAAGTACTAAAAAAAAGCACACAAAATCCCCTTCTCCCAGTTCCCTTGATTCATACAACAAAAGTTTGCTTGAGAAAAAGATGTCTATGTCTCTAAGCAACAGCAGAGAAAAACTCACTTTTCATTTTAAAAATAAATTGTTCTAGATCAATAAAGATAAGTGTCTTTACTGTTTAGGATATTCAATACAGTTGGAAGACATATCAAAGAAGCATATAAGTACTTACTTTTAAGCCCCTATTAGCATGTTCATGTTTCACGAATAAAAATAGCTTACCTATAATAAGATTAGATACTAGAACTACATTATTTCTGAAAGATGACTACTGACAGATTTAAATAAATTAAATGTAACCAATTGTCTGTTTTTATATCTCAACTTTGGCTTGCTCCTGATTTTCTACTGAGTGACTTTTATTAGCCCCTGTTAGTAAAAGCTGACTCTACAACCACTAGACGACAGACAGACAGACAGACAGAGAGATATTTCCAATGTTTCCACCACCCATGTTCAGTGGTCTAATTACAGATCTGTTGGGAAATGCAGTTCAATAAGAAGAGAGTTAATATTAATGTTTGAACTGGATGGAGATTTAGCTTTTCTGGGGAAGAAAGATTGTATAACTGTACATAAACAGCTCTTGACTTCTATTAAAAGATTTAGGAAACTTTCTTTACCTACAAGTCTGACTAGCCTGTTTTCAGACATTGTTGTTGTTGTTGTTGTTATGTGCCGTCATTAGGAAACTTATTTGCCAAATATGTATAGCTGGAACTTGCCATCATCAATCTGTTTGAAGAAAATGAAATCTTGTCTTTTGGAAGGGGAGGAAGATAAAGAGATAACACTTTGACTTAAGTAAGTGGTGATAACCGACTACAAACAATAAACAATAGTCCTGGCCCTTTACCCACATCAATCTCTGCATACTCGAACTTTCACGACAGAGTTACCACTGGGCACAATGCACTGTAAATTAATGTCCCATTTCAAAAGCAAAGGCAGGTTATTTCTTAAAATAATAATAATAATAAAGCAGTAAAGCACAGGCTCACTTATTTGGATACGAATAAACCCAATTTCTCTTTTGAGTTATGATTGTTGAAGTAAAGGCAGAAAAGGGAGGATAATACTAGGTGTAACCAAAAGAGGGCATCATTGACCCTTAAAGTCTGTTCCATCGGCTGTAAAGAAAAAAAGACAAAACACAAACAAACAATGACAACAAAACCAAAAAAACACACCATCAACCCACAAAGGAAGGGCATGCCATGGCCCCTGGCATTTTATACCCTATAAGGAAACCAAGTTCTGAAATCACTCAGTAACTTGGTTATTTTTCTCAGAATTGGCTTCTACAGTCAGCACTCATATTCCCTGAAACATTAACCTTTAGAAGCAAGTCTTTAGTATTCACCGTGTCACTTTTTACAGACATTCTGAGTTTAATAATTTATAGGACATTTGGGAAATTTCCTCTTAAATCAGGGCACAGGCTGTCATCAAATAGCATAAGAAATATATGACAATTAGCTTCTTAATGGTGTCTTACCTCTGTGTATAGATAGAAGAAACAGGGAATTGTGGTGGTAACATGTCCTGAGCACATGGAGGACACAGTTAAATGCATTTGAGGTATGTGGGAAATAGTTTAAAGCACCATTTTATGGCAACTTTCAGTAACAGAAGACTTAACAAGTGTTTTCCCTTTGAAATAGCAGGGAAAAAAGCATCCTGACACTCTTCATAAATGTATTTGCTGTATTCTTAAACACATGTTATAACTGAAGTGGATGATTTAAGTAGTAGATTAAATGTTTAGGGGATTATACCTCTGCCTTGGATATAGTCAAATTTATTCAGGGTGATGAAGAAGAAAAGTTGTAAGCGCTTAAGTGAAATTGCCAAACTGAGCTCAGAAATTCACTATGGAATACATGGTTCTTGAAACACTTATTTTAGCAGTTAAATCAGAAAGGTTGGGGATGAGTTTCACTCTGTAGCAGAGGTAGCTGCTCAGGAGGGGGAAATGTGAACTCTTAGGGAAGGATCCTTTAGGAGAGAAGATTTGCCTCACTACTCCCTACCATAAGCAATCAGCGTGACGGTAGGGAAACTTGGTGGGAAAACGAATCATTTTATAAGCCTTTCAAGATAAGGAAAAGCAGCCAACATAGTTTAACTAAAATACAACAGGATGGGTCCTCTCTTTAACAGCAATTTAAGGCAAGTAAAGAATATATATATTATTTTCCTTTTCTCTCTGCCTCTAGAAAAAGAATCACTACCTAGTGCAAAACGTTGCGCAAGCCTCGTCATGTTGCTTCCCTCCAGAAAACAGCTCAGCAGAGGAAAGAACGAGTTCATAAACATCCCAACTCGTTCCTGCCAAGGCACATCAGAGAAGCCGAAAAAGATTGCATGAGCTTGGGGTGGGCTCACTGCCGTGCCTCGAATTAAAACCCAAACGTGTCCCCTTGTGGTCGCGAGCGCCTGTTTTCCCACAGTGTCACCGACCCTGATCTCTTGTCCTGAGTGAAATGAGCCCCATTTCTCCAAGAAGGGTGATAATTTTAGCCCCCGAGAATCAGCTTCCTCCTGGGCCGCCTCATCAGCCCAACCACCTGTTACCCTCTGGGCCTGGGTTGGAAAACCCAAATTACGAAACTAGCCGCTGCCTCACCTCCGCGGTTAGGGTTTTGGAAGTTGCGGTGGGAGGATGGAGGGGGCTCAGCGAGGAATGACAGAGAGCTGTAGGTCGCCCCTTGGAAGCCGGCGCCGCTGTTTACCCGTTCTGCCTTCAACCTACTTCCCTTTTCCTCCCCGGGAGGAGGAGATGGTTAAAGATTACACCGCGGCCGCGGGCACTTCAAAGGGCCGCTCGGGCAGCCAAAGGTAAAGATAACGTTCTGGCAGCGCTAATCAAGGGGTTTGTGGTTGCCACATTTTAATCACTTCGTTGAAAGAAGGGGAAGAAGGAAGAGAGGGAGGAAAGAAGAAAGAAAGGTAGGGAGGGAAGAAGGGAAGGAGGAAAAGGAGAAAAGAAAGAAAGGAAGGAATGGAAAAGAAAAAAGAAAAAGGTTACATCACTCAGCGATGCAGGGATTGCAGAGTAGGTCACTTTTAAGCTGGGCAAGTTGGAGTTCTCCTTTGGGGAGACCATGGCATCGCGTCTCCTCCTGGATTCCGGTTGGATGCCCAGGGGAGGTTGAGGCGAGACATCCTGACCTTGAATTCCAAGTTCCAGTGGCAAGAACGTCCAGCCTGCACCCAAATGTCTACAGCACGGAAGCATTTACCCTGCAACTTGCCTAGCTTTGGGCGGGGACGTCTTCTGGCACCAGCACTTTCTCAGGTTGCACTTGAAGAGGTTTCTCTGCAGTCCCCAGAAAGTGCGGGCTCACTCACAGCAGGGACGTGTGCGTTTCCCTGGGGACCACGCAGGTCTGGCCCCTGTGGCCTTGGCAAGCTCACCCGCCCCCTCCAGGGTGGAAGGGCGCCCGAAGCCCCTGCTTTGCCCTGGGCCAGCCTCCCCTTCCTTTCTCAGCCTCCCTTCGGGTGTGTGGTGTGAGCGCACTTACAAGTAGGAGGTGAAGACGCTGAGGTTGGAGGGCAGCTCGGAGAGCCCCACGTCGGAGCAGTCTACCCTGAGCAGCATCCTGCCGTCGGGCTCGCACTGACAGTGCGTGGGGCACCCGCGTGGCGGTGTGCCGGGCCTCAGCGAGCCGCCCCCGGCCGCCAGCTGCAGCAGAATGGGCAAGGACAGTAGCACGCCGACCCTGGAAGTGTCCATGGTGCCCAGGGCAGGGGCGCACGAGCGGGACACTGGCGGAGTTCAGAGCGCGGGTTGCTTCAGACTGTGGCTCGCCGGGCGCCGCTCGGCGGGCTTTTGCCGCTCAGCTGGCGCCTGCGGCGCTGGTCTTGCTGTTCCTGTCCGCCGCGGGAGCGCGAAGGAGAAGCGCAGCGAGTCGCCGCGGGACCCGCCGCTGCGGCGCCTGCCTCTGGAGCGACCCTCGCCGCAGCTGCGGCAGTGGCGGTGCGTGTTGCTGCTGCAGGCGGCCTGCGCTGTCTGGAGCAGCATCTCCGCTCGCACGCTTGTTTTTTAAAGCGCTCCAGCCTGAATCGCGCGCCCAGTGACGTCAGCGCAGCCCGGCTTCCCAAGCACCCCCAGCCCGGCCCCGCTTGCCCTGCTCGCTTGTACTCCCTCCTTTCCCCGAGTCCGGGGCGGGCAGGCGGCAGGCGGCGCGAGGTGCTGGCGAGCCCTCTGCCGAGCCTTGGTGGGGCCGATTCCAGCGCTCAGCGCCGCGCGCGGGGCAGGGGGACCCTACCCCCTCCTGCGTCCAGGCGACCCACATCTGAGAGACCGGAGGGACCTACTTCACATCCACACAGACATGCAGGGACCAAATGAGGCAACATGTTTTCTCTGAGCCCTCTTCGACTCATGGATGGAATAAATGGAGCGCTTATTATTATTATTATTTTTCCCCTCAAAAGCTGAAAGGTAGTGCAGAAATAATAGTTGCATTATCAGGGTACAGAGGCAGACGTCCCACGGCTAACGACGGGTGGCCTTTTTGATCCTTACCTCATGCCTCACTGTCTGGCTCGCTTTTGCCCTGAAATCAAAGTGCTGGGCCAATCGCTAAATAAATAGAGCTCCTGAGTGAGCACTCCTATTCTGCCTTCTTAACTCATCCGGGGTGGGGAAGTCGAGATAACTAATTCTTTTTTAAAGAGTATTTTGGGATTCCACGGAGGTCACCTTTACCGGAGCGATGCTGCAGACAGCGCTTGGCTTTTGTCCGGGAGCATTTTCAGCCCGAGTGTTCTTCCCAGGGTTCTCAGAAACACGCCCGGGGCCTGGCAGGTGTGAGGCTGTGAGGACCGCTGAAGAGAGCCAGACTAAAATGGGTTTTTACACTTTTCCAAAGGAGTCTTGATGGCGCAGTGGTTAAGCTCTGGGCTACTAACCGAAACATCCGCCATTTGAACCCAACCCATCCGGGCAGAAAGATGTGGCAGTCTGTTTCTATAAAGGTTACAGCCCAGGGAACTCTATGGGGTCTACCGCAACTGGGTGAACACTTTTCAAAAAGTGTCTTAGTGTGAACCTGCAGCATAAGGGGAGAAAAGGACTCGCAGCTCCCTTAGAGAGAAGACCACAGTTAGGTACAAGTCGCCCTCTCCAGCTCCAGTCAGCGGCTGAGAGATGACAACTCCATCCTGCCACACCAACTCACAAAACGCACACTTTTCACACCAGGGCACAAAGCACCCTTGTTTTGTGAAAACAGGGAACCTTTCTGGAGTTTTGAGGTTCCTCTTAATCTTTTTGTATTTAGCTTATACAGGCTAGTTTCACATATATTAACTTATGAATTTTACAATTTGTGAAGATTTGTAACTTTATGTGTAGGATGTGGGAACCCACCAGCCACTCCTCGGAAGGAAGATTGGGCCATCTACTTCTGTAGAGATAACGGCCTCGGAAACCCAAGAAGGGTCACAATGAGTCGAATCCACTCCAGGCAGTGAGGTTTATTTTTTTATTTTTATTTTTTTTTGGTGGTGGGGAGGGTGTAGGATGTATTTGGGAGCTCTGATGGCGTAGTGGCTAAGGCACTTGACTGCTAGCTAGAAGGCTGGCAGTTCAAACCCACCAGCCACTTCTTGGCAGGAAGGTTGGGCAATCTACTTCCCTAGTGATAACACGCCTCAGAATCCAAAAAAGGGGTCACTGTGAGTCGGGAACGACTCCACGGCAGTGAGTTTGGTTTCGGTTTTTGGTTTAGGATGTGTTTATCCTCCTTCATTTATCCCTGAAATCTACTTGATCACCTTTGGAAGTTTAAGAAATATGTAGATTTCTGTATCAATATCAATATTTTCAACATTCTTTCTTCCTCGGGGAATCTGATCATTAACAGTTTTGTGATTTTCTGGACTCAATGGAGGGACCAGAGAGTAGTTAAGCATTATAGACTCCATCCTCCTTAAGTTGCAAATAAAGGAATTAAGACTTAGAGACTGTGTAAATTTGACAATAGCTGCTAAAAATTGTGAGTTAGCCTAGATTTCTGGATCAGTATAGTGCTCCATTCCGTCCTATTCTCTCTCTTGTCCCTGTACACACCACACTTCCATCCCTTTACATGTTCCCACATTATTCCTCCTTTTGGTCATTCCTTCCACATTTATAGAATGCTGACTAATTGCCGAGTGTCCTTCATTTTTTGACCTATCCCCAAATTATCTATTTTGTAAGTGTAACTCAAGAGTTATTCTTCCTGTGAAACCTCCCATGACCATGCTGTTGTTATTGCTAGGTGCCATCGAATAGGCTCCAGGTCATAGCAACCCTATCTATGTAAAACAGAATGAAACATTGTCCAAACCTACACCATCCTCACAGTCCTTGCTATACTTGAGCCCATCGTTGCAGCCACTGTGTCAATCTATCTCATTGAGGGTCTTCTCTTTTTTTGTTGACCCTCTACTTTACCAAGCATAACTTTCTCCAGGGAATGGTCCCTTCTGACAACATGACCAAATAGGTGAGATGAAGTCTGGCCATTCCTGCTTCCAAGGAACATTCCAACTGCACTTCTTCCAGGACAGATTTGTTCATTCTTCTGGCAATCCATGGTATTTTCAATATACTTTGCCAACACCGCAATTCAAAGGCATCAATTCTTCTTAGGTCTTCCTTATTTATAGTCCAGCTTTCACATGCATATGAGGATATTGAAAATTCCGTGGCTTGGGTTAGGTGTACCTTAGTCTTCATAGCGATATAATTGCTTCTTAACATTGTAAAGAGGTCTTTTGCAGCGCATTTGCCCAGTGCAATACTACATCTGATTCCTTGACTGCTGCTTCTATGGGTGTTGACTATGGATCCAAGTAAAATGAAATACCTAACCACTTCAATCTTTTCTCCATTTATCTTGATGTTGCTTATTGGTCCAGTTGTGAGGATTTTTGTTTTCTTTAGGTTAGGTACAATCCATACTGAAGGCTGTAGTCTTTCATCTTCATCAGTAAGTGCTTTAAGTCCTCTTTACTTTCAGCAAGCAAGTTGTGTCGTCTGCACATCACACCTTGTTAATGAGTCTTCCTCCAATCCTGATACCATGACCATAGTCTATGTTAATATTCAACAAATATTCTAGAACAACTACACTTGGGATGCGGCAATGACCTCAAGAAGAGAGGTACTTCTAGGTTGCAGTCTGTCTAAAGGGGATGACAGACTCAACAGGAACTTCAAAGGTGATGAGTCTGGCTGAAGGATATGTTATGAATACCACACAATTTAGCCTAAAGTTTTCTTGAATGTGTATTTGTTTTGTTTTGCCAACTTTATTGTTACCACCTCGCAGGCAGGGACTAGGCCACTTGTTCTTTCTTTGCCTGTAGGATATATACTGTAGACTCATAGTACCAGTTACTAGTTGCTTTAGAGTTGATGTCCTACTCATGGTGATCCCATGTGTTGCAGAGTAGAACTGTGCTCCATAGGGTTTCCAAGGCTGTTACCTTTGGGAGCACATCACCAGGTCTTTCTTCCAAGGCATCTCTGGGTGGGTTCCAGCCACCAAACCTTTTGGTTAATAGTAGAATACTTAATGGTTTCCATCATCCAGGGACTCCTGGACTCATAGTTGTGTGCTGTGGGATTTATTTCTATTCATACAGACCCTCTATGACAAAGTAGAACCTCTCTATAGGATTTACTAGCTTGTATATGGGAAGGAGCCCTGATGACATTGTGGTTAAAGTGCTCTGCTGCTAAGCAAAAAGTTGGAGATTCAAACTACCAGCTGCTCAGAGGGAGAAAGACGTGGCAGTCTACTCCTGTAAAGATTTACATCCCCAGAATTTCCATGGGACAGACCTACTTTGTCCTATAGGGCCACTATGAGCTGGAATTGACTCAGTTATGGAGCAAATCACCAGGTTGTTTCTCCTGCAGAGCTGCTGGTGGGTTCAAACTACTAACTTTTGGGTTAGCAGCCTAACACTAACCATTAAACCACCAGGGCTCCTTAGACTCATAGTAGTGGATACTTAATACATATTTATTGACTGATTGACTCACCAACATGGGCATCCAAAAATAGTGCTCACCATCTGTCTAAAAATTTTAGGCAACACTTTCCTTGACTTTAGGATTTCTAAAGGAATGTGGCATTTGGTTATGAAATGAATCAGGCAGACCTGGGTTTTAATCTATGTCTGCCAGTTTTAGGAAGACAGCTATACTGGATAAGGCCAGCTGTAATGGACATCTGTTATTGATTTTTTTTTTGTTGTTTGTTTTGAATGCCCTAAATTTCTCACCCTTTAATTTAGTAAGAACACTCCGACATGTTTCATTTGGGAAACAGCACTACCAAGCCTTAGGGATTCTAGTAGGACTGTCAATCATGTGGCTCGGCATCCCAGCCCCTGGGCAGCTATGTGACCCAAGAACAGCAATTGTAATCATTGTGGAGAATTGTCGTGGGCCCTGTGGTGAGATGGTCTTTTCTTCTCTGGCTTCATGAGCTCTAGGGACAAAGAAGGCTGGAGTTCATGGGAGCTGCTATTCTGCCTTGTGGAGAAAGTTCATTGGAAACAGAATAGTAGCATTAGTAAGGAATTCTAAGGTTCTTTTAAACACCTATATCTAAAGCTATTTTTACACCACTGCCTCCACCTCCTTATTGGATGAGCCAATTCAATTTGTTTTGTTGCTTGAGTTACTGTGAAGGACTTTGGCTTTGGTTACTTGCAATCAGAAATTCTCAGTCAAAACCCAGAAGCTCTGGAAACATGAACATTTGAGAGTGACCTGTTGTCGTTGTTAGGTGCTATCCAGTCATTTCTGACCCATAGCGACCCCATGCACAGAACAAAACACTGCCCGATCCCGTGCCAGCTCCATGATCCCTTCTATACTTGAGCCCATCATCACAGCCACCATGCCAATCCATCTCATTGAAGGCCTTCTCCTCTTTCGTTGACCCTCCACCCTACCAAGCATGACATCCTTCTCCAAGGAATGGTCGCTTCTGATAACATGACCAAAATAGGTGAGATGAAGTCTGGCCATTCTTGCTTCCAAGGAGCATTTTGGGCGCACTTCCTCCAGGACAGATCTGTTAGTTCTTTTAGCAGTACATGGTACTTTCAGCATTCTTCTCCAGAACCACAACTCAATAGCATCAACTCTTCTTCAGTCTTCCTTATTCACTGTCCAGCTCTCACATGCATACGAGGTGATTGGAAATATCATGGCTTGTGTCAGGTGCACTTTAGTCCTCAAGGAGACATCCTTGCTCCTCAGCACTTGAAACAGTTCCTTCGCGGTTGACTTTCCCAATTTTACACGTCGTCTAATGTCCTGACTGCTGCTTCCATTGGCATCGATTGTAGAACCAAGCAACATGAGTTCTTTGACAACCTCAATCTTCTCTCCATTTATTGTGATGCTGCTCATTATCCAGTTGTGAGGATTTTTGTTTTCTTTATATTGAGACGTAATCCATACTGCAGACTGTATTCTTCAAACTTCATCAGTAAGTGCCTCAAGTCATCCTCACTTTCAGCCGGCAAAGTTGTATCATCTACGTATCTCAGGTTGTTAATGATTCTTCCTCCAATCCTCATGCCACGTTTTTCTTCATATAGTCCAGCTTCTCAGACTATTTGCTCAGCATGTAGATTGAATAAGTATGGGGAAAGGATACAACTCTGATGCACTCCCTTCCTGATTTTAAACCATGTAGTGTCTCCCCTTGTTCCGTTCGAATGACAGCCTCCTGGTCAAGGTACAGATTCCTCATGAGTACAATCAAGTGTTTTGGAATTCCCATTCTTCTCAATGTTATCCATAATTTGTCATGATCCACACAATCAAATGCCTTTGCATAGTCAATAAAACACAAGTAAACATCTTTCTGGTATTCTTTCCCTTGAGCCAAGATTCATCTGACAACAGCTATGATATCCCTTGTTCCATGTCCTGTTCTGAATCCAGCTTGCACCTCTGGAAGTTCTCTGTCAATATCCTGCTGCAGACGTTTTTGAATTATCTTCAGTAAGATCTTACTTGTGTGCGATATTAATGATATTATTCTATAATTTCCACATTCTGTGGGATCACCTTTCTTTGGAATTGGTACAAATAGGGATCTCTTCCAGTCAGTTGGCCAGGTAGCTGTGTTCCAAATCTCTTGGCATAACAGAGTGAGTGCCTCCAATGGGACATCCAGTTGTTGAAATATCTCAATGGGTATCCCATCAATTCCCAGAGTCTTGTTCTTTGCCAATTCTTTCATTGCAGCTTTGACTTCTTCCTTCATTACCATTGGTTCTACATCATATGCCACTTCCCGAAATGGATGAAGATTGACCAGTTCCTTTTGGTACAGTGATTCTGTGTATTTCTGCCATCTTCTCTTGATGTTTCCTGCATCATTCAATATTTTGCCCATAGAATCTCTCAATATTGCAACTTAAGGCTTAATTTTTTTCTTCAGTTCTTTCAGCTTGAGAAATGCCAAGCATGTTCTTCCCTTTTGGTTTTCAAATGCTAGGTCTTAGTAATTGGTTTTGTCTGCTTGAGCTACTCTTTGAAATCTTCTGTTCAGCTCCTTTTATCTTGTCATTTCTTCCATTGGCTTTAGCTTCTCTCCACTCAAGGGCAAGTTTCAGAATCTCTTCTGTCATCCATTTTGGTCTTTTCTTCTTTTCTCATCTTTTTAGTGATCTCTTGCTTTCTTCATGGATAATGTTCTTGTTATCCTCCCACAATTCTTCTGGTTTTCAGTCATTGGTGTTCAATGCATCAAATCTATTCTTTAGATGATCTCTAAATTCAGGAGGTGTGTATTCAAGATCATATTTTGAGAGTGACCTGAGGAACCTGGAAAATCACACAGATTGAGTTAAGGATGGTCAGGTTAGTGGTGATTTTACTGCTGGAACGGACATATATTGATCACTTTATCTAAGTTAATAAAAATGAAAATACAGACACAAAAAGTTCCAATAATGTTGAGCATTTGTGCTCTGTGGAAAATGTGATAAAATCAGATTCTCATATTTCATGACACTGGTGCTTTGACACAGCCCTTTGCACATTCATGTGGTCTCATTAGTTCCTCAGAACAACCTTGTGAGGTAGGTATTATCTGTGTTTAAGGATGGACAATGAAAGTGACTTTCTTAATGGTGATGAACAAGTCAATGATAGAACCAAAATTCTAACCCGAGTCTTTTGACTTCAAATCCTTACCCTTTTCTAGTCATTAAAACCCTTGGGTGTTCTAGCCATAGTTTTCATGTGTGTGTGTGTGTGTGATTTGGGTCAAACTTTACAGAGCAAATTGGTTTTCCATTCAAAAATTCATGCACATTTTGTTCCTTGATATTCATTGCAATCCCTAGAATGTAACAGCACTCTTGCCATTTCTTCTCAGTGTTTACACTTTCACTTTGTCCTTCATTCTCATCCCTTTTTGCTTTCTTAGCTCTAGCTGCAAGTAGTCTTGAACTGGATTGTTATGTTGTTAGTTGCTGTCAGGTCAGTTCTGCTTCACAGTGGTTCCATGTCCAACAGAACAGAAGGTTGCCAGGCTCCATGCTACCTTTGGTGCAGACACTGTGTATTTGGAGTGCCTTTCAAACTAGGGGGATCATCTTCTGGCACAACATTGGACACCATTCTGTTGTCATCCATGAAGTTTTCATTAACTAATTTTCACAAGGAAATTGTCAGGCTTTTTTTCTTTGTCACTTTCAGTCTGGAAGCTCCACTAAAACCTGTCTACCATGTGTAACCCTGCTGGTATTTGAAATATTGGCATCATAGCAACATGTAAGGAAACAGTATGACAAACAGTTTATTGAAAAAGAAATTCAAATATTTTTATAAATAAAAGTGAAGTCTTTCTGGATTGTAATGAAACCAGTTAGACCAGAGGAAGGTGGCTTTTTTATAAGAAAAGTAGGAAAAATGCATTTTTTGTTTTTTCTGGTTTCTCTCAACAACCAGGAATACAGACTGGTATGATGTTAGAGACAAATAACAACATCCTTACATGTAATAGTGAGATTAGTAGGCTAACGTTAGAATCTTGTTTATGATTTTGGAAGCTTTCTCAGTGTAAATGAGTTGATGTGTAAGGGAGTACCTTACGCCAGGATGAAACCATTCTCTACTTCTTAAAGTCTTAGATTGCAAGTTTCTAAAACTGATTCTGGTAAAGTGCAGTCTGGTATGTGTCTACTTTCTGGGCTTGCTAAATGGATGTTTTCCTAATTCTTTAATCTTTGATAAAAAGTCCACAACTAAAAACATTCATGTACACCACAAGAATTACTAATAAGCTTAGTTGAAGCATGCCAGGCTAATTTTAGTTAACAGGTAAGTCAATATTTCTTTTACAAGTATAGTGAAATAGTGTTTACACAACTGGTGGGCTATTATGGACTTATTTAACTTGTTTGAAAGAGTATAGAACCCATTATTTGCCCTGCTCATTTTACATTCATGATATAATCAGGCTTATGCTTAATTTCTTAACTTCCTTTCACCAACAAAGTCTAATTAATTGAGAAGGAAGGAGAAGAGCTTAAGAATAAAGATTTATTTTCTTTTAGAATTATTTATTTTGTGAGAAAGCATTACTTTAGTTAATTCATTACTTTGAAATAGCCTATTATGTAAAATCAATTGGATCTGTCTTTGATTTCATCCAACATAAAGGTGACCTTTAAGTATAGCCACATGTTCACAATGTGCTAGAAGAATGGACAGTTGTATATGATATTATCAATTTGGACCTTAGTTCATTTAGATCCCCTTATCTAACTTCATTTATGGCAGCAAAACAGCTCTAGTGGTCTGTCGCCTGTTTGCTATGAACATGTGTCCAATAAAACTCATGTGTAAATCAGTGGTAGGCTCTCTTTTAAAACTAAGCATAAAGTTAATGAGAGAAGAAAAGATAAAACACTTGAAATTAAATTATCTTCCTGCTTATTCATGTGCTTTATTTAATTTTGTCAAATACTGCCTTAATATCCAGACAAACTCTTCCATTTACCTAACGTGACTTATCTTTCTCTGGTCTCTTTAGAACCATACTTTTTGGATTTTTAACCATCCACCATGACCACATGCTCATACTTAAAGAGCTCATACAGAGTTTGGGCCAAGCTCTAATACACTGAGGTGGTAACAGGTTCCCCTTTACAGAGCTGCTTCTTACAAGGCCTGTTGCTAGAATATATGCAGATCCACCAGCCTTCATATGCAATTGCAAGATCCTAAGGGCTCTGGAAAGGGAAAGTTTTGTTGAAATACCTTTGGTGGCAAAAATCAAAGTTGAACTGATGTGAGACTGCTTATAGTCTTTATTTTTCTCATTTTGTGTTAATATTCATTGATTTTGCTGCAAAAATATTGATGTGTTCGATTGTAGCTTACTTCTCCAGACTCCAATAGGGATTTTATATAATATAGGGGGTATCATTCTCAATACAGTCTATTTTAAAAAATCCTCCAAAATTCTGTATTCTGCAACATCTGTGATACTAAGGCTTTCAGCTAAGGGATTATGTACCTGTAAATATCAGCAAACCCAAGAATATCTGTCTCATAAATAATTTTCAAAAGTGTACTATTTTCTCAGGGCTGTCATAACAAATTACCACATACTAGTGGCTCAAACAAAATAAATTGATTTTCTCAGTGTTCTGTAAGCTAGAAGTCTAAAATCAACGTGTCAGCAAGGACTTCCTCCCTCTGAAGGCTCTAGCACAAAATTAGTTCTTTCTTGTCTCTTTCACACTCTGGTGGCCTGTGGCAGCATTTCTCTGCCTACCTCTGTTTCACAAGGCCTTCTTCTCTGCATCTTTCTGTGTCCTCTCCTCTTCTTATAAGAACATCAGTCTTTGGATTTAGTGCCCACCTTAAATCCTGGTTGATTTCATCCCAAGATTCTTAACTAATTACATCTGCAACACCCTATTTCCAAATAAGATCACATTCTGAGGTTATGGTGGGCATGCCATTTTGGGGGACACTATTCAGTCCATGACAAGAAGAGAAATAAGAAAAACAGAAAGAAAAAAAAAGGACTCGTTTGATGAGGAAAGGGTGAGAAGCATAATAAGAGCAAAGTCGGAGATAGAAGATGTGATGTGAAAGCTCAGGTGAGGGACGGGGCAGAGCCTGCTGTACTTTTTGGGAGCATATTGGTGAAATGGCTAGTAGAAACAGTTTCTCCATTTAATATGTTAGGAGTTAACTCACTGAAACTCTGGAAAACAAATAAAAATCAATAAGCATATTCCAGGGGAACAAAGAAACAAACAGATGTCTTAAGTAGAAATAGTTAAAAACTAAGGAGAATTACAAACACAGTGAAATATTCTTTGATAGTTACCAAGCACTGTAAGGGTATGGAGAGGGAATCACTAACTAGATAGAAGACAGGTGTTAATTCTGGTGAAGGAAAAAATAATACACAATGTGGGGGTAAATCAGCACAATGTGACCAAGGCAAAGAAAGACACTGAGAAGTATGTAAGAATAAAGGACAATCATCATAAATATTGTAACATCTATAATTCTGCAGCAACAGTAATAATAAATAATTTATGGGTGGATACATCAGTGGAGATTTATGCTAAATAGGTATGGGAGTTTGCACAAGACCACATATTTGTGCATATATAGATGTTGTTGCTTTTAGGTGTTGTTGAATTGGTTCTAACTCATAGTCACAAAATGAAACACAACACACAGACTGAAATGCAACAGAATGAAACACCGGCCAGTCCTGTGACATCCTCACAATCTTTGCTATGCTTGTTGCAGTCACTGTGTCAATCTATATCATTGAAAGTCATCTTCTTTTTTGTTCTCTACTTTAGCAAACATGATATACTTCTCCAGGGATTGGTCCCTTCTGATAACATGACCAAAGCACATGAGATGAAGTCTTGTCATCCTCACTTCTAAGGAGCATTCTAGCAGTACTTCGTCCAAGATAGATCTGTTCATGCTTCTGGCAGTCCATGGTTTATTCAATATTCTTCCCCAACATCACAATTCAAATGCATCAATTCTTCTTTGGTCTTCCTTTTTCGTTATCCAGCTATTGAGGCTATTGAAAATACCATACCATGGGTCAGACACATAAGAGCATTCAAACTGACATCTTTGCTTCTTAGCACTTTAAAGAGGTCTTTTGCAGAAGACTTGCCCAATGCAATATGTTGTTGATTTCTTGTCTGCTTCTTCCATGGGTGTTGATTGTAGATGCAAGTAAAACACTAACTTCAATCTTTTCTCCATTTATCATGATGTTGCATATTGGTCCAGAGGATTATTGTTTTCTTGATGTGGAGGTATAATCCATATTGAAGGCTGAAGTCTTTGATCATCATCAGTAAATTCTTCAAATCCCCTTCACTTTCAGTAAGTGAGGTTGTGCCATCTACATATTGCAGGTTGTTAATGAGTCTTCCTCTGATCCTGATGCCTCCTTCTTCTTCATATTGTCTAGCTTCTTGAATTATTTGCTCTGCATATACATTGAATAACTATGGTGAAAAGATCCCCTTGTTCTGTTTGAACGACTACTGCCTAGTCTACATACAGGTATGGTATGTTGTGGATTTTTCCACATATGTATTTGTATGTGCTGCATGTATATTCATACATATAATAGAACACATAGGGAATACAGCTATGGAAACATCTTAATCATAACCAAAATCCTCATGAGACCTAATACTGGGCTTGAAGGCTAAGAATGTCTTGGGGACATCTAGACCATTTGGCAGCATAGTACACAAAGACTGTATTCAACATTCTAGTTTGATGAATACCATTGGGTCTTAAAACGTTGCAAGTGGCCACCTAAGATACAACTATTGTTCTCTTCCTGTCTGGAGCAAAGGAGTGTGAAGAAAACCAAAGAAGCAATTAGTCCAAAGAACTGATAGCCCACATGAACCACAGCCTCCTCTAGCCTAAGAGCAAAAGATAAGATGGTGCCTGGCTTCCACTATTGACCATTCAGATCAGCGACACAATAGAAGGTCCTGGTTAGATTAGGAGAAAAATGTACAACAAAACTCAAATTAGTAAAAAAGCAACCAGACTTACTGGTCTGATAGAGACTGGAGGAACCCCTGAGACTATTTCCCTAAGTCATCCTTCTAACGTGGAACTGAAGGCACTCCTGGAATTCATGTCCCAAACAAATAATGGACTGGCATATAAAATAAACAGTAAGACCCATATGTTCTTTAGAATGATCAACTATACTAGACCAAAGGGGTAACAGTTGCCCCAAAACAAAGATGTGAAGGCGGGAAGGGGCAGGGGAACTGATGGAATGGAAACAGGGAACTGAGGGTGGAGACAGGGAGAGCGCTGACACTTTGAGGAGAGTGTAGCCAATGTCACGGAATATTTTGCAAATGAATTATTGAATGGAAAACTAATTTGCTGTGTAAACTTTCACTTAAAGCACAATAAAATGTTGAAAAAAAATAAGGAGAAAGAAATATAGAACTCACCTAGAAGAACAAATTTATGGATTTAATTCCATGGGCATGATTTATAAAGTAAAATAAACAATATAGAGCATGCTATTTCCAGAAATGCTTTATTTTGATAAATCTGGTGTATTTTAAGTGAGTATATATAGTAGCATTTCACTGCAATTACAATCCTCATAAAGTAGGGCAAAATATATTGCACAAACATTGTGGCTCAAGTCAATGAGTCATAGTAAAACATCGTCCAGATTACTGCAATTAAAATTTACAGAAACCTTTTGTTGGGTGTTGTTAGGTGTGTGGATTAATGAATGAGTCTGTTTGTTTTCATTTTTCTTTAACAAGGAATATGATTTTGATTATAAGTTTCATTGATTTTTCTTCTTTTGCATAGGACTTAGATTGGCAATTGGCAGAAAGAAATATCATTAGGGTTTCAAAAATATATAAATATATTTTCTAAAGGACTACCTTTTTATTTCCTTACTGACCTCTACTCTCCTTTGTTTAACTCCTTTCTGTTTTTACCATTCCTTTTCTTCCTAACTTTTCATCAGGATTGCAGGGAATGGGTGAGGTGGGACAAGGATCAACAACTCAGTCACCTGGTGGAAAGGCAGCATGGTGCAGCAGCACAAACACAGACCTTGGATTCTCACAGACCAGGGTTCAAATTCCTCTTTTGTCATTTTCAAGCTGTGGGACTTGTCATTTTCAAGTTGTGGAGCAACTCCATCTCTGAGGCCTGGTTTCTTCATGTGCAGGATGAGGGTAATAGTACCAAGTTTGCTGAACTATTAGTACAATGAGAACTGTGTTACAGGACTTGGCATGCAGTAGACACTTCTTATGTCATTAGGAAATTCTCATTCTTTCTCTATAAATTTTTCTTCTTAAGAAAGTCTACTCAACTCCAGAGATAGAAGGACTGAAAGAGGCAAATACTCCTTCACTTTCTTGCTAATGGCATGGGTACTTTGAACATTTACTATGGTTTCACATGAAAGAAGAGTTGTGCCACAGAATTTTGGGGTCACCTTAGTAAGAAACATTTGATAGGCAAACAGTCTTACTGAGTTACATTTAGTAGGCATCCATATCCAGTTTTAGTAAAGCCTCAATTCTCAATTTTAATCAGAACATATTTGTTCCAAAAACATCTATTGCACATACAATAGATGCCAAACACTGGGATCATGGGGATAAATACGTATATCACTTGCTTGCAAGTAATTTACTCTTCAGTTGAAAAGACAGACATGGTAAAAAGATAATTAGAATGCAGTGTAATAACAAGGATAAAACTATATGCTCTTGAGTAAAAAAAGAAAAAGAGGAGCAACTAACTGCCTCAGAGAATGACTTCACAGAAAAGGTGATATTTGGAGTGAGTTCTTGAAAGAGTAGGAGGAGTTTGTTAAATGAAGAGGAGAAGAAAGACATTCTTGAGAGTCGAGTGGTGACAACATGATTACATAGAGAATGATTACATAGTTTAGGATGAGGCATCCCTGCGTGGTAATAATGGTTAACATACTTGGCTGCTAACCATAAGGTTAGAGGTTCAAGTCTGGCCAGAGGTGACTTGGAAGAAAGACCTGGCAATCTTCTTCTGAAAAACCAGCCATTGAAAACCTTATGGAATACAGTTCTACTCTGACACACATAAGAGTGCTATGAGGTGGAATCAAGTCAAAGGCAACTGGTTTTAGTTTAGAATAAACATGATTGAAGCTTAGGAGACTAGCAGAAGATGAAGCTGGGAAGAGACACTAAGGCACGAAGATTATAAAAAGAGTGTTGCATGTGACATTATTAAGCATGGACTTGGTTCTGGTTGCAAGAGGAAGGTAGAACATCTTTAAGCAGGGATGTGACATAATCACATTTTATCTTTGGGAAAGAAGACTCTAATGTCAGCATGGGGAACTGTTGGAGACATCAGAGATGAACAGTTGGAGTGGAGTCATGGGGTTGTATGTACCAATTTGAATGAGACACGAGGAACACTGGAATCACCAGGTGGCAGTAGACATGGGGAGGAGGCAGGTGCTAGATTCCTGAGATGTTTTGGTGACTGTGGTGCTTACAGGGCACTGAGAAGCTGTAATATTTCTGTTGCTTCCAGTCTGGGAGATTTAGTGCATGATGATTATGTAGTGCACACTGGTTATCATTTTTAATTTCTTGTTTGTGCTAGGCACTAAAACACCGTTTTCCACATTACTCCTCTGAACAACAATGTAGGTAAACATAATTATCATATTATTTACAAATAGGGAAAAAAAAGTTCAGAGAAATTAAATTACTATCCAAAGTCACTCTGCTTATAGTGGTGGGGTTGACCCTGAATCTGTGTTTTTCTTGATTCCAAAGCTATGTTTTAAGCCCTGTGAGGGGAGGAGGCGTTGAAAAGAAGATAATGAATTTAGCTTTGGACATGTGGTATTTGCAGTTGAGAATGGTTTAGAAAATCATGAAGAGTGCTGACTATAACATGTACTTTGCAGCTTCATACTTTCTTTGATGTGAATTCTCTGACTTGAGCCACATATAAATTCTTGATTACAGATGATGCAATGGCCTCTGTGTCAGTGTTGCTTGATCTCAATGGCAGACCAAATACGAAAGAAAAAACAAAACAAAGCAAAACAAAAAACCCAAACTCAAAGCCATCGAGTCAATTCCGACTCATAGCGAATGACCTTTGGGTTTCTGAGGCTGTAAATCTTTAGGAAGTAGATTGTCCAGTCTTCCAGCGGAGTGGCTGGTGTGTGTGAACTTCCAACTTTCTGGTTAGCAGTCAAATGCCTTAGGCACTACGGCCAAAATACAGGGCTAAAAAAGCCTGAGAATCAGGAATATTTTAACATACTTACCGATTATGGGAGCCAGGTGAGGAGAGGGAACCCAGACCACCCACCACAAGCAGCAAGGTGGGAAGCAGGGAGAGGACAGAAAAGGCAAAGGGGACTGGAACAGATCAAGGAGTTAGCTGCAGGGATCCAGGTAAGGGTGGTTGGAGGGGTTTCCAAAAGCTAAGGGAGACAAACTTGTCTGTTGGTTTGTCCTACTGTGGTGACATGTTGCTGTGAGTCTTTATTTAGGCTGTGCCACTGGTGTTTCAAATCCAGTGGGGTGCACATGGTGCACAGGCATCAGCCCAGCTTGCAGATTGAGACAGACTAGGAAGGAGGAGGCCATCCACTTCTCAAAGAATTGGCCAGGGAAAACCTTATGAATAGCAGAGGAACACCGTCTGATACATTACTGCACAACTTTATGAATAGTCCAGAAGCGTTATCCAGTACAGAGGAGGAAGATGAATTACTTAGCTTAGAAAGCTCTCAAAGTAGGACTGGGAAAGAGCTGCACTATCAAAGTAAAATCAGCCTTACTCATATGGATAAGGTAAAGCTTTTGAGACCTCCATTTGCTGACGTGGCACCACTCAAATTGAGGAGAAACAGCTGCAAACATCCATTAATTATCAGAACATGGAATGTACAAAGTATGAATCTAGGAAAATTGGAAGTTGTCAAATAGAAATGGAATGTATAAAGATTGATGTCCTAGGCATTAGTGAGCTGAAATGGACTGGTTTTGGCCATTTTGAATCAGATAACCATATGATCTATTATGCTGGGAATGACAGTTTAAAGAGGAATGGCATGGCATTCATCATCACAAAGGATGTTTCAAAATCTATCCTGAAGTACAATGCTGTCAGTGACAGGATGATATCCATATGCCTACAAGGAAGACGCGTTAATATGACTATTATTCAAATTTATGCACCAACCACCAAAACCAAAGATGAGGAAATTGAAGATTTTTATCAACTTCTGAAGTCTGAAATTGACTAAACTTGCAATCAGGATGTGTTAATTATCACTGGTGACTGGAATGCAAAAGTAGGAAACAAAGAAGAATCACCAGTAGTTGGAAAATTTGGCCTTGGTGACAGAAATAATGCTGGAATTCGTATGGTAGAATTTTGCAAGACCAATGACTTGTTCACTCAAACGCCTTTTTTCAACAACACAAACGGCGGCCGTACACACGCACTTCACCAGATAGAACACACAGGAATAAGATTGACTACATCTATGGCAAGAGGCAATGGAGAAGCTCAATATCTTCAGCTAAAACCAGGCCAGGAGTTGACTGTGGAACAGACCATCAACTGCTCATATGTAAGTTCAACTTGAAGTTAAAGACAATTAAAACAAGTCCAAGAGAGCCAAAATATGATCTAGAATATATCCCTCCTGAATTTAGAAACCATCTAAAGAATAGATTTGATGCATTGAGCACCAATGACCAGAAACCAGAATAATTGTGGGATGACATCAAGAGCATCATCC
>NW_006921926.1:1379601-1390971 GCF_000298275.1 Orycteropus afer afer | reverse complement strand
TGGTATCAGGATTGGAGGAAGAATCATTAACAACCTGAGATATGCTGATGATAAAATTTTGCTGGCTGAAAGTGAGGATAACTTGAGGCACTTACTGATGAAGGTTGAAGAATACAGTCTGCAGTATGGATTACATCTCAATGTAAAGAAGACAAAAATCCTCACAACTGGACCAATAAGCAGCATTACGATAAATGGAGAAAAGATTGAGGTTGTCAAAGAATTCACGTTGCTTGGTTCTACAATGGAGGCCAATGGAAGCAGAAGTCAGGACATTAGATGACTTGTAGCACTCGGCAGTTCAGCTGTGAAAGAACTCTTTGAAGTGCTGAGGAGCAAGGATGTCTCCTTGAGGACTAAGGTGCGCCTGACACAGGCCATGATATTTTCAATCGCCTAGTATGCATGTGAGAGTTGGACAATGAGTAAGACTGAAGAAGAGTTGATGCTTTTGAGTTGTGGTGCTGGTGAAGAATGCTGAAAGTACCATGGACTGCTAAAATAACTAACAGATCTGTCCAGGAAGAAGCACAGCTGAAATGCTCCTTGGAAGCAAGGACAGCCAGACTTCGTTTCACCTACTTTGGTCATGTTGTCAGAGGGGACCATTCCCTGGAGAAGGATGTCATGCTTGGTAAGGTGGAGGGTTGACGAAAGAGGGGAAGGCCTTCAATGAGATGTATTGACATGGTGGCTGCAATGATGGGCTCAAGTATAGCAAGGATCATGGAGCTTGCACTGGATCAGTCGGTGTTTTGTTCTGCTGTGCATGGGGTCACTATGAGTCGGAAGCGACTCAATGGCACCTAACAACAACAACAACAACCAATTATGATGTAAATATTTTTGGCAAGTGTATTTCTAAGTTCCTTTATTCTGCTTGGACCTTTTAAGTCACATGATAGATGAATCTTGAGGCCATTCCCCATTTTCTGATGATGCAATAATATTTTTTATTTCTTTGTATACATTGCTTTCTAATTCCTTTTGAATTATCAGGCCCTAATATAGCTTGAGGGAGCTCTGGTGGCATAGTGCCTAAGACATCTGATTGCTAACCAGAAGATTGGTGGTTCAAACCCACCAGCTACTCCTGGGAAGGAAGACTGGGCAATCTACTTCTGTAGTGATATTGCCTCGGAAACCCAATGGGGGTCGCTATGAGTCAGACCTGACTTGACTGGTAGCAGGTTTTTAATACATCTTGAAGGAGCTCTGGTGTTGTAGAGCCTAAGGCATTTGACTGCTAACCAGAAGGCTGGTGGTTCAAACCCACCAGCCACTCCTCAGAAGGAAAGTTAGGCAATCTACTTCTGTAGTGATACCACCTTGGAAACCCAAGGAGGGGTTGCTATGAGTCGGGTCCAACTCAATGGCAGTGAGTTTTTTTTTTTTTTTTAAATATAGCTTGAAGGCATTCCAAAAGCGTTTCTTTGATGAATGAGTTATAGTAGGAACACAAGTTCTGAGTAGAAAAATAGGAAAATCAACAAGTATAGTACAAATTAAAACTCACCAACTACCCCACCACTTGAAGATAATTGCTGTTAACATTTTATCTGTATACTTCAAGTCTTTTTGGTGTGCATATAAACCAAAAAACAGTTGCCATGGAGTTGGTTCTGACTCATGGTGGACCCAAGGAAGTCTGAGTAGAACTGTGTTCCATAGGGTTTTTATTGATGATTTTTTGGCTGTAGATTGCTAGGCCTTCTTTTTGGGGCAAATTTGGGTGGACTTGAATTACCAAGCTTTTGGTTAGCAACTGAGCCATTAGCCATTTGTGCCACCCTGGAACTCTGGTGTGCAATGGTTTTACCTAATTGTGATAATTTCCCACTTGTAATAGAAAAAATATTTTTCTCATCATTAAACATCTTTGTAAACATGGGAGGCTCTGGTAGCATAGTGCCTAAGGCACTTGACTGCTAACCAGAAGGCTGGTGGTTCAAACCCACAAACCACTCCTTGGAAGGAAGGTTGGGCAACCTATTCTGTAGTGATTCTGCCTTGGAAACTCAAGAAGGGGTCACCATGAGTTGGGGCCAACTCAACAGCGCATAACCACCACCACCACAACAGTTTTCCTGTCTTTTTTGATAGTTTGTTCTCACCATGCTACAGATGAGGAAACTGAGGTTCACAGTACTTGACAGACTTTCCTAAGCAAAATTAGGTCTATCCTACATATGATGTGACCTTTCAATTTACCAAGAAAGGAAGATGTAAAATTTATATCAATAACCATACTGGAGTAGAATATGGGAGCATTAGGAGAAGTGCTGGAGTTGTAGGAGCTTAGAGGCAGGAGGGAGTACTTCCTGCTATTGAAATCAGGGAAGGCTGTATGAAGCTGGTTGGATTTATGAGTCTTAAAGGACAGGCAACACTGCACTGGAGAAAAACATTTAGGAGGAGGGACAGTGTGTTAAGCTTGGTTCTCTACAGAAACAAAACCAGTAAAGCTTATATCCACAGAGAAAGAGAAATGTATCTTAGGAAAATGGTTCACACACTTATGGAAGCTGGCAAGTCCTGAGTTCTTGGCTCAAACATCAAGCTGGAGGGTTTTCCTGACTCACACAGCTACAGGGGCTGACAAGCTCAAGGTTGGCAGGCAGTGTACTGGCTGTTGACTCCAATGATTGACGAATCTAAGATCTCCAGGCCGAATGGTGGATTGTTTACTCATGGACAGTTGTAGGCAGCACAACAGGATCCTGATCCACAGAAGAGTGTCTCTTTTCCCAGGATTCCATAAATATATTGGAAGCAGGCCACACCCCTAAGGAAAGTCCCTTTCAAAGGATTGGCTGCTCACATCATATACATCTGATCCCATCATGGGAATAACCCATATCACAACTCCTTAAACCACACAGAATTGTGGTCCAGCCAAGTTGACACATAGCTCCAACTATCACAGGCAGTATGAGCAAAGGGATGATAGAAGAAAAGATTTCCTTGGGAAATTGTTAATTCAATTTGGTCAACTCTTGGGTTTCTAAAATGAATGGTAAAACTATAAAATTGAAGACTGGTAGAAGATTTAATTGCTATTCAGTTGCTTTGTAGATGAATGAACAGAAAAGGAATCTGATCAGAAAGAACTATGCCTTAGAGAGATTACTCTGGCAGCATATATATGTGTATGTATATGTATATATGTGTGTGTGCATATAAGTGAGCTCTGGTAACGTAGTGCCTAAGGCATTTGACTGCTAACCGGAAGGCTGGGGATTCAAACCCACCAGCCACTCCTCAGTAGGAAGGTTGGGCAATCTACTTTTGTAGTGATAATGTCTCGGAAACCCAAGGAGGGGTTGCTATGAGTTGGGTCCCACTTAACGGCACGTAACAACAACAAAAACAGTGTGATATGAGTGAAAGTTTACAGAAAAAATTAGTTTTCCATTCATCAATCCGTACACATTTTATTTCATGATGTTGATTACAATCCCCACAACATAGCAGCACTCTTCCCACCCCTTCCTTGTGTTTACTATTTTCCTTCATCCTTCTTTCCTAACTCTACTTGCCTTCTGAGCTTTGTCCTTGTGCAAATGCTGCTCTTTTGACCTTGTTTGGTTGATAGCTCTAAGGAGTGCATACCTCCTGGTGTTATTGTTCACCTTATAGGTCTGTCTATTTTTTGGCTGGTTTGGTTCCAGGCTTGATGGGTATCTAAGGGCATAATCTTGGGGCTTCCATCAGTCTCTATCAGGCCAATAAGCTTGGTCTTGTTATTATTTTGAGTTTGTTCCACATTTTTCTCCCACTCTGTCCAGGTCTTCTATTGTGATTCCTTTTAGAGGGGTTAATAATGGTAGCTGGGCACTATCTAGTTCTTCTGGTCTTAGGGTCATGAGAGCTGAGGTTTGTATGGTCTGTTAGTCATTTTTTCCCTCACATCTTTGATTTTCTTCACTCTTCTTTGTTTTGGACAGGGAGAAACCAATAGTTGCACCTTAGATAGTTGCTCACTCGCTTTTAAGACCCCAGTCACTACTCACCACAGTAGGATGCAGAACATTGTCTTTGTAAACTATGCTGTGCCAATTAACTTAGCTATCTTCTAAGACTGTGCTCCTAAGCCTCCAAGCCTGGGGACTCATTCCTTCAAGGAATTTGGTTATAGCTAAGATGTTTTCATAACCTTGCCTTCTGTTTGCTTTATTATATGCATGGATATATTCACAGCAATACAAATACATATATAGAAATATCCTCTGCCAAACCTATATAGGTGCATGAACACATACTTATTAAGCACTGTTATTTTGAAAGCACTTGAATTTTGCAAGACCCAAAACTAATTCATTGCAAATACTTTTTTTTCAACAATATAAATGGGTGACTATACAGGTGCACCTTGCTGGATGGAATACGCAGGAGTCAAATTGCTACATCTGTTCAAAGAGATGATCATGGAGAAGCTCAATATCATTGCTTACATAAAGATTTACATCTTTGGAAACCCTCTGGTGTTCTACTCTGTCCTATAGGGTCACTGTAAGCAGGAATTGACTCAATAGCGGTGGGTTTCTTTTGATTTTTGGTTTATCTTATGTGGTTATTGTGAGAATTAAATTGTTTTAATATCAAGTCCTTAGTGCATTGTAAGCATTTAATAAATGTTAGTTTACTTAGACTATTAGTATTATCACCATTACTTCTATCTCTATTTTTGGCCAAATCACATAAAATATTGAATATCAGTTAAAAATTACAAGCAATAAGGAAGGCTCTAGCGTCATTATCATAGCTTTTATTTTATGACCCTTACACGATCTTCTACTTCCCTTTGGGTAATTTACTAACTGGAATGTATTGAATTATGAATGACAAGGCACTAATGGGATTTCTGGGATTAATAGGCTATGGAGTGGGTGATGGAGGAAGGGAAATTTAAGATGGAAATCATAAAATCAGTAAAACTATTGAGCTGACCTTGAGGAACTAAGAGACTATTTATTACTAGGAATCCAGAATAACTTTTTTTTTTTTTTAACATTTCATTGTGTTTTAGGTGACAGCTTATACAGAAAATTCGTTTCCCATCCAATGATTCATACACAATTTGTTCCATGACATTTGTTGCTATCTCTGTAATGTGTCAGCACTCTCATTTCCACTCCATCTTCCTATTTCTGTCCCTCCAGTTTCCCTTTCCCTCTTTACCTTCACATCCTTGCTTTTGGACAAATGTTACCCGTTTTATACCATACAGTTTATGGTTTTACGGAGAACATTCCACACGGGTGTTATTGTTTATTTTATAGGTCAGTCTATGATGGCTGAAAGATGACCTCTGGGAGTAGTTTCAGCTCCAGGTTAAAAAAGATATCTTAGGGCAATTGTCTTGGGTGTTCCTCCAGTCTTTATCAGCTTAGTAAGTCTGCTTTCTGTAGTGAATTTGAGTTTTGTTCTAAATTTTTCTCCCATTCTAACCAGGACCTTCTGTTGTATTCCTGGTCAGAGCAATTGCTAGTGGTAGCTAGGCACTATCTATTCTTCTGGTGTCAGGCTAGAGGAAGCCTTGGTTTGTGTGGACCATTGGTCCTGTGGACTAATTGCTTCCTTGAGTTTATGGTTTCCTTCAGTCCCTTTTGTTCCAGACAGTAAGAGATTTATAGTTATATCTTAGATGGGGCCACTCACGAGCTTTTAATATTCCAGACACTACTCACTAAACTACGATGTAGAACATTATCTTTATGGACTATGTTATACCAATTGATCTAGATGTCCTGCAAGGCATAGTCCTTAGACTTTGAGCACATACTCATACTTGTGAGTAACTCATACTCACAAGGTTTTTAGCTATGTCTAAGAAGTTTCCATAAGTGTACACTTCTATGTGCTCTATTGTATATATGAATATATATGCAACACATGCAATACATATATACAAATGTGTACATCTATACCTATATATGCATGTGCATATACTCCCATACACCCTCCCACACCTATATAGCATACATTTTTTTAACCTATATAATCATCACGAAGTTTTTGTTGCTATTCTAGAATTATATATCTTATAAACCAATGACTTAATCATTGCTAATACTTTTTTTCCCAGCAAAATAAAAGACAACTATACATGTGGACCTAGCTGGATAGAATACATAGAAATCAGATCGACTACACCTGTAGAAAGAGACAATGGAGAAACTCAATATTATCAGTCAGAACAAGGCCAGGAGCTGACTATAAAACAGACCATCAATTGCTCATATGCAAATTTAAGTTGAAGCTGAAGAAAGTTAAAACAAGTCCATAAGAGCCAAAGTATGATCTTAAGTATGTCCTACCTGAATTTAGAGACCATATCAGGAATAGATTTGGCTCGATGAACCCTAATCACTGAAGACAAAATGTGTTGTAGGATGATATCAAGGATATCAAATTGAGACCTCAAGTTGCAATACTGAAGAATTCTATGGGCAAAATATTGAATGATGCAACAAGTATCAAAAGAACATAGTCACTATACCAAAAAAATTTCAGGAGGTAGCATATGATCAAGAACCAATGGTGCTGAAGGAATAAGTCAAAGTTTAACTGAAGGCATTGGCAAAGAACAAGTGTTTAGAAATGGACACTACATAGATTGAGTTGTTTCAACAAATAGATGCAACACTGGAAGTGCTCACTCATCTATGCTAAACAATTTGGAAGAAAGCTACCTTGCCAACTGTCTGGAAGAGATCCATGTTTGTGCCCATTCCAAAGAAAGGTGACCCAATAGAATGTGGAAACTATTGAATGATATAATTTATATCACATGAAAGTAAACTTTTGTTGAAGATAATTCAAAAACAGTTGCAGCAGTTCATCTACAGAGGCCTGACAGAAATTCAAGCTGGATTCAGGAGAAGATGTGAAATGATCGTTGCTGATGTTAGATGTAAATGGCTGAAAGCAGAGAATACAAGAAAAATGTTTATCTGTGTTTTACTGATATGTAAAAACATTTGACTGTGTAGATCATAACAAATTATGGATAATAATGTGAAGAACTGAATTTCAGAACAGTTAATTGTGCTCATGCAGAACGTGCACATCGATCAAGAGGCAGTCAATTGAATAAGGAGATACTGTGTGGTTTAAAATCAGGAAAAGTGTGGGTCGGGTTTGTACTCTTTCACCATAATTATTCAATCTTTATGCTGAACAACATAATCTGAGAAACTGGACTATATGAAGAAGAATGCAGCATCAATCAGAGGAAGATTCATTAACAATCTATGATATACAAATGACACACCTTGCTTGCTGAAAATGAAGAGGACTTGAAGCACATAGGAGCTCTGGTGGCATAGTGCCTAAGGCATTTAACTGCTAACCAGAAGACTAGTGATTCAAACCTACCAGCCACTCCTCGGAAAGAAGATTGGGTGATCTACTTCCGTAGAGATACCACCTTGGAAACCCAAGAAGGAGTCACTATGGGTTGGATCCGACTATATGGCTGTGAGTTTGGTTTGGTTTTGGTTTTTGAAACACTTACTGATAAAAATCAATAATTATTGCCTTCAGTATGGATTTCATCTCAACATTAAGAAAACAAAAAGCATCAAAACTCAATCAATAAGCATCATCAATATACATGGAGGAAATGTTGAGGTTGTCAAGGGTTTCATTTTACTTGAATTCACAATCAACACCCATAGAAGCAGCAATCAAGTAATCAAATGGCTTATTGCATTAGGCAAATCTGCTGTAAAAGACATCTTTAAAATGTTAGAAAGAAAAAAATGTCACCATGAGGACTGTAGTACACCTGACTCAAAACAAAACAAAACTCACTGCTGTCCAGTCAGTTCCAACTCATAGCGACACCTCCTTGGGTTTTCTAGGCAGTACCTCTACGGAAGTAGATTGCCCAGTCTTTCTTCCAAGTAGTGGCCAGTGGGTTTGAGCAACCAGCCTTCTGGTGAGCAGTCAAATGCCGTAGGCACTACCACCACCAGAGCCCCCACATCTCACCCAATCCATGGTATTTTAATAGCTTCATATGCATTGAAAAGCTGGACAGTGAATAAGAAAGACCAAAGAAGAATTGATACTTTTGAATTATGGTGCTGGCAAAGGATATTAAATATACCATGGACTTCCAGAACAACAAACCAGTCTGTCTTGGAGGCAGTGCAGCCAGAATGTTCCTTAGAAGTGAAGATGGAGATAGCTTGTCTCATGTACCTATTATTATATTTTCAAGATGGTCCAGTTTCTGGTGAATGACATTATTCTTGGTAAAGTAAAGGATCAATCAAAAAGAGGAAGCCCATCAGTGAAATGGTTTGTTATAGTGGCTATAACAATGGACTCAAACAATTGTTATAAATAGCAACATTGTCAAGATGGTGCAGTACTGGGTAGTGTTTATGTTGTACCTAGGGTAGCTATGATTTGGCAGAACCAACTTGATGGTTTTTAACAACAGCAACAACAACATAATGTTTACTATAGTTGTCCTTTATTTTTGTGTACCTCTCAATGTCTTCATAAAGTCTTCATTTACCTTTGTCATTTTCTGATTTTCCCCACATTGTGTATTGCTTTTTCCTTCACCATAATTAACACATGTCCACTATCTAGTAAGTGGTTCTCTTCCCTCCCCTTCCTATTCCTGGTACCCATCAAAAATGTAGCTTTTGTGAAAATGTATTCCTGATATTTTTAAAAAAAGTGGTATAATACAATATTTACCTATTTGTGATTGACTTATTTCACTCAGCACAATTTCCTCTAGATTCATCCATGTTGTAAGTTGTTTCATGGAGTCATTGTTACTCTTTATCATTGTGTGCTATTACATTGTATGTATGTCCCACATTTTGTTTATCCATTCATCCACTGATGGACACTTGGGTTGTTTCCATCTTTTTGCTATTATGAATAATGTTGCAAAGAACCTGGGTGTGTGTATGTCTATTTGTGTCACTGCTCTTACTTCTCTAGAATATATCCCCAGGAGTGGCACTGTTGGATCATATGCTATTTTTACTTCTAGATTTTTAAAGAGACACCATACTATTAACCATAGGAGTTGTACCATTTTACAGTTCCACCAGCAATGTATAAGAGTTCCAGTCTCCCCACAGCCTTGTCAGCCTTTATTGTTTTCTGTGTTTTTTACCAGCACCATTTTTTGTAGGGATGTCACTAGTTTATATTTACATCTCTCTAATGGCTAATGATCACAAGCAACTCTTCATTGCAATATTGAAAGATTCTATGGGCAAAATACTGAATGGTGCAGGAAGCATCAAAAGGAGATGGAGGGAATACACAGAGTCACTGTACCAAAAAGAAGTGGTCAATGTTCATCCATTTCAGGAGGTGGTATATGATCAAGAATCAATGTTGTTGAAGGAAGAAGTCAAAGCTGCACTGAAGGAAGTATGAAAAACAAAGATCCAGGAATTGATGGAATACCCATTGAGATGTTTCAACAAATGGATGTCCCGCTGGAGGCACTCACTTGGCTATGCCAAGAGATTTGTAAGAGAGCTACCTGGCCAACTTATGGAAGAGATCCATATTTGTACCCATTCCAAAGAAAGGTGATCCCACAAAATGTGGAAATTATCAAACAATATCATTGAAATCTTATGCAGGTAAAATCTTACTGAAGATAATTAAAAAATGGTTGCAGCAGGATATTGACAGAGAACTTCCAGAAATGCAAGCTGGATTCAGAAGAGGCCATGAAATGGATATCATTGCAGATGTCAGATGAATCTTGGCTGTAAGGAAAGAATATCAGAAAGATGTTTACTTGTGCTTTATTAACTATGCAAAAGCATTCGACTGTGTGGATCATAACAAATGATGGATAACATTGAAAAGAATGGGAATTCCAGAACACATAATTTTACTCATGAGGAACCTGTATGTAGACCAAGAAGCTGTTGTTCAAACAGAATAAGGGGACACTGCATGGTTTAAAATCAGGAAGGGAGTGCATCAGGGTTGTGTCCTTTCACCATACTTATTCAATCTGTATGCTGAGGAAATAATCCAAGAAGCTGGACTATAAGAAGAAGAACATGGTATCAGAATTGGAGAAAAACTCATTAACAATCTGCAATATGCAGACGACACAACTTTGCTTGCTGAAACTGAGGATGACTTGAAGCACTTACTGTTGAAGAGTGAAGACTACAGTGTGCAGCATGGATTACACCTCAATATAAAGAAAAAAAAAATCCTCATCACTGGACCAATAAGCAGCATCACGATAAATGGAGAAATGATTGAAGCTGTCAAAGACTTCATATTACTTGATTCTACAATCAACACCAATGGAAGCAGCAGTCAAAATATCAGATGGCGTATAGCATTGGGTAAATCTGCTGCAAAAGACCTCTTTCAGGTGCTGAAGAACAAAGATATCTCCTTGAAGACTAAGATGTGCCTGACATAAGCCTTGGTATTTTCAATTGCCTCATGTGCATGTGAGAGCTGGACAAGGAGCTCTGGTAGCATAGTGGCTAAGGCACTTGACTGCTCACCAGAAGGCTGGCGGTTCAAACCCACCAACCACTCCTCGGAAGGAAGGTTGGGCAATCCTACTTCCGTAGTGATACTGCCTCGGAAACCCAAGGAGGGGTCGCTATGAGTCGGGGCCGACTCGACGGCAAATAACAGCAACAACAACAAAGAAGAGTTTATGCTTTTGAGTTGTGGTGTTGCTGAAGGATGCTGAAAGTCCCATGATCTGCTAAAAGAACTACAAATCTGTCCTGGAAGAAGTGCAGCCAGAATGCTCCTTGGAGGCGAGAATGGAGACTTCGTCTCACCTACTTTGGTCATGTTGTAAGAAGGGACCATTCCTTGGAGAAGGATATCATGCTTGGTAAAGTGGAGGGTCAGCAAAAAAGGGAAGGCCCTCAACAATATCAGTTGGCACACTGGCTACAATGATGGGCTCAGGTATAATGAGTATTGTGAGGCTTGCACAGGACTGAGCAGTGTTATGTTCTGCTGTACGTAGGGTCACCATGAGTTGGAAATGACTCAACGGCACCTAACAACAACAACAACAATGGCTAATGATTGCAAAGGTTTCTTCATATGTTTGTTGGTCATGTGAATATCCTTGTTGGTGAAGTGTCTATTCATGTCTTCTACCCATTTTAAAATTGGATTGTTTGTCTTTTTGTTGCTGAGGTGTTGGGATTTTCTATAAATTTTGGAGACAAGTCTCTTGTCAGATATGTTATTGCTAAATATTTTTTCCCAGTCTGTAGGTTCTCTTTTTACTCTTTTGGAGGAGTCTTTGGAATCACATAAAAATTCAACTTTTAGAAGGTCCCATTCATCTAGTTTATCTTCTGCTGTTTATGCATTTTG
>NW_006921926.1:1378431-1379501 GCF_000298275.1 Orycteropus afer afer | reverse complement strand
AGTCTTTGATCCATCTGGAGTTAGTTTTTGTGTATGGTGTGAGGTATGGATCTTGTTTCATTTTTCTGCAAATGGATATCCAGTTTTGCTAGCACTATTCATTAAAAGAGACCACCTCTTCCTCATGTAATGGATTTTAGCCCTTTGTCAAAAGTCAGGTGACCATAGGTCGATGGATGTATTTCTGTGTTCTCAATTTGAGAGAAGACCCTCAATGAGATGGATTGATGCCATGGCTGCAGTGATAGGCTCAAGTGTAGCAGGGATCATGCAGCTGGTGTGGGACTGGGCAGTGTTTAGTTCTGCTGTGCATAGGGTCCCTATGAGTCGGTTCCTGTTCACAAGGGGAACAGTTTCAGTCTCTCTCCATTGAGAGTAATGTTGGCTGTTGGTTTTGCATATATTTCCCTTAATATGTTGAGGAATGTCCCTTCTAGTCCTATTTTGCAGAGAGTTTTTATCAGGAATGCATGTTGGATTTCATCAAATGCCTTTTCTGCATCAACTGATCATGTGCTTCTTTTCCTTTGTTTTATTTATGTGGTGATGACATTGATTGTTTTTCTAATGTTGAGCTATCCTTGCATACCAGGTATGAGCCCCACTTGGTAATAATGTATTATTTTCTTGATATGCTGTTGGAGTCTATTGGCTAGGATTTTGTTGAAGACTTTTGCATCTATATTCATGAGGATATTAGTCTGTAGTTTTCCTTTTGAGTGATGTCTTGCCTGGTTTTGGTATCAAGGGTATACTTACTTCCTAAAATGAATTTGGGAGGATTCCATCCTTTTCTGTGTTTTGGAATAGTGTGAGTAGGATCGGTGTCAGTTCTTCTCTAAATGTTTGGTAGAAATCTCCAGTGAAACTATCTGGGCCTGGGCTTTTTTTGCTGGTAATTTTTTGTATGATGTGTTCAATTTCTTCTTTTGTTAGGGTCTGTTCAACTTTTCCACCTCAGTCTGTGTTAGTTTAGGTAAATAGTATGTTTCTAGAAATCTGTTAATTTCTTCTAGATTTTCAAATTTGTTGGAGTAGAGTTCCTCACATAACAACAACAACAACAACAG
>NW_006921926.1:1357586-1377941 GCF_000298275.1 Orycteropus afer afer | reverse complement strand
GTGTTGAGTTTGTCTCTTCTTTTTTGAGGTGTGCATTTATTGCTATAAATTGCCCTCTGATAAGTGCTTTTGCTGTGTCCCAAAGATTTTTCTGTGTTGTGTTTTCATTCTCATTTGATTCAAAGAATTTTTTAATTTCATTTTTTAAAAAAACTTTCTTCTATTACTCAGTCATTTTCAAGGAGGGTGTTTTCAGTTTCCATGTGTTTGCTCTTTTACCATTCACCTTCGTGTTGTTGATTTCTAATTTTATAGCATTGTGATCTGTTAAGATGCTTTGCAGTATTTCAATGTTTTCAAACTTATTGAGGCTTGCTTTGTGGCCTAACAGATGGTCTATCCTGGAGAACGTTCCATGTGCACTGGAAAAGAATATATATTGTGCTGTTGTTGGGTAAAGTGTTCTGTAGATGTCTATAAGGTCAGGTTGGTGAATTGTATTGTTTAGTTCTTCTGCATCTGTGTTGAGTTTCTTTCCAGTTGTTCTATCTTTGATTGAAAGTGATGTATTAAAGTCTACTATGACTGTGGAGTCATGTATTTGTTTTTTTTAATTCTGTTAAAGTCTGATTTATGTATTTTGGGGCTTTTTCATTAGGTGCATAGGTATTTATTATGGTTGTGTCTTCTTGTTCATTTGATCCTTTAATCATTATATAATGCCCTTCCTTGTCTCTTATGGTGGTTTTTGTCTTACAGTCAGTTTTATCAGAAATTAATATTGCCACTCCTGCTCTTTCATGGTTGCCATTTGCTTGATAAAATCTTTTTCCAACTTTGATTTTTAGTCTATTTTTGTCTTTGTCTCTAAGATGTGTCTCTTGTAGACAACATATTGGTGGGTTATGTCTTCTTATCCAGTCTGTAACTCTCCATATCCTGAGTGGTGCCTTTAATCCATTGACATTCAGTGTAATTATCAATAAGTATGAATTTGTTGATATCATTTTGTTATGTGTTTTTTCATGGTGTTGCTGATTTCTTTGTTCCATATAAATTTCTGTGCTGAGCTCGTTTTTTCCATGAATTGTGTCATCACTTCCTTCGTTGCTATTGTTTTAGTATTTACTAAATATTTGTGCTTGTCCATTTTTGTTTTTAAATTTTTCTGTGAAGGTTTATCATTTTTCTTTGAGGTTATCCTATGATTTATCATTTTCTTCCCTAGTTTAGAACAGTCCATTTTATTTTGCAATTCTCTTGACTTCCTCACCATTTTGAAGTTCTGTAACTACACTATTTTTTCCCTCTTTTTGGTTTCTAGTTGTCATCATTTGCCAATTGATGCCTCTGGTTCTCTGTTTACAATCTTGTTAGATCATTTACTTTGGATACTTCCATTACTGGGTTGGTTTCTGGGTTATGTCATCTTGTGTGTTAATGGTCAGTTGTTATTTGCTGGTTTTGGTTCTCTGTCCAAAAGACTCCCTTTAGCATCTCTTGTAAGGTTGATCTGGCTTTAACAAATTCCTTTAATTTTTGTTTATCTGAAAATGTCCTAATTTCACCATTATATTTGAGGGACAATTTTGCAGGGTATATAATTCTTAGGAACTCTGGTGGTGTAGTGCTTAAGGCATTTGACTGCTAACCAGAGGGCTGTCAGTTCAAACCCACCAGCCACTCCTTGGAAGGAAGACTGGGCAATCTACTTCTGTAGAGATATTGCCTTGGAAACCCAAGGAAGGGTCACCATGAGTCAGAACTGACTCGAAGGCAGTGAGTTTGGTCTCTCTCTCTTTGTATAATGCTTGGTGGAAATTATTTTCTCTTAGGGTTTTACATATGCCATCCCATTGTCTTCTTGCCTACATGATTTCTGCCGAGAAATCAGAACTTAGTCTTACTGGTTGCCCTCTGTAGGTAACTTTTCATTTTTCCCATGCTGCTTTCAGGATTCTTTCTTTGTCTTTGGTTTTGGCAAATTTGATGATGATATGTCTTGGTGATTTTCTTTAGGGGTCTATCCTGTTTGGGGCCCACTGGACTTCTTGGCTTTCATCATATCAGGAAAATTCTTTTCCAAAAAATCTTGGTCAATTTTCTCTGTGGTTTTCTTTTTCTCTTCCTGTTCTGGAATTCTGATTACACATAGGTTATTCCTTTTGATGGTATCCCACATGAACCTTAGGCTTTGTTCATTTTGTTTTGATCTTTTTCTGATTGATCTCTTTCCAAAGAAGTATTGAGGTATGTGTATTCCATATCACTAATTCTATCTTCCATTGATTCAATTCTACTCCTTTGCTCTTTCAATGTTTCATTTATTTCTGAATGTTTAGTATTAATCTCCTGGATTTCTGTGTGTAGATTTTGTATCATTTCTAATTTATAATTTATTTTGTCATTTTATACTTGTACTGTCTTCTGAAATTGTTCTGGAGTTTTCTCTGTGTTTTCCTCAATGTTGTCATTGTTTTCCTTGATATGTCTTTCAATCTTTTGAAGGTACCTAAATATAATTCTTTTGAAATCCTTATCAGGGAGTTCCAATGCTGGTTCTTCCTTGGGGATGTGTTCTGGGTCTGTATCCTGGTCCCTTGTTTCTACTGCTTTAACTTGCTTCTTTGTATGGACTGTGAGGATCTGTTGTCTCTGAGACATCATCATGTTTTTGTGTTTATATTTAATTGACAATCGTACATTGGACTGATTTGCCCAAAATTTTCATTTTCTTTGTTTTGTTTGTATATATCTGAGTAAGCAAGGTACTGTGCTCCTCTAATAGTTGGCAGCACTATGCACTCACCACCTGTCTCCTTTCCAGTCATTAGCCTCCCATCTGTCCATGCTGTCTTTGGCAAGCAGAGCCTATTCTTAGGTTCCTGGAATCTCAATGAGAATGCTGTCACTTTAAATATCCAAAATGACCTCTGCTTGTACATATTCAAAATGTCTGCACCCTCTGGACAGCTCAAAGTCCACAGCTCTGTTTGTCTTCTTCTTTGCTGTTTCCTTTTTCAGTCATCAGCTACCTGTGCAGTACTCCATGCAACCCTTGGTGAGCAGGCTAATTTTTAGGTTAATTTTCAGGTCCTAACACTACCTGGAAATATTCAAACTGTCTGTGCTGTCAGGACAGCTGACAGTCTGTAGCTCCGTTTGTCTTCTTACTCACTGTTTTCATTCAGGTTTTTCTACTAGTTGGTGTTTAATCCACCTCTGTATCTTTCCTTTCAAAGGTTGGGGTCCAGGATTATTTTCTGTGTCTGTGTCAATTGGTTTCTCTTTTCTTTGTTGAAGAGGGTCTGTGTAGCTTGTCTGTCTATTCCTCCATTTTACTGGAAGTCTTTAAGTTAGTTTTTGTGTATGGTGTAAGGTATGGGTTCTGTTTCATTTTTCCGCAGGTAGATATCCAATATTGCCAGCATGATTTGTTAAAGAGACACTTCCTTCCCCATTAAATGGACTTTGACCCTTTGTTAAAGATCAGCTATTCACAGCTGCATGGATTTACTTCTGTGTTCTCCATTCTGTTCCATTGGTGTCTGTTGTTGTACCAGTATCAGGCTGTTTTGGTTACTGTGGTTGTATAATACGTTATGAAATTGGCATATGTGAGGCCTTCTACTTTGTTCTTCTTCAATAATACTTTAGTTATTAGAGTCCTCTTACCTTTCCATATAAAGTTGGAAATTAAATTTTCCTTTTTGTTGAAGAATGTTGTTGGGATTTGGGATTTCAGCATGATATGTTTTTCCATTATGTAGCTCTCCTTTTGTTTCTTGAAACAGTGTTTTGTAGTTTTCTTTGTATAAGTCTTTTATGTCCTTACTTAGGTTTATTAGTGGGTATTTTATCCATTCAGTTGGCTGTTGTAAATGGAATTGCTTTCTTGATTTTCTTTTCAGTCTTCTCTTTGTTAGTGTAGGATTTTATATATTGATCATATATCCTGTCACTCTGTTGAACCCTTCTATTAGTTTCAGCAACTTTCTTGTGGAATTTCTGGGATTTTCTATGTAGATGATCATGTCATCTGTGAATAGGATAATTTTAATTGTTCCTTAGCAACTTGAATACACTTTATTTCCCTTTCTTGCTTATTGCTTTGTCTAGGACTTCAACACAATATTGAATAAGAGTGGTGATAATGGGCATCCTTGTCTTATTTCCATTCTCGAGGGGAATACTTTCAATCTCTCTCCATGGGGAATAATGCTGGCTATTGGTTTTGTATATAAATAGTCTCTAGGTTAAGAATAAGATCCATTCATAACTGTGTCTCTAAGATTTGTAGGTAAGTGTACCAGGTGCATACATTTTTTATTTAGCCTTATTTCAGTTAAGAAAAGCCTTGATGCCTTTTCAATGATTTAAAAGCTGCATGTGCAGAAAGTGAAGGTGATTGTGATGAAAAATTCTTTGCAAGTAGAGGTTGGTTAAATGAGTTCAAAGTGAGGGTAAATTTACATAACATTAAAAGGCAAGTTGTTCTTACGTGCCATGGAGTGGGACCCAGCTCACAGCTCACAGCGATCCTTCCTTGGGTTTCTGAGGTGGTATCACTACGGAAGTAGATTGCCCAAACTTCCTTGCGTGGAGTGGCTGGTGGGTTTGAACCACCAGCTTTCTGGTTAGCAGCCAAGTGCCTTAGGCACTATGCTACCAGAGCGCCATGGAGTGGGACCCAGCTCACAGCTCACAGCGATCCTTCCTTGGGTTTCTGAGGTGGTATCACTATGGAAGTAGATTGCCCAAACTTCCTTGCGTGGAGTGGCTGGTGGGTTTGAACCACCAGCTTTCTGGTTAGCAGCCAAGTGCCTTAGGCACTATGCTACCAGAGCTCCTAGGAGTTGTATTATAGTCAGATGCTCATAACCTGGGGACTAGCTTTCTATAACATTAATTGTGTTGTGGAATTTTCCTTTTAATCCTATTTTGCTGATAGTTTTTAATCTAGAAAGGAGATTGCTTTTTATCAAAAGCCTTTTCTGCATTGGTTGAGATGATCATGTGGTTGCTTTGCTTTGTTTTACTTATATGGAGAATTATTTTATTGATTTTCTAGTGTTGAAACACTCCTGCATTCCTGGGATGAATCCTGCCTGATCTTGAGGTATTATTTTTTGATATTCTGTTGCATTCTGTTAGCTAGAATTTTGTTGATAATTTTCCATTTATACTCATGAGGGATATTGGTCTGTAATTATATTTTTTTGCTGTGTGTGTGGCATCTGTGCCTGGCTTTGGTGTCAAGGTTATGCTGGTTTCATAGAATGAATTAGGGAATATTCCTTCCTTTTCTGTGTTCTGGAATACTTGGAATAGAATTGGTGTCAATTCTAAATGTTTGGTAGACATTTCCAGTGAAGACAACTGGGCTGGAACTTTCTTGTTTTTGGCGGAAGGTGGGTGGGTATTTTTATGACCTGTTCATTATCTTCTTTTGTTATGGGTCTATTTAGGTTTTCTGTCTTTGTTTATGTTAGCTTAGGTAACTAGTGTTATTAAAAAGGAAATTCATTAGTGCGTCTCTAGAAACTCATCTATTTCTTCTAGGTTTTCAAATTTGTTAAAGTATAATTTTTCATAATATTCTGTTATTATCCTTTTTAACTCAGTTGGTTCTGTTGTAATGCCACCCATCTCATTTGTTATTTTGGTTATTTGCATCTTCTTGTTTTTTTCCTTTGTCAATTTAGCCAGCAGTTTGTCAAGTTTATTGACCCTTTCAAGGAACCAGCTTCTTTTTTTGTGTGTGTATGTTTCTGTTTTATTTATTTCTGCTCTGATCTTTTTATTTCCTTTCTTCTGGTGATTGTAGGCTTTTTTTGCCGCTCTTCTTCTATTTGTTTGAGTTTTATGATTAAGCTATTGATTTTGGCCTTTTTTTCTTTTTTTGATGTGTGTGTTTATTGTTGTAAGTACTCCTCTGAGCATTGCTTTTGTTATGTCCCAAAGGTTTTGGTATGTTACGTTTTCATTCTCATAACAATTATAAGATTTTTTTTTCTATTGCACAATAGTTTTTAAGCAAGGTGTTAATCAGCTTCAATGTATTTATATTTTTCCTTTTTCTTTCTATTATTGATTCCTAGTTTTACAGCATTATGATCAGAGGAGATGCTTTGTATTATTTTGATGTTTTTGAATTTATTGAGTCTTGCTTTGTGGTCTAAATCAAGGTCTATTCTAGAGAATGATCCATGTGCACTGGAGAAGAATATGTACTCTGTTGTTGTCGAGTGGTATGTTCTGTATATGTGTATAAGGTCAAGCTGGTTGATGGTGTTATTTAGATTTTCTCTATCTTCATTGAGTTTCTTTTGTAGTTGTTCTGTCCATCAATGAAAGCAGTGTGTTAAAATCTTCTATGATTTTTGTAGAGTTGTCTATTTCTCTTTTTAATTCTGTTAGAGTTTTATTATTATTTTTTTAAAAATGTATTTTGGAGCTCTGTAGTTGAGTGTAAATATTTGTTATGGTTATGTCTTTTTGGTGGATTGAATATTTGATCATTATTTAGTGCCTTCCTTGTCTCTTATAATGAATTTTGACTTAAAGTCTATTTTACTAGAGATTATTATTGCCATTCCTGCTCTCTTTTGATTACTTTTGTTTGCTTGATATATATTTTTTACATTGTTTGATTTTTAACCTATTATGTCTTTGTATCTAAGGAAAGTCTTGATGAGTCATCTTTTTTTCCTTTTAATCCCTTCTTCCACTCTCTGCCTCTTGATTAGTGAATTTAAATCATTTACAGTCAGTGTGATTGTCAATAGGTATGAATTTACTCCTGTAATTTTGTTATACTTTTTTGTGTGGTGTTAGTTGTTTCTATGTTTTGCTTAATTTTCTGTGCTGAATTCTTTTTGCTGATGGATTTTCTTTTTGTAAATTTTATTGTTTTTGATTTTGTGTTTGCTGAGTCTTTTTTATTTTCTTGTTTATTTTGGTGAGTAGATTTATTAATTTTTTTTATGGTTACTCTGAAATTTACCTGTATCAACCTACATTTATAGCAGTCTATTATATCTTGATATTGTGTTGACTTCCTCTCCACATGGAAGGTTTATAATGACACCTCTTACTCCTCCTTTTTGTTTTGAAGTTGTTGTCATTTGCAGATTTATATTTCTGGTTCCCTGTTTTCAGTTTTGCAGCTCTATTTTGCTTTTGAGTATTCTTTACCTAGATTGGTATCTGGGTGATGCAGTCATGTGTCTTCCTCTAGGGTTATTGTCTGATGTTGGTTTTCTGCACAAAGAACTTTCTTTAATATTTATTGTAAGGTTAGTGTGGTTTGTATGAATTTCCTTAATTTCTGTTTATCTTGGAATGTCTTCGTTTCACTTCCATATTTGAAAATTTTGGTGGGTATATAATTCTCTTTGTTGGCAATTCTTTATTTCAGAGTTTTATATTTGTCATCCCTTCGCTTTCTTGCCTGTATGGTTTCTGCTGAGAAATCAGAGCTTCATCTTATCAGTGTCCTTTTGTAACAAAAATTTCATTTTTTATGAGCTGCTTTCAGAATTCTTTTTTGTCTTTGTCTTTGGAAATTTTGATTATGATATGTTATGGTGGTTTTCTTTTGGGGTCTGTCCTGTATGGGGTTTGTTGATCTTTCTGGATGGAAACACTTTCATGTTTTATGACATTAAGGGAGTTTTCTGCCAATAAATCTTCTACAATTCTCTCTGTACTTTTTTTTTTCCTCCTTCTGTTATGGACCAATTATGTGTAAATGCTTTCTCTTAATAGTTCCATATAACTCTTAAGTTTTCTTCATTCTTTTTTTCTGATTGTTCCTCAAATTATTATTGAGGAATTTGCCATTCTTTCTTCCATTGATTCAATTTTATGTCTATGTCATTCTATTGAGTTATCTATTTTTGATATTTTATTGTTAGTCTTTTAGATTTCCAGTTGTTTTTGTATGGTTTCTAATTATTTTGTACTTTTATTCTTGTATTGTTTCCTGAATTCTTCTAAGGTTTTTGTCTGTATTTTCCTTGATCTCTTTGAGGACCCTATATATAAATTTTTTGAATTTCTTGTCAGGTATTTCTATTACCATTTTTTCCTCAGCATGGTTTTCTACCCATTTATTTTGCTCACTTGTTTGAGCCATCTGATCTTGTTTCTTCATATGATATTTTATTGTGTGCTGTCTCCAAGACATTAAGTTTGGTGCTAGCAGTTATTGCATTCTCTGGAGGTGAGGGCAAGATGTCTCCATATCCACTGTGATGGAATGCTATCTGTATAGAGTGGATATGTTTGATGTATGTGCACAAATTGACATTTCAGTAGGTAGTGATGTATGAAGAGTTTCAGCGCAATTGCAGACAGCCTCTAAGAACTGTTTGGATGTAGAATGTGTGCTACTGCAGCTGGGTTGATGTTAGATGAGGATACTAGGATCTCCTGCTTGTTGTTTGGCAGAGGGGTAGCTAGTGCCTGTAGGGATGTGACTGGTGTTGCTGGTGAGGTGATGTGTCTGTCATTTAGTCACCTGAGTGTGGATGCAGGAAGTGTTCTTGCTGGTTGCTGGTTTGGGTGGTGTGTGTGTGTGTGCACTTCCAGTTACAAGGTGATTGGGGTAAGAGTGCACAGGTCACCTGTCACCATAGGAGTGGCATGGGAACTCACACCACCAGTTATTGGGTGGGCGGGGTGGCTCAGAGGTAGTTGGAGTTAGTGAGTATGAACCTCTATTTGTAAGTCCAACAGCATATGAATGAAGCAGATAATTGGTAGTCATGGCTTCATGGGGATGATTGCAAGCCTCTCGTCCTATGTCTAACAGTGCAACAGTGCATGAGCCATGAATCTCTGGGTATGTTGGGGAGGGAAGCTCACCACTCATCATCAGGAGGTTGGGGTCAGGGAAAAAAGAGTGTGTTCCACAAATCTCTGATGTGAGCATGAGGGTACTCTGCAAAGTGCCGCTGGTTGTCAGGACTTGGTCTTGACCAAATGCAGTGGCAGGATGGTGGGAGCTGTCCAGAGTCTGATTGGGTGGGAAATCTTTAACTGCCACTCCAAGGATCTTCCATTCCATCAGTGCCATCCATTCAAATGATCAGGGACTGTGGCTGGTGAATAACACTGTCCCTATTTTCTGGCTCCCTACCTGTGCTATGGTTGCCTGGATCCACAGAGGCTCTCGCCTGCCTTTGTGCTCTTTCCTTAGATCCAATTTATGTTCTGCTCAACTTGCTCCACTCTAGGTTTGTCTACACCGTCTCTCTGTCTCCTACTGGAGATTCTGTGAGTTGCCTTCCTATGCTCCTCACCCAAGAACACTGCTTGCTTTGTCTCAAGATGTCTGTGCCAGGCCAGATGGCAAGGCACCTATAGTCTGTAAGTCTCCTTGTTCATTGTTTTCATCCACTTTATGCTTTCTTTCTATGTTTAAGCTAGTACTTCATCCTTCTGTTTTCTGTTCTGGATGCCCAGATTGTCATCTGTATCTGTTACACTTGATTTCTTTGTTCTTTGCTGCAGGGGGATGGCAAAGTGTGTGTGACTAAGCCATCATCTTGGACCGTCCTCTTCAATATTCTTGACAATAGCTTTTTGCTTAGTTTTCCAACACCAAGACAAATTAATAATTAGTGAAAATTTTGTACTTAGTATAAAAACTTAATAATTTTACACAGCCGGGAGAATAATTCATTTAAGGGAGAAAAGTTTGACATATGATTTTTGTTGGAAATAAATGCATTCAAAATTTAGAATATGAATTAGAATGAAAACTAATTCTAATGGTGTCAAAGAAGCACAGTCTTTAAGGAATAGTTACATGTGACTTATTATTTCAGAAGTTTAATCAATAAAGAGCTAGTTCTAAAACTCCCTTCCTTTAAAACTTTTAATGTAATTCAATAGGAATTTATTGACTACTACTACAGATTTTTACCACTTGTCTGTCAGTTTGTTGTACTGTGGTGGCTTGCACATAACTCTATGGTGGAAGCAATATCACTGGTATTTCAAATATCATCAAGGCTACCATGATGGACAGGTTTCAGCAGAGCTTCTAGATCAAGACAGACTAGAAAGGGAGGTCTGATGATTTACTTCCAAAAATCAGCCAATGAAAATTTAAGGTTAACAACAGAAAATTGTTTGATATAGTCCTGGAAGATAAGCCTCTACTCAAACATACCAATAACTATGAAAATAGCACAAGACTGGGCAACATTTGATTTTGTTCTGCATAAAGTTACCATGAGTCAAATTGACTCAATGGCAACTAACAACAGCAACTACAGATTTAAGCTATGCTAAAAAGGGACATTTATTTTCCATTGAATAAATATTTATTGAGGACCTACTCTAGGTTAGGTATTATGCTTGGCATTGAAGATGTAATGGCAAGTACAAAGGAGATCATCCTTGACTTCACAGAATTTAAGTCTAGTGGGAGACGCAGGCATTCATTTAAAACAAACAGACAAATATATGTTTAAACTGTGATGAGTGCCACAAATGATCTTTTTCAAAAACAAGATTTATCAATGAGAGAATAAAAAAAAATTGCATGAAAAATGAGCTACATTTCTATTCTTTTTGTTCCCCTTGTTTTTTAAGCTCACAAGCTTTAAGACCCCGGTTGCTACTCACCAAAGTGGGATGTAGAACATTGTCTTTATGAACTATGTTATACCAATTGACGTTAGTGTCCCCTGAGACTATGGTCTTGAGCTCCCAGGCCCAGTGACTCATTCCCTGAAGGTGTAAAAGTGAGCTACATTTCTTAAAATAGCTTTTATACCATTAATTTGTTTAGTAATCCCTCTTTTCATAGATAGATAAAGTAAACATTCTTCAAAACACTAATAAAATTATTATCCATTCTTAATTAGTGGGGTACAGTTCTACTTTTGATCTGCTTTTATTTATTTATTTTAAAGCATTTCTCTCCCTTTTTATGTTTCCTTTGTTTGTGATACAGAATAACCGTGATGGAGGCTCATTGGGTGCAGGTTACTTCTAGTGGCAAGCTGATAGAGAAAATGGGCAAGGAATCATATTAACAACAGATGGGGGTGGGGGCATTTTTGCAGCAAGAAAAAAGTTTGGTAGACAAGGTTTCAACAGTTTAATTTCAAGACTGGTTTGAGAGGTATAAAAAGGTGTAGTCTGTTGCTCCCAGCATACGATAGGTAGCTATGTCAAGAAGCTGAACTTCCTTAGATACTATTAAATTGAAATCTTTCAAGAGCAGGATCAATGTTTTCTATGGAGTATTAATTAAAAAAACTCTTGAGTGACTACTCCAGAGGCAAGTCATTGTGGACATTCTATTGTTAATTAATATTCACCAACTTCTAATGGTGGTTTATTATGTTGGTTTGTTTATTTAGGATATGTAAGAAGAGGTTGTATTATTTCATGGAATTTAAAATGTTTGACAATGCTTTCTATTTCATTTCTATATGCTTTTCAATTTTCACACTGAGAGGCTGTGCTCATAGACCAAGGCAGAACATGTAGCAAGAACCTGGCAAGAAAGTCTTTTCCCTGAGGAACAGGTGTATTAGTCATAAAGAAAGAAAATGTAGATATCACAAGCTGTTTTTTTAAGCAAATGGAGAAGTATGCAAAAGAAGTGACCATTCTGAAAAATAAAAAATGAGTAACTTAGTTCATTCTGAAGTGTAATAGAAAAATATGTAAATATAATTTTTTAAAACTAGTTTGTTTTTCTTTAGAAATCACTGAGCTAGGCAATTTTTTTTTTAAAATAATAGACATCAAAATGTTAAATTTTTTATTTTACATAATTTGGGTAAGACAAAATAATACAAAACAAAACAAAAAAACCCCCACAGGGTTTGATGGAAGAGCATTGAAAACAGTAGTTCCTTAGATGGTAAATTTAAAATATTAAAAGAAGATTCTTCTGTTTAGTCTAATAATAATATTTAATTGATATTTCTGGTTAGTATGACAGAAGTTCACCTAGAAGTTCATTGTCCATGGAAGCAGCAGTCAAGAACTCAAATATGCATTGCATTAGGCAAACCTGCTGCAAAATACCTCTTTAAAGTGTTAACAAGCAAAGATGTCACTTTGAGGACTGAGGTGTATGGACCTCACCCAAGTCATGATATTTTCAACCACCTCAATATGGGTGTGAAAGTTGGACAATGAATATGGAAGACCAAAGAAGAACTGATGCATTTGAATTCTGGTATTGGTGAAGAAAACTGAACATACCATGGACTGCCAGAGAAACATACAAAACTATCTTGGAAGTACAACCAGCAGGGCAAGACCAGGAGGGACCAATCCCTGGAGGAAGACATCAAGTTTGGTAAAGCAGAGTGTCAGTGAAAAAAAGGAAGTCTCTCAACAAGATGGATTGACACAGTGGCTGCAATGATGGGCTGAAACATAGCAATGATTGTGAGGATGGTGCAGGACTGGCAGTATTTTGTTCTGTTGTGCATAGGGTTGCTAAGAGTCTGAACTGACTTGACAGCACCTAACAACAACAGTAAGAACAGAGAAAGATTCTTATGTTTATTCTAATAATATTATTTAATTGATATCTTTGGATAGTAGAACAAAAATTCTTATGCTAATTAGCTGACCAGAGCTCTAAGATTGTCTTTTATAAGATTTAGAATTTCTTGAAGTACTAGAGAATAAGAGAATAGTAAAACAGACAAACAAAAAGTGTGACTAATCAAAGGATTGCAAAGGAATTTCACAAGTCCTGTATTCCCCCCCCCACCTATTATGTGTGTCATCTATGTCCTAGATAAGAAAAACAGATAATTTTATTCTATTCAAAAGCTTTATGAAGGAAAGGGAACTGTTCCATGATTTCAGATTTAAATTTTAATATATATTAACAATAATTCCAAATAAGTGCCATTTTTAGAATACATACAGTGCTGTCACCCCAATCAGAAATAAGAATGGAAATCCTTGGAAGAAGAAGAGAAGAATATTGTTGTGGTCGTTGTTAGGTGCTGTCGAGTCTTCTCCGACTCATAGTGACCCTATATACGGCAGAACGAGACATTGCCTGGTCCTCTGCCAGCCTCACAATTCTTGCTATACCTGAGCCCATTGTTGCAGCCATTGTCAATCCACCTCGTTGAGCGCTTTCTACTTTTTCGTTGACCCTCCACTTTACCAAGCATGAAATCCTTCTCCAGGGAATGGTCCATTCTGACATGACCAAAGCAGGTGAGATGAAGTCTGGCCATTCTCTCTTCCAAGGAGCAATCCAGCTGCACTTCTTCCAGGACAGATTTTAGTTTTCCTGGGAGTCCATGGTACTTTCAGTATTCTTTGCCAATACCACAATTCAAAGGCATCAATTCTTCTTTGGTCTTCCTTATTCATAGTGCAACTTTCACATGCATATGAGGCGATTGAAAATACCGTGGCTTGTGTTAGGCGCACTTTAGTTTTCAAAGAGACTTTGCTCTTCAGCACTTTAAAGAGTTCTTTTGTAGCAGATTTGCCCAGTGCAATATGTCATCTGACTTCTTGACTCCTGCTTCCATTGGTGTTGATTGTTGAAACAGGTAATATGAAATCTTTGACAAAGTCATTCTTTTCTCCATTTGTCATCATGCTGCTTATTGGTCCAGTTGTGAGGATTTTTGTTTTATGTTGAGGTGTAATCCATACTGCAGACTGTAGTCTTTAGTCTTCATCAGTAAGTATTTCAAGTCATCCTCACTTTCAGCAAGCAAGGTTGTTAATGAGTCTTTTTCCAATCTTGATGCGATGTTCTTCATATAGCCCAGCTTCTAAGATTATTTGCTCCGCATACAGATTGAATAAGTATGGTGAAAGTCTATAACCCTGATGAACACACTTCCCGATTTTAAACCATGCTAGGTCTGTTTGAACAACAGCTTCCTGGTCTATATACAGGTCCTCATGAGCATAATTAAGTGCTTTGGAATTCCCATTCTTCTCAATGTTGTCCATAATTTGTTATGATTCACATAGCTGAATGCTTTTGCATAGTCAATAAAACACAAGTAAACATCTTCCTGGCATTCTTTGCTTTCAGCCAAGATCCATCTGATATCAGCATTGATATCTTTCATTCCATGTTCTCTTCTGAATTCAGCTTGCATTTCTGGAAATTTTCTGTTAATATACAGCTGCAACCATTTTTTTAATTATCTTCAGCAAGATTTTACTTGCATGTGATATTAATGATATTGTCCAATAATTTCCAAATTCTGTGGGATCACCTTTCTTTGGAATGGGTACAAATACGGATTTCTTTCAGTCAGTTGACCAGGCAGCTGTCTTCCAAATTTCTTCACATAGATGAGTGAGCACCTCCAGTGGGGCATCCATTTGTTGAAACATCTCAGTGGGTATTCTATCTATTCCTGGAGCCTTGTTCTTCACCAATTCCTTCAGTGCAGCTTCGACTTCTTCCCTCAGCACCATTGGTTCTTGATCATATGCCACCTCTTGAAATGGATGAACACTGACCAATTCTTTTTGGTACAGTGACTCTGTGTATTCCTTCCATCTTTTGATGTTTCCTGCATTATTCAATATTTTGCCCATAGAAACTTTCATTATTGCAACTTGGGGCTTGAAGTTTTTCTTCAGTTCTTTCAGCTTGAGAAATGCTGATCATGTTCTTCCCTTCTGGTTTTCTAATTCCAGGTCTGTGTACATTTCATTATAATAATTGACTTTATCTTCTTGAGCTGCTCTTTGAGATCTTCTGTTCAGCTCTTTCATCTTGTCATTTTTTCCATTTGCTTTTGCTACTCTCCATTTAAAAGCAAGTTTCAGAGTTTCTTCTGATACCCAGTTTGGTCTTTACTTCTTTTCCTGTCTTTTTAATGACATTTTGCTTTCTTCATGGATGGTGTTCTTGATGTCATCTCACAATTTTGTTTTTGGTCATTGGTGTTGAATGCATCAAATCTATTCTTTAGATGGTCTGTAAATTCAGTTGGGATATCATTAAGGTCATATTTTGGCTCTCGTGGACTTGTTTTAATTATCTTCAGCTTCAGCTTGAACTTGCATATGAGCAGTTGATGGTCTGTTCCACAATCAGCTCATGGCCTTGTTTTGGCTAAAGATATTGAGTTTCTTCATTGTTTATTTCCACAGATGTACTCTATCTGATTCTTGTGTATTCCATCTGGTGAAGTCCATGTATATAGCCACCGTTTATATTGTTGAAAAAGATATTTGCAAAGAATAGGTCTTTGGTCTCATAAAATTCTATCATGCAATCCCCAGCATCATTTCCATCACCAAAGCCATGTTTTCCAATTACTGATTATTTTTCTTTATTTCCAACTTTTGTATTCCAATCACCAGTAATAATCTATATATCTTGTTGCATGTTTGATGAACTTCAGACTGCAGAAGTTGGTAAAAATCTTCAATTTTCTAGTCTTTTGCTTTAGTGGTTTGTGCATAAAGTTGAATAATAAGTTTATTAACTGGTTTTCCTTGTAGGTGTATGGATATTATCCTATCACTGATAGCATTGTACTTCAGAATCGATCTTGAAACATTCTTTGTGATGCCATTACTCTTCAATTTGTCATTCCTGAAATAGTAGATCATATGATTGTCTGATTCAAAATGGCCAAAACCATTCCATTTCAGCTCACTAATGCCTAAGGTATAGATGTCGATGTTTCCATTTCATTTTTACAATTTCCAATTTTCCTGGATTCATACTTCATACATTCCATGTTCTGATTATTAATGGATATTTGCAGCTGTTTCTTTCCATTTTGAATCACATTTGCCCCATCAGCAAATGGAGGTCCTAAAAGCTTTCCTCTGCCCATGTTATTAAGGTCGACTCTACTTTGAGGAACAGCTCTTCCTCAGTCATATTCTGAGTGCCCTCCAACCTGAGGGGTTCATCTTCTTGCTCTATATCAGACAATGTCTCAGGGCTATTCATAAAATTTTCCAGTAATATATCAGACAGTGTTTTACTGCTATTCATACAGTTTTCAGTGATCCATTCTTTGAGAAGTGGATGGCCCCTTTCTTCTTCCAAGTTGGTGTTGGTCTGGAAGCTCCACTGAAACCTGTCCACCATGGGTGATCCTGTTGGTATTTGAAATACTGGTGGCATAGCCTCCAGCCTCACAGCAACATGCAAGCCACAACAGTACAACAAAGTGACAGATGAGTTGTGATGGAGGGTAAAATTCTACTTTGACTCATAAACTAAACTTAGTGACAAAGAATGTATTTGCCTAGCATGTTATATGGAGTACTTAAATAGTGCAAATGGCTAGAGTTCATTCAGAGGCATTTTGGAAGAAAGGCCTGGAGTTCTACTGTTAAAAATAAATCAGCCGTTGAAAATCCTGTGGCGCTCAGTTCTACTGACATATATGGGGTTGCTATAAATTGGGTTCATTTGATGGCAACTGGCTAGTGTGTTATACATGCATACACACAGAGTGTGTTATATATGTAACAGGAACTATTAAATATGATACAACCGTTTTTTTTAATAAATAAGTTTTTAAAATTTAAAATCGATCTAGTTAAGTGTCAGAAGCCTTAAGGCTTTAATTACAGTTAGGAGGTTAATTAACATCTATCCTTGGCCTGGGAAACCTTTTTTTTTTCCTTTCAGAATTTTCACTTTTTACAGCAATAGCTCTTGAGTGCCTGCTATCGCAAGACAACGTTCTAGGTCCTGGACACTCAGCAAGCAAACAAAACAAAAAATTGGATCTTTATATTCAAGAGAAAATTTGCATTCTAGAGCAGCAGATAATTGACTGTTTTTTTTTTTTTTTTTGGCTGTTGTTGGGTGTCCTGGAGCTGATTTAAACTCATGGAGACCCCATGTGACAGAGTAGAATGGCCTCGTAGGGTTATCTTTGCTGTGATCTTTACAGATAGATAGCTAAAATATTTAGAATGGCAGGTGGTAATATGCTAAAAATAAAGCAGGGATGGAGAGATAGGAAGTGTGAGGACAGCGAGAGTGAGCTGCAGTTTTAAGTGGACTGGCCAGAAAAGGGTTCATTGAGAAGCTGGTATTTAAGTAAAGACCTGAAGGAAGTGGGAGAGTGAGAGACACAGATATATGTGGAGAGGAACTTTCTGGCAGAAGAAACAGCCAGAGCAGTCACCCTTGAGCAGGCAAAAGCAGATTTGATGTGCTTGAGGCTGATGTGGGTGGAGTGCACTGAAGAGGGAAGGCAGAGAAAAGCTAGTATCATACCACTATTATAAGGACTTTGGATTTTATTCTGAGTGAGGTGGGGAGCCACTGGAAGGTTCTGAGAAGAGGAACAACTTGGTCTAATTTATATTAGAAGGATAAGAGTTAGGTGAGGACAGGTGAATTATGGAAAGGGATAAAGGCAAAGGCAGAAGGCTATTGTAATCAGGTGAGAGATGATGACTGGGGCCAGAGTGGTAGCAGTGGAAGTGACCACAAGTGTCTGGAGTAGGAGCTGGATTCTGGATATGTTCTGAAAATAGAGCTGACAGGATTTGCTGGTGGATGGAATGTGGGGTGTGTGAGAGGGAGGAAGGAATCAAGGAAGACTTTAAAATTTTTGTCCTGAGCAACTGGAAGGATGAATGTGCCACTAACTGAGATGAGGAAGACTATAGGAAGAAAAGATTTTGGGGGAAGAAAAGAAGTTGGAAATTGAACATGTTCCTTTTGAAAGTATAATATGTGTCTAAATGGACATACTCAATATAAAGTTGAATATATGAGTCTGGTGTTCATGGGAGAACTCCAGGCTGATTTAAATTGGATAGTTATGTGCATATAGGTTGTATGAAAAGCCACAAGACTTTCTGAGAACACTAAGAGAACGAGTCCAAAGACAGTCTAAAATGCACTGAAGTTTATCCAATGAAAGGTCAACTCTAGAAGGCTGGGGCACTGAGGCACTGTTGTTTTATGCCATTGAACACATGTTAATTCATTACAACCCTGTATGACAGAGTAGAATGGTCCATGGGATTTTCTACAGAAACAGATCACCAGCTTTTTCTTCTGCAGAGCCTCTGGATGAGTTTGAACCTGTAACCTATCAGTGAGCAGCTAATCACTTAACAATTATACCACCTTTTTTTAAAAAATTGTGCTCTAGGTACAAATTTACAGAGCAGAATTTGTTTTACATTCAACATTTCATGTACATTTGGTTTCACTCCCCAATTACCATCCCCAAACCTAACCCACTCTCCTCCCCTCCCTTCCCAGTAGCCCCCACCCCACCCTGGTCTCCTTAGTTATGTACTCCTGTCTGTCCAACTTTTCCTCTGTGTGACTGTTACCCCTTTGGTGCCCCATGGCTGATTGCTCCAAGGGATGTATCTCCATAGAGCAGGTGGATGCATCGCCCTGGGTTTGATGTTCTGCATGTAAATCTTATTTACTGTCGGGCTGAGAGCCAGCCCTTGGAAGTGAGTTTTATCATAGGGCTGATGTATATCCCAAGACCATGGTCTTGAGGGTCACACCAGATTCCATCTGACCAGTAATTTTGGTTATTATTGTGTTTTTGGATTTTGTTCCACGTTTTTCCTCCCACTCTATCCAGGTTCTCCAGTTTTGATTCTCTCCTGAGTGGTTGGACTTGGTAGCCGGGCACCATCTAGTTCTTCTGGTCTCCAGGTCCATCAAGTCTTAGGGCTGATTATTTAAAAATGCCCTGGGCTTTCTTTACTCTTCTTTGCTTCCAACAATTGGACACCATTAGCTGCATCTTAGATGGCTGCTCGAAAGCTTTTAAGACCCCAGTTGCTACTCACCAAAGTAGGTTGTGGAACAAGATTTTTTATGTTATTTTGTCGTGTTAATTGAGTCTGGTGTCCCCCAATACTATGGTCCTGAGTTGGCAGATCCATTGGATCTCTCTCCCACAATGTCTGGCTGTCTGTGAGGGATTGCTCTATGTTTGTCTCCTGTTTTTTCTGTAATGATTGCAGGTATTTTGTATCACTAGTATCTGTGCAACATTAGTCTCAGCTGAATCTATCATTGGTCTAGAGTATATTCCTGTTCACTGACCCCCATCTGATCTTCTCAGTTGTCTATGTGTTTATCTGTAGCCTGGTGTTTGGTGTTAATGGTAATGCAGTATTGTGGATATACTGGTATTAGCCTCTGTCATCTGTATTTTATATGCACAATTCGGTGTCCTCCCTTTCCCCAATGTTATCATTGCTGGTCATGGACTCTTTCCATACTATGCTTCCCCTTACCCAACTCAGCATATGGCCCCAAACTAATCTGAAATTATCCCTTTCCCTTCCCTCCCATCCCCGGGAACCTACAAAGTGAGTTCCCTTCCCTAATCAAACCATTCCTTAAGTTTTTACAGTAATGGGCTCATACAAAATTTATCCTTCTGCAATTGACTTTTTCACTCAGCATAATGTCTTCCAGGTTCATCCATGTTGTGAGATGATTCACATATTCTTCATTGTTCTTTAATGTAGCATAGTATTCCATTGTGTGAAAGTACCATAGTTTAGTATTCATCTGTTGCTGGGCATTTAGGTTAATTCCATCTCTTTACTATAGTGAATTGTGCTGCAATGAACGTGAGTGTTCATGTCTGTTTGTGTCCTGTCTCTCATCTCTAGTAATGGAATTGCTGGTTCAAATGGTATTTCTATTTTCAGTTTTTTAAGGAGACACCATACCATTTGCCACAATGGTTGTACTATTTCACAGTCCCATCAGCAGTGTATGAGTGTTCCAATCTCTCCATAGTCTCACAGCATTTGTTATTTTTTGTCTTGTTGAAATTTGCTATTATTGCTGGGGTGAGATGATATCTCATTGATGTTTTGATTTGCATATCTCTAATGGTAATCCACCAAGGTTCCTTAACTGAACTATTACCAGTGAAGGTTCTGAAGGACTGGCCAGTGAGGGAGGAGAAAAATAAGAAGAAAATTCTGTCTTGGAAGACATGGGAAGAAAATATTTTAAGTAGGAAGGAATGATCAGTGGTAAAATATGCTCCTGATAAATTAAAATGAAGAGGCAGACTGTCTATTGAGTTTTGCATTGCATAGTTCATTAACAACTTAAGAGTAATTTTGATAGAATAATGGGCACAAAGTTTAGTTGGAATGGATTCATTTAATCAATTTGAAAATATCTGAGATCAAGAAATTGTCCAAAAATATCCTCTAAATAACAGACCTAAAACACACTTTCAGATATTGAGATAACAACAACTGACTTTTTTTTTTTTTAATTTTCTTCTATCTATCTAACAGTGTTCCCTCTCCTCCTCTCCCACCTCTGGTAACCAACAAAGAAAATTTTCTTCTACAGATAAACCTTTCCTTAACTTTTACAATAACAGACTAATACAATATTTGTCCTTTTGTGATTGACTTATTTCACTCCGCATAATG
>NW_006921926.1:1320354-1351301 GCF_000298275.1 Orycteropus afer afer | reverse complement strand
GGCTAGCTGGGCTGATTTTTAGGTTAATTCTTAGGTCCTACCACCACTTGGGAATCTCCAAGCTATCTGTGCTGTGCTGTCAGGCTTGCTCAGGATCGCTGCCAGACCACAGCTCTGTATGTCTCCTTTTTTTGGCATTTTCATGCAAATTCTTCTACTAGTTGGGGTTTAGTCCACTTCTGTATCCTTCCCTTCAAGGCTCAGGGGTCTAGGATTATCTTCTGTGTCTGTATTAATTGGTTCTCCTTTTCTTTGTTGAAGAGGGTCTGTGCAGTCTTTCTCCCTATTCTGCCATCTTACCGGAAGTCCAACAACTGACTTTTATTCAGTACTTATTTGCACCAGGGAATGTGCTAATATACTTTATATGCATGGTTTTATTTGATTCTTCACAATAATTCTATGAAGTCAGTACAATTATTTCCCCTTTATTTGTAAGGAAATTGAGGCTTGTAGTGTTTATGGGGTTTTTCTAGAGCCATGTAGGAAGCAAATTGTGACCTGAGATGTTGGAAATATTTTCAAAATATTCTTAAGCTGGACAATTATTTTGTTTCCAAGATACTTCAATTGCTCTTGTAAACTAATAGTCTCATTCACTAGACTCTAAGGTGATCCTTTGTCATTTCATGTCTTTATTTCCCCCAATTGTTCACACTTGTGCAATATGAAGTTATAACCAGTGCCTTGAATAGCTGTCAGCTTGTTTGTTTTTTTAATGGAAGGAATTACTCAAAATGTTTCATACTCCTTGAACTCAGATTAATGTGTTCAGTCCTGTTAAAATGTTGCTCTATGTGGGGCAACAGAGAAAGGAGAGTCAGGAATAGGAGGAGGATATGGAATATGTGGGTAATTGGCTCTGTGAAAAATTGCTTCCTCTGCAATGAGACCAAGAGAACTGGATGATTCTTGGCTACCATTACTAAACATTTTGATCAAAGTTGCTGGCTTCCTCCTATCATTCTAACTCAGGGAAGACAATAAAAAAAGATTCCACAGAAGAATCCTGATCAAAAGGGGGAAAAATGCAGAACAGAATTTCAACTTCTCATGGACTCCAGAACTTCTATGAAGTTTGGATGAACTTCGAAGCTATGACATTTGGAGTCATGAAGGTTGGATGAATTATGAGATAATATTTAAATTTTAAACTGAAAATATTCCTTGAAGTCTTCTGAAAACCAAACCATAGTTTAGCTTAATAAGTAAAAAATGGCCTTGAGCATTGTGCTCCTTTAAGAATGATGGATATGGGGCCAAATTGCCAACAGCAACTCAGAAGATTAGATAAGACCTTTGTTGTTGTTGTTGTCGTTATGTGCCATCAAATCGGACCCGACTCATAACGACCCCTCCTTGGGTTTCTGAGGCAGAATCACTACAGAAGTAGATTGCCCCATCTTCCTTCCAAGGAGTGGCTGGTAAGTTTGAACTGCCAGCCTTGTGGTTAGCAGTCAAGTGCCTTAGGCACTACGCCACCAGAGCTCCCAAGATAAGAACTTTAGGGGCAGTGAATTTATGGTAACAAGTGATGAGCAACTCAGAAAAGGAGTGTGAGAAGTGTTGCATGACATGAAGAATATAATCAATATCACTCAATAGTACATGTAGAAACTGTTGGATTGGTGTATGCTTTGCTGTGTATATTCTCAACACCAACAACAAAATAAATAAAATTTAATAAAAAATGTTATTAAACTAAGTGTAATTTTCCAAAACGTTTTCCTTTCCTTTCTTTCTTTCTTTTTTATTTTTTCAGAGAGAAGTTTATTTTGAAGAACTTGATTAAATTTTTGAAAATACATTCTAAAAATAATGATGCTGAATAGCCATTGAACATTTAGCATGCTCATTTCATGTTCTCAGCCTCTCTGTGAGGTGGCTAGTATATCTTCAACATTTCACACATGAGGAACTGGTGGTTTGGAGAAGTTGAGCAAACTTCTCAAATCACACAGCTTGTAAGTGATGGACTATGGATTGACCTCACATCCTCTGAAATTGCATTCCATGCTGTTTCCACTACAACATGCATGTAAATTTAGTTAATTCCAAAGCTCAGCTTGAAATATTATCTCTTTACTCATCTGTATAAAATTGATTACCCTCACTTGATGCGCCATTGTAACTCTAACAGCTGGTGCAGCAAGGTCCCACCATTTTAGAAAGCACATATACATTTTTTAATTAGACATATTTTCTCTGGGAAGACTATAAGTGAGTTGATTTTTTTTTTCTTTATTAGAATTGGCTCCACATAACCTCAGATAGGGAAAGCAGCATTGCTCTTTGCTTGGTCATCCTTTTCATAAATGCAATCTTTTTTGAGGGTATAGCAACAACAAGCTAGGACTGGTGTTCGTAGAGAACTGGGGTAAACTCAGATTGTGTCATGGATTCTGGAACCTCCCATGAAGTGGGCCAGGGAGTATATCACTGTTTTCCTAGAATGACTCCTACAACCTCCCTTTGCTCCTGTGCCTCATATTCCCTTCACAACAAAACTGTTTCCTTAAACTTCTTGTCCTTCCCACTTCTACTTTTGAGACACTGTAATCGGGTTTCCATTTGATGGCCAGAATGGTCTTTTAAAAGTACAACTGTTCTTAAAATCCTGCAATGGCTCATTACATTTCAAATAAAATACAAATCTCTTAACACGGCCTCCAGGGTCTTATGTGACCTGGCCTCTGCCCCACTCCATTCTCAGCCAACTCCATTTTCCTCCAGCCCGTGACACTCCGCCCTCAGGCCTTCTTGCAGGTCCAACACATATTTTTCCTGACTAAAAATTCATATAATGATATTTCTTCTGCCTAGAACATTCTTTTCTCCATTCTCAGTGTAAGTGCTACTTCCTCAGAGACCTTTCTTGGCCACCCAACAATCTAAATTAACTCCTTCTACCTCATTATCATTTCTGTAATCTCAGTTCTAGTACTCGTTGTCTTTGAGTTGATTAAAATTTATGGTGCCCTGTGTGTGTGTCAGAGTGCAACCATGTTCAATAGGGTTTTCAATGGTTGATTTTTCTCTAGTAGACTGCCACGTCTTTCTCTAATTTTGTGCTTTAATTTCAAAGTACTTATTATAATTTGGGATTGTATTTTATTTGTATATTTGTTTAACATCATTTCCCCCAACAGGAATGTAAGCTCTTTGAGGGTAGTTTTTTTTTTTTTTTTTAGTTTTCAAAATTGTTATTTAGGTAAAAGTTTACAGAGCAAATTTATTTACCATTTGACAGTTTATAAACACTTTGTTTCTTGACATTGATTGCTATCCACATGATGTAACAGCTCCTTTCCCACTTCCTCCCTGTGGTTGGTTACCTTTTCCCCCCATGTCCTTCTTTCCTATGCATTCCTGTCCTCTGGGCTATCTCTCTGGGCAAACTCTGCCCTTCTGATCTCCCATGGTTGATTGTTCTGAGTGTACCTACCTGGTGTAATTGTTTTCCTTGTAAGTCTGTCTATTGTCTGGCTGGAAGCCATGGGAGTGAGTTTAATTCCAGCCTGACAGGTGACCAGGGGCTGTAGTCTCTGGGGTTTCACTGTTCTCTATCAGACCAGTAAACCTGGTCTTTTTTTTTTCTTTTTTATGATTTTGAGTTTCGTTTCCACATTTTTCTCCCACTCTACCTAGGATCTCCTACTTTGATCCCTTTCAAGTGGTTGGCAGTGGTAGCTAGCGCCGTCTTTTTCTTCTGGTCTCAGGGGCGTGTAGGCTGAGGTTCACATGGTCCACTAGTCCCTCAGATTAATTGTTTCCATGTGTCTTTGATTTTCTTCACTCTTTGCTCCACATGAGGAGAGACCAATTGATGCGTCTTAGATGGCCACCTGCAAGCTTTTAAGAACCCAGTCGCTACTCACCAAAGTAGTATATGTTGTTGTTATTTTGCCATTGAGTGGGCCCTGACTCATAGCGACCCCATGTTTTTGTATCCATTCTATCTTGCAACTCAGAAGTAATCAGCAGGCTGGAGATTCAAACCCACCAGCCACTCCTGGGAAGGAAGGTTGGGCAATCTACTTTCATAGAGATACCGCTTTGGAAACACAAGGCGGGTCGCTGTGCGTTGAGATGCACTCCATGGCAGTGAGTTTGGTTTTTTTGGACAAAACATTATGCAATCAAGAAGTTGAGATGTGTTACTGAATCAGTGTGGATTTGTTTTAAAGAGCTGAATCTCCATATCACCTTGTTGATCCTTTGGGTTAGGATCAAGAAGGAGAAAATTCAACTCTCCTTTTTTTTCCCTCTGATTTTGAAAACATTCTTTTTCTGTCTTCACAGCTTGCTTGCATGGAAGCAGGTTGGTTTAAAACCATCATTTTAGCGCCGCCTGCTGGCAGTAAGTGACCTTTTAGCCAAGGACAGGTAAGAGAGTGTAAATACTGCTAAAAAATTGATGATACTTATTTACCTTGGAGCTCTGGTAGTGTAGTGCCTAAGGCACTTGACTGCTAACCAGAAGGCTGGCGGTTCAAACCCATCAGCCACTCCTCGGAAGGAAGATGGGGCAATCTACTTCCGTAGTGATACTGCCTTGGGAGCGGTGAGTGGGGTCCGACTCGACAGCACACAACAACAACAATTTACCTTGGTAATATACTTGTAATATTAAAGGTAGGAATCACACATGCTCTCTCTCTCTTTTTAAATTAACAGCCTTGTTATGATACTATACATATCATAAAGTTCACCTGTTTAAAGTGTGCAATTCAATGTATTAGTCTATCTGCAGAGTTGTGCAACCATTAATACAATCTAATTTTAGAATATTTTCATCACCCCAGAAAGAAACTGTCTACTCATTAGTTGTCACTCCCCATTTCCCACTCTGTCCATCTCCCCCCTAGCCCCTGGCAAATGCTTATATTCTCTCTGTATCTATAAATTTATCTATTCTGGATGTTTCATATAAACAGTCATACAATATGTGGTCTTTTGTTTTACTTAGCAAACTGGCTTTCATTTCCATCCATGTTGTAGCATGTGTCAGTATTTAATTTCTTTTTATTGCTGAATATATTCAATTTTATGGGTGTATCACATTTTTCTCATCTATATTCCAACCCACCAGCCAGCCACTCGGAAGGAAGGTTGGGCAATCTACTTCCGTAGTGATACCGCCTCAGAAACCCAAGGAGGGGTCTCTATGAGTCGGATCCAACCCTACAGCAGTGAGCTTTTTTTTTGGTTTGTTTGATATTTCAGTTTATAGACATTTGGGTTGTTTCCACCTTTTGGCTATTATGAATAATGCTGCTATGAACATCAGTGTACAGGCTTTTATATGGGTACATGTTTTCAGTTCTTTTGGGTAGATACCTAGGAATGGAATTTCTGGGTCATAGCTACCTTTAACATTTTGAGGAATTGCCAGACTGTTTTCCAAAGTGGGTGTACCATTTTCATTTTTCCACATGTACTCTTTTAGATGGATTCTAAAAGTAGTACTTCAGTGAAAGAGAATTTAAACTTAATAAATGTCCTTTACTGCATACTCTTCTATTATACTTATGTATTTCATATTGCCTCATTTGATTTTTTATTGTTGCTTTATCTATCTCTTCTTCTCCATTACCACTGTGAACTTTCCTTAGTTTTCTTCCTTGTAAAAGGCAGGTGGTGAGATGATGTTCCAACTCCCACTGAGTTAAAAAATATTAGATCAGAATGAAAAATGACACTATTGTCTTGATAACTAGCTTCTTACAGCATTGCAGTAAGCCTTCCTTTGGAAAAGTATATTGCAGTGGGTTAGAATATTGGCTCTAAAGTCAGACTATCTGGTTTACATCTTTAGTCTACCACTTCCTCAGTGCATAACGTTGGGCAAGGACACAACTGTCTAAGTCTTGTGTGTAAAATGGAAATAATAATAATAATGGGAATAATATAATGAGATTGTTATGGAGACTAAATGAGACAAAGTTCTTACACAGTGCCTTGTGCATAGGTAGAGAGCTCTCAGTACATGCAGGCTAATATTAAGCATCCATATCGTTACTTCTCAGCTCTCTCAGCCTGGCAGTGGAACCATAGATAGGTAGGTGTTGAGATATCTCCCAGAAGAGGGTAGGTGCTTCATTAACATAGGGGCTCCTTTAGAGAGCAGGTCAGGGAAAAAAATCGACCACCAATATGGCTGCTATTATATCTATAAATGTAGAATATCATGTCTAAATTTCTATCTGCAGAAGCAAAATAGCTTACTCCTGGCAAAAATTTTGTGGCATTAAGAGGATGAAAACTAGGATGAGATAAAGATTTTGAACTTCTTATTAATTTAACTCCTCAAACAATATTTTGGGATATTTATGTTATTTTAAATGTTATGAAATCAATGGGCCCTTTCTTTATAAAACGCTCATATGTGTATACAAGCAAAGTTCACCTAAACTTTTAGGGTAACCCTGCACTGATGCTCTGAAGACTGGAAAAGCCCATGGATCCAGTGTTTAAAAGCACAGCATTAGGTGTGAGGAAATATTTGTTCACATAACCTTCTTTAGGCATTTTGAAATTCTTCATTTTTATTTTGTTTTAGAATTTAACTCCCATTCATCTCAGAAAACTTGGAAAACTGTATGCTTTTTCAACGTGTGGCAATAAACTGCACTTGAATCATTAAAATGGACAACTCATTGGCCTTTTGATCACTTTTCTTCCACAGTTAAAAAAATTTCAACACTTAGAGAATTTAGGGGGAAAGTGAGTTCTTGGCACAAGACAGACAATGACACTCAGAGAACAATGTAAAGGTTCTTGAGGGCTGTGAGGGCACTGGGTTAATATTTATGAGAGCCTTGATAATTTTGTGCAATGAAGGGTGGCAGAGTAGAATGGAGAATGTGATGGGGTTTTCCTGGTGCCGGAATGGATACGGTAGGCAACCCTGTGGTCCCTTTTCCAGTTTCTAGGATGCTTGAGATTAATGAAGAGTTCAAACTTGCTCCCTCATTAGAGGCAGCGTAATGTTTTGAGATCCATTCTTTGTTGGTCAAGGTCTCCCTACTTCATCTCTAGAACTGCTAATATAGGTTTGAGGCCAGGCCTAGAATGAGGACAACCTTTTCTTCTTATATAGATGTTCAGAGATGAGGAGAATACTCAAGATTTACCCTCTGTTCCATCCTCCTCCTCCACTACTTTCTATTACTCTGTCAATTCTTTTCTGTTTTCTTTCCACCTCTGAAAATCCCCAGACATAAGTTTATGATGTAGAGTCCTTAGGTGCTCTCATTCGATTCACTGTCTGGTGTCATATTCCAGAGACGTGGACAAGTTTTAGCTCTTCACTCTTTCACACCTAAATTTAAAATAGAACTCTGAATTCTAAATCATTAAGCTAAATTCTCAATATGGAATCTGATTGAAAAAGTTGTATAGTCATCAATAATTGGAACTTCTTATGACTAAATATGTTAAAGTTACTTTTGGGAAATTAAAAGTTATAAACTGCAACTCCAATCTGCTACTGAGAATGGGATGATAACAAAAGACTTTGTTTTATTTTTTTCATGAGAGCTCTTTGGACACGTAATGTAAGAGGCATTTCCAACTTTGGATCCCTCTTGAAAAGAAATTGCCAAGTATGTTAAATTGTGCACTTAGTTTTCAGTGTGGAGGAACGAATTCCAGATCCAATGAACTAACTCAATTCTTCAGACCTTTAAAGTGTATTTGCAATTAAAGCTTTGTACTTGTCGTGCACTGGCTGGTTCTTTCTCCTGGAAAGCTTTGTTTCTCTGCGAAACCTAAAATCCTGCCATTGATCTGCACTCACAAAACCCTGTTAATTTAAATAGGACTCCCAGAGGTGGAATAACGGCAAAACCAAGAGACTCAATTCACTCAGCTTAGGTTACAGGAAACATATTTAATAGCAGACAGTTCCTGTTTTCATTGTTTTCCATCTAAACTCCTACAAAATCAGATTGTCTTTAAATAGATGCTGCTGCCATTGGGGTAAGGTTTAGTTTCACCTCCCTAAAGAAATAAAGATTTTTGTGAAAACTCACTCTACCCTGGCCTCACATACAATAGGCCTAAGTCAAGCCAAAAGGATCAAGAGAGATAGATGCTGAAATGGTGGTAGAATAACAGCACCAAAGATGTGAAACACATACTTTTAGACCCTTTAATGTAGCCCTTGATTACCGAAGAATAATGGCTGGTGAATGGAGGTGAACAGGGATTTCAGCTGAGAGCAATCCTGTTTTGTCTGTTTTGGAAGCATAATACAGGTTGGTCTTAAAGTTTTCTGAGGAAAGAAAGGAGGGGAAGTAGTTTGAGAAAGGGGAGATCACCTAGGATTGATCTCATTGTTTGGAAAGGTTGCACGAATGGTAGGATTGCTGGAGTTTTGCCTTGAGAGAGAAACCTGGCCAGACAGTAACAATGATAATGACAATGATGGCCAATATTTATTGAGCACAAAGTGTGTTTCACAAGCCCTATATAATGTGCTAAGCATTATGTTATATATAATCTCATTTAATATATTACTTAATGTTCATAATGTGTGTATTTGAATTTCAAGTGAAAGTTCAAATTCCTTCAAATAGCATCCATAGTGCTTTATGAGTTGAGACCTGCTTAGCTCTCTGGCCTCCTTCCTCAACCTGTCTTTGCTCCTTCTGCAGTGGCAGCAACATGAAAGTTCCCAAAAACGTGCTACTCCTTCAACTTATGGTCTTTGAATTTTATTGTATTACCTTCTTTTTCCTTCTCTCCTTCTTTTTCCTCTCCTGGATGGCTGCAGAGTATGATAATCAAAGACTGGAACAGGGTTTTAGTTCTTCTCCTACCACTAATTAACTATGGGAGTCCCTGAGCCAATGGCTAAGTGCTTGTCTGCTAACCAAAAGGCTGGCAGTTTGAGTCCACCCAGAGGCACGTTGGAAGAAAGCCCTGATGATCTGCCTTTGAAAGTTCACAGCCATTGGTTTCCTATGAAGCACAGTTCCGCTCTGACACACATGGGATCAACATGAGTTGGAATTGACTTGATAGTTTGATTTGTTTTTTTAACTAACTATGAGATTTCAGGTAAATTAATCTCTGAGTCTTGATTTCTTAATCTGTAAAATGGTATAGTAAGACTATCTCATTGGGTTTTGTGAGGATTAATAATACAGGCCAGTAGCAGAGGCTGACAAACCATCCCACAATTTGAGTCCAGTGAAATCAGTTGGGTGTAGGTTTAGGATGCTCTGGAAGCAGATAGAAGGGAGACTTGCTGCTCCTCTAGAACTTTGTGGACGCAGGGCTTCCTGGGACAGTGGCCTTCTAAGGAGAGGCCTGAGGTATGGATGGGAGGAAGTACAGAGAAAGTGATAATGGTGGGACAGGGTGTGCTAAGTTGAAGGAGTAGCGTGTTCTTGGGAACTTTCATGTTGCTGCCCACTGAAGAAGGAGCAAAGACAGGTTGAGAAAGGAGGCTTGAGAGGTAAGCAAGCCTCAACTCATAAAGCACTGAAGGAATTTGAATTTCACTTGGGTTTGGAGGGGAGTCTTTGAAGAGCTTTAAGTAGGAGAGTGATATAATTAGAGTTGCATTTTGTGATGTTCACAATCTTTGAGATTAAAGATATTGTCTGTGAACAGAGATCCTTTCTTGACCCCATGTTTGAACAAATCCATAATCTTGATCTCTTAGGTTTGGGAACTATCATTAACTGAGCTAACAGGTATTTGACTCTTGCTCTGACTTCTTTTATAGCTTCTTATTGCTCTGAAGTGTTTCCTCATCTGGGATAAGGGAGGTGGGTTAGGGAATGGACAGGGAACATCAATGCCCACAGACACTGCTGGACCACATGAATACTTTTTTCTTGAGTTGCCTTATTGTTTATTTGTGGATTATATACTTAATATGTTAAACTAAAATTTAATATCAGATTCACTTATAATGGGTGTTCTGGTTACCTAGTGCCACTCTGATAGAAATATACCACAAATGGGATGGCCTTAACAAACAGGAGTTTATTCTCTCATAATTTGGAGGCTTTAAGTCCAAGTTCAAAGTGCCAGGCTCTAGGGGCTGTGTGAAAGCCCCTCAACCTTGGGGTCCAGCTCTGCCTCCTGCTCCTGGCCCACTGGAGCTAGAGGCATTTCTTCACTCAGACAGCTGCTGGCTGCTGAGGCTGAGAAGCCCCAAGGTTGACAGGGAAAAAGGCACAGTCCTGATGTTACCAAACCACATGGCAGGCCATTAACTTAAGTCCATTGTAAGTCCCAAGGTCAGCAGAGCATAGCAGTCTGCTGAGCAACGACATGGCTACAGGCAGGGTCCAAGCATGTCGTAGGCTAGAGACCATTCCCAGGGCTTCTCCTTATATACAGGAAACAGACCACAACCCAAAGGCAGCTACTCAGCTGCTTGTGGTAGATTCCACCATGGAGCTGATTAGCAGTCTCATCATGGGGAATAACTACCACCAGCTGCCCAGCCACTCAACCAGGCCCAGCCAAGTCGACACACAAATATAACTACCACAATGGGTTTCTTCTGGATTGCACCCACTGCAAGAGAGTTGATGTGTATTTAGAGAAAGAAAACAAATTTCTAATGTTAGTCTGAGTAAAACATTAGGCAGGCACATTTGTATTCATCTTCCTTCTCTTCTTGTTCCCAAGCTGGCTGGTTGTTTTCTGAGTCAACACTCAAGGAAATTCGATAACATAAGTAATTTTTTTTTGAGGGGTTTCCTATTCTTCTGATCACTTTCAATAGAAAATTGACTCTATTTTATGACCACAAGCTTATATTCCCAAAAGAATCTAAGAAAATTATTATTATTATTGTTTAATAAAATTAGATGATGGGTTTCTAGGTCATATGTATTAAATGATTGGCAGTTACTATTTTATAACATATTATCAAGCTATGAATATGTACATAGTTACAAGATTAAAATTAGATAAAAGCAAAAATCACATTGGACAGAAATGTTTCTACTTTTTATTTTTGATGAAGTAGGCATTTAACATGTTGAAATTCAGGCAGATGTATTATGTAGAACCTGATATGTTCTAGACTTTTGGTAAAATTAGAAAGATGTTAACATATCCACAAATAATAATCTGTATATAACATAATAATATATTTGAAAGAGAAAGTAAGTGTCAGAGGACTATGATAAAACTTTTACTGGGAAAAAAATGAGAATTTCTTAAGAAAGAAATATATGTATAATGGAAATCAAATAGGAGCTCTGGTGGCGTAGTGCCTAAGGCATTTGACTACTGACCAGAAAGCTGGCAGTTGAAACCCACCAGCCACTCCTCGGAAGGAAAAAAATAAAAAAATAAAAAACCAAACTCACTGCCGTGGAGTTGGATCTGACTCACAGTGACCCCTCCTTGGGTTTCTGAGGCAGTATCACTACAGAAGTAGATTGCCCAACCCTCCTTCCGAGGAGTGGCTGGTGGGTTTGAACCACCAGCCTTCTTTCTGGTTAGCAGTCAAATGTCTTAGGCACTACACCACCAGAGCAGATTGGCCAATATGATTCCATAATGATACTGCCTTGGAAACCCAAGGGGGGTCTCTATGAGTTGAATCCAACTTGAGGGCAGTGAGGTTTTTTTTTTTTTTTGAAATCAAATATATTTGCTTTGAGTTGTTCATAAGTGACTAGTACTCTTGGAACATTTTATGTTTTACTAATGCTGTTAAATCCCATCTGGTGTTTGTAAAGTCTTTTACTATCCCCTGCTGGGACAGGCAGACATTGGTTGGATGACTGCGTGTTCCCAAAATATTTTTTAAAAATATCTGGTGGATTTATACCAACTGTAGCAGGATTATAGAAGACCACATTTCCATTATAATACCTTCAGGAATGGAGACAAATGTCATCAGGTCACAAAAGATTAATCAGTTTTACACTGTATGACATTTGGAGAAGAATGTGAATGATTAGTGGTTTTTAAAAGTTGTTTGGAATTCAACATCCTGTGTAGATATTACTTAAAAGATATTTATAGGTTCAGAGTCAGTGATATGTGATTTGTTCTCAATGGAATTTATACTAGAATGTGTGGATTATGGCCTTGAACCTTAGCCTTTCTAATAAATTCCCTGGATGTAGTATTATATCCAATAAACAGGTTGTTTTGCTTCTTTGAGTGATTTTTATTGTATTATGACAGCCCTGGAACTCTGGAAATCAATGCAAGTTTTGTATATAGAGAAAGTAGTTTAATTCAATAAACATTTATTAAGTAACATCTATGTGCAATGTAGTCTGATTGGCATTGGGAGAAATGGAAAAGAATTAGACATCATTCCTATTTTCAAACAACTTTTAATATAGCTGGAGAGTTAGATAAAAAAAGGCTATGTGAAGTTTCAAAAATGAGATATAAAAATGATGCTATAATAACACTGAATGAATGATTAAATTTGACCAGGGCTGGAAGAAGGGCCATGGTGGAAGTAGTATTGAAAAAGGTCTTGAAGGATAAATATAATTATAATTTAAAGGAAGTTGTAGATAGAGGTGAATATATGTAAAATGAATAGTTATATGTAACATAATTTAAAAGTGAAATTTTAAATTTATTACATTGCAAGATAAAATCATGTAGAAGTCAAAATGGGGCAATCTACTTCTGTAGTGATAATGCCTCAGAAACCCAAGGAGGGGTCGCTGTGAATCCGGGCCGACTCGACGGTGCATAACAACAACAGAGATCAAAATACAGTAGAAATAATTTGTAGATGAATACCTGAATTTTAATCTTGTTTTTGGAACTAACAATGTAAGCTTAGATAATTTTCAGTTAACTTTTTGAGTACTTAAAATATCTGGGAGTCCTGGGTACGATAAATGGTTAACACGCTTGCCTGCTAACTGAACTGTTAGAGGTTTGAGTTTGCCCAGAGGCTCTTTCTCTCAGAAGAAAGACCTGCTGATCTACTTTTAAAAAATCAGCCCTTGAGAACTCAATGGAACACAGTGCTATCCTTCACACATGAGGTTGCCATGAAACAATATCAACCCAGTGGTAACTGATGGTGGTGGTATAATGTCTCAGTCACTGTTTTAGGTGAAGGAGTTACAAGGATAAATGTTGATAGGGTCTTTCATGTCATGGAGCATGCATACTAGTGGAAGAAGAAAGAAGTAAATAAAAAAATAATGAAAAACAATCAGGTAGTAATTGTTGTTGTTAGGTGACGCTGAATTGGCTCTGATTCATAGCAACCCTATGTACAACAGAGTGGAACACTGCCAGGTCATGCACCATCCTCAGAGTCTTTGCTATACTTGAGCCCATCATTGCAGCCACTGTGCCAATCCATCTTGTTGAGAGTCTTCCCCTTTTTTGCTGACCCTCCACTTTACTAAGCATGATACCCCCCTTCTCCAGGGAATGGTCCCTTCTGACAACATGACCAAAGCAGGTGAAACAAAGTCTGGCCATTCTCACTTCCAAGGAGCATTCCAGTTGCACCTTTTCTAGGATACGTTTGTTCGTTCTTCTGGTAGTCCATGGTATTTTCAATATTCTTTTTCAACATCACAAGTCAAGAGGATTAACTCTTCTTTGGTCTTCCTTTTTCATTGTCCAGCTTTCACATGCATGTGAGGCAATGAAAAATACCAGGGTTTGGGTTAGGTGCACCTTAGTACCCAAAATAACATCTTTGCTCTTCAACACTTTAAAGAGGTATTTTGTAGCAGATTATCCCAGTGCAACACTATGTCTGATTTCTTGCCTGCTGCTTCCATGGGTGTTGATTGTGGATCCAAGTAAAATGAAATCTTTGACAACTTCAGTCTTTTCTCCATTTGCCACGATGCTACTTATTGGTCAAGTAATAAGGATTATAATTTTCTTTATATTGCGTTATAATCCACACTGCAGGCTGTAGTCTTTAATGTTCATCAGTTAGTGCTTCAAGTCATCTTCACTGTCAGCAAGCAAGGTTGTGTTGTCTGCATGTCGCAGGTTGTTAATGAGTCTTCCTCCAATCCCAATGCCCTGTTCTTGGATTATTTGCTCAGCATACAGATTGAATAAATGTGGTGAAAGGTTTCACACCCTTCCTGATTTTAAACCATGCACTATCCCCAGGTAGTAATTAGTACTGTGATAAAATAAACTAGGTAGTGTGAAAAGGAGTGATTAGGGGTGGGACTGCTTTAGTTTTGGTCAGGAAAGATCCATCCCTGGAGGTGACACTCAACTGAGACCTGAATGACAAAGAACATTGCATGTGAACATGGAATCTGCAAGAACATTATCATCTGTGAGAAGATAATTCCAGAGCAACGGTCCTAAAGTAGCAACAAGTATAGAGATGTTCTGGTAACAGAAACAAGGTCTTTATATTTGGGGTCAGGGGAGGGAAAAGCATGAAGTTAGAGTTCTTGGCTGGTCATCCAGGGTCACATGCAGGCTAAGATAATTTCCTTTATAGATACGATGGCAAATCGTTGAAGTGTCTAAGCAAATGAGTAATGTGATCTAGATCATGTTTTGAAAAGATCACTCTGGCTGCTGGGTTGGAGAACAGAGTAGGCAAGTTTGGAAATAGGAAGACTTAGGGGGATTTTGCTGTAGCGCAGGTAATAAATGATAGTTCCTTGGACTGGCAAGGAGCAGTAGAGTTGAACACATGTCAGAATCAAGGGCAGCACATACGTTTTTAGTTTCAGTAACTGGATGAGCGATGGTGATATTTACTGAGATGAGGAAGACTGGGAGAAACAGGAAGCTTAGAGGGCAGGCCTCCGGATTTCTCCAAGCCTGTCTTCCCAATTGTAAAATGGCAATGATAATATCTATCTTACAGGATTGCTACTGTTGCAATAATTTAATCATATTAAGTAACCTATGTAAACTGTATGGCAGAGTTAGGCTTGGTAATTTTCAGTTAAGTTTTCTATATCAAATAACAACTTTAAATAAACAGCTCCAAAAAGATAGGGTGGAAATAAATTGCACATATTTCGTGACTCCAGCCTTCAAAATGTGGTGTTTAAAAAATTCTTAGGTTTCATGCTTTATCTTGATTTTTTTTTTTTTTTTTGCTCCTTGTATTGAATGTGCTTCTAGCCAGGAAATATTCTGCTGGGACAGACTCCAGAAAGGAAATATAAGTGGAGTCAAGAGTGTGGCATGTGAGCCCAGTGTGAGTTGTTTTCTCTATACCTGCAAAGATATTCCCATCAGAAGACATGTTTGTGATTTTTGAACTGGACCTTATAGTGATGTCCACAGGACTTACCTCAACCTTAAATTACAGTAGGGCACTCATGTTACTCTTTTAGAAGGCTCTGAGGCTTGGACCTGTGACAGAATAATTTCTTCAGTATCTTCTGAGGGCTATATTTAACAGCAGATGGCAAAGCAAGCTGATCAGCCCTGACATCCAGTGTGTGTGTGTGTGTGTGTGTGTGTGTGTGTGTGTGTGTTGATCTCAACGGTGGTGGCTGGAAGCTACGAGGGCTGAAATAATTTTATAAAGGCTTGCTAAAGAATTCCAGGCAGTGCATCATGGTTGGGGATGGCCGAGAGGCAGTTTTTACCATTGGACCAATTTAACATTAAACAAATGAACTATAATATGTTGTAATCCTTGAAGTGAAAGTGTAAGAGCCACAAATGGTGATGAGATATCTAACAACAGTTTCATTGGTGTGTGAGTTATGTTTCCAAACTGGAAAGCATTGGCATTGCACAGAACTTACAAGGTAAAATATGGAGGGACTAATTCATTTATTTAACTAATATTTATTGAGTGCCTATTTCTTTTTGATTACTTTCAATGTTCAATTAATAAAATTTTGTCAATGAGCCAAATAAAATTTCTACCATCATAGAGCATATATCTAGTACCAGGAGACAAACAGACAAAAGTTAATATATATATAAGGTAATGATAAAATAAAGGATAAGAGGATTGTGGTAGTTAAGGTTGTGTATCAATGTGGCTGGGCCTGATTGAGTGGCTGGGCAGCTGGTGGTAGTTATGCCCCATGATGAGACTGGCAATCAACTCCATGGTGGGATCTACTACAAGCAGCTGAGTAGCTGCTTTAGGGATTTTTTTTCTGCTTCCCATATATAAGAAGCAGCTTTGGGAATGATCTCAAGCTTATGGTACGCTTGAACCCTGCATGTAGCTGAGTTGTTGTTCAGCAGCCTGACGTGTTCTGCAGATCTTGGGACTTTCAGTGGACTTGAGTTAGTGGCCTCCCGTGTTGTTTGGTAACATTGGGGCTGTGCCTTTTTACTTGTCAATCTTGGGTTTGTCAGCCTCAGCAGCCAGCAGCTGTCTGAGTGAAGAAAAGCCTCCAGCTTCAGTGGGCTGGGAGTTGGAGGCAAAACTGAAGCCCAAAGTTGAGGGGCTTCCACTCAGCCTCTAGAGCCTGGCACTTTGAATTCAGACTTAAAGCCTTCAAACTGTAAGAGAATAAACTCCTGTTTGTTAAAGCATTTCATTTGTGGTATATTTCTGTCAGAGCAGCACTAGGTAATCAGAACAGTATATGGTATCGAGAGAGTGGGGTGCTTCTCTGACAGATACCTAAAATGTGGAAACAGGAGTGGAGTGTGTCCTTGACCTGAGATCCCTGCGCTGCGGCACCGGCAAAGAGACCAGCACGAGAGACAGTAGTAGCAGAGCCCAGAGACCAGCATGAGACAGCGACAGCCTTATTAGTCCACAGAGAAGAAAGCTGGATGCCATTGGACAGGCGGCTCCCCGATGGAGTGGGTTGCCTTTGGGTGTTAATTGATAAAAGACTGGCAAGAAATGGAGTAGCAGGTTGGCCGGCCCATGGAGCAAGAAAGCTGAGTGCTTTTCCGGGCAGGAAGATTTCCGGCAGAGTGGGTTGCCTTCAGCATTAATTGGCAGAAGCAGAAAGACCAAGGAAATGAACAGGAAGCAGAGCTGCCTCAGCCTCAGGGGTAGGAACCATTGCCTTGGGGGGTGGAACAATCACAGCCTCTTAGGTTTCAAAGAGCCACACCTTCACCAATTTGGTTCTGGAGTGTGGGGCTGCTCATTCATGTGAGTCAGTGGGATGGAACCATAGCCACTGCCCAAGAGTGAGGGGGCAGGGCTGCCATGCCCAAGAGAGAGAGAGGAACGGGGCCCACCAGGCCAGGGGGGTGAGGTCGCTCCTCAGGAACTAGGGGACTGGAGCCACCCAGTGGAGGAGATATGTGTAGGTGCAATTTACAAGGGATAGAATTGTGGTAGTTAAGGTTGTGTGTCAACTTAGCTGGATAGCTGGATGTAGTATTCCTCATGAGACTGGCAACCCTCTCCTGATACCTCAGTCTCCTGCCTTTCCTCCTACCTAACTGACCTCTCCTCTGGTTCCTTGTCCCCTCAACTTTGGGCTGAAGCAGCCACCAGCTGTCTGAGTGAAGAAAAGCCTCAGCTTCAGTGGGCCGGGAGCAGGAGGCAAAGCTGAAGCCCAAGGTTGAGGGGCTTCCACCCAGCACCTAGAGCCTGAAACTTTGAACTCAGACTGAAAGCCCTCCACACTGTAAGAGAATAAACTGTTTGTTCAAACATCCCATTTCTGGTATTTCCTGTCAGAACAATACAGGAGTAACAAATACAAGGATAAAGAGTAACATTTACAAAATAGTTCAAAAACAATTAAAAAAAAATAAAGCAGGATAAAGAGCTAGAGAGTGACTATTATAAGAGGAATGATTTCTCTACAGGTGACATTTGAGCAGAGATCTGAGTGGAGTGAGGGAGCCACTCATTTGAATACCTGGAGGAAAGAGCTGTTCAGGTGGGAATCGTATAGGCAAAAATCCTAGCTGGGAGCATGCTTGACATTTGCAAGAAGTAGCAAGGAGGCCCGTGTAGAGAGGAATGAGTAAGAAGCCGGAGCTGGAAAGGCAAGAGCCATAAAGGGCTTGTAAACCAGGTAAGGCATTTGGATGTTATTTTTAAAGTTATGAGAAGCTATCGGAATGTTTGAACATGAAAATAACACAATCTGGCATGTTTCATGATGCAGGAGAAAAGAGTGAAAGCAGAGGGAATAGTATGAGGCTCTTGTAGTACTGAGGATTTATGAAGGATTGGATCAGAGTAGCTATGGAGCTGGTGAGAAGTGATTGGTTTTGGAATGTATTTTGAAGGTAAATCCAACAGAATTTGCTAATGCTTTGGTTATGAGATGTGAAAGAAAAATAAGGGGACTCCAAGTTTTGGGTCTGAGTCTTAGAGTAAATGGTGGTACAGTTTACCAAAATGGAGAACACAGGGGAAGGGAAATCAAGAGTTCATTGTTATTTATGTTACTTTTGAGAAGTGTTCTGGTGGTATAGTGCCTAAGGCAGTTGACTGCTAACCAGAAGATTGGTGATTCAAACCCACCAACCACTCCTGGGAAGGAAGATTGGGCAATCTATTTCCATAGAGATACTGCCTTAGAAACCCAAGGAGGGGTTGCTATGAGTCTAACCGACTCGACGGCAGTGAGTTTGGCTTTTGTTTTTTTCAGATTTCTAAGTATTGATGTTGAGGGGGTAGTTGGATATGTAATACTGAGATTAGGGAAAAAGTCAGGACTGGAGACATCTATTTGGGTTGTTGTTGTTGTTGTGTGCTGTCAAGCAGACCCGACTCATAGCAACCCCTCCTTGGGTTTCTGAGGTGATATCAATACGGAAGTAGATTGCCCAACCTTCCTTCCAAGGAGTGGCTGGTGGGTTTGAACAGCCAACCTTCTGATTAGCAGTCAAGTGGGAGTCACCTGTTAATGTAGATGATATTTGATAAGATCATGTAGAGAAGGAGCATAGATAATGAGAGGCAGTCTGAGGACTAAGTCCTGAGTTATAGTTTAGAGGTCAGTGAGAGGACAAGGAATCAGAGGAGAGGTCAATAAGGTAGGAGGAAAGGCATGAGACTGAGGTATCAGGAAAACCCAGTGAAGTAGTAAGAAGGTGGCAGTCAACTATGTAGAATGTATATAAAAAGCCTTGAAGATTTGGAGCTAACCACAGGATTTGGCAATAGGGAAGTCACTAACGACATTCAAAAGAGCAAATGTAAAGATCATTTACCTACTTGCCATTTCTCCAGACTCAAGAAGAGATAACAGAAGATAAATTTGAGGAAAAGCAGAATAGTATTAAAGTTCTAACTGTATCAGTGTAAGTGAATTTAATCACACAGCTGGATTGAAGGAAGGGAAGTTGTAGAGGTAGTGTAGTTGGTTGGTTGGGGAACAAGCACATTAAACTATCCTCCCTTTGTTTGTATATTTTTAATTTAAGCTTTAATCAATAGTATTTCAGTCATGAATTGAATTTACTTCCACAGTGATTCTTCCAATATCTCTTCAGTATAATCGTAACAACTGTCCTGTTAATCCATTACCTACCAAAAGATGTTAATTATTGTCGTATCTGGAATATTTGTTAAGGAAGCAGTTGGTTTCTCTGCTCCCTCTGATTTGGAATTTGATTTGTGGTGACATTTATGGATTGAGGAGTGAAATGAATTATGTGATTAAAAAAAATACTTGACTAGGTGTCAGTCATATTGAGTTTAAGATAGTCCCTTTACTTCCAGCTGCGTGACCTGGGACAATACATCTAACATCTTTGGGCCTTGGCTTTCTTATCTGCTTAAGGGGTAACTTGGATGGTCTGTGTTGTTTTTGTTGTTATGTACCGTCAAGTCGGACCTGCCTCACAGTGACCCCTCCTTGGGTTTTTGAGGCAATATCACTACAGAAGTAGATTGCCCCATCTTCCTTCTGAGGAGTGGCTGGTGGGTTTGAACCGCCAGCCTTCTGGTTAGCAGTCAAGTGACTTAGGCACTAAAATCCACCCCATAGTTAGACTAAACCCACTTTCTTGATGTGTAAACTGGGAAGCAGCAAGGTTAAATTACTGGTTCAAGGTCATAAAGCTAGTAAGTGGCAAAGCCAATCTTTACTCCTAGTCTGTCTGACTACATACTGTGCTCTTATTCACCAGATTCTATTGCCTTCTTTTGGCTGCTAAATCAATGTCTTAATTATCTAGTGTTGTCATAACAGAAATGCTGTCAGAGATGGCTTTTAAAACCAGAAATTTATTTTCTCACAGTTTAGGAGGCTAGAAGTCCACATTCAGAGTGCCATCTCTAGAGGAAGGTCCTTGTCCACTTTCAAGATTTGTGGGCCTCAGGTGCTAATTCATGCTACTGTCTACTATTTAAAGTCCTAGCACTTAGGCTATCATGTTGGCTATAACATTGAAGATGCTATAAGTCACATACTGATTTTTTATCTCAGAACTGAAGTCAGACCATACTAGACATCCCTGCGTGTGTGTGTGTATGCATGTGTGAGCACACACACTTGCACACATATAATGGAGTATACTCAAAATGTCCACTGCTTTATCATACCAAAGGAGCTCTGATGGTATAGTGGTTGGGGAATTTGGCTGGTGACCAGTGGTTCAGCAGTTTAAACCCACCAGCCAGTCCTTGGGATAAAGATGGGGCGACCTGCTTCTGTAAAGGTTTACAGCCTTGGAAACCCTATGGGGTAGTTCTACTTTGTCCTAAAAGGTCCCTATGAGTTGGAATTGGCTAGATGGCAGTGGGTTTGGGTTTTTTGGATTTATAATACCAGTGTTTTCCCAAGAATACTAGAGCCAGGAACAATATTTTTGGTGGGTGGAGTTATGCAGAAAACATGGTGCAGAAGCATTTTGGAGACTGCTGACATCTGGAATTTCGGTTAAACCTCTCCCTGAATACAGTTATGCAATTTGTCCAATAAAAAAAAAAATGTGTGGGCCTGCTGTTCCTTGGAAATCTCCGTGTGTCTTGGCATCGATCTTGTGCTGGGTCTAGAGATCCTCAGGGCATGGACCCTGGGTCCCAAGCATGCATTCTGCTCCTGGTTAATCTTTCTCGGTAGTAGTGAAGTGCCTTCCCTCTCTGCTTATTTCTTTCTCTTTGTAATTCTTGTAAGATCAAAGATATGATTCAAGGAAGGATGTGATGCGAGTAAGTATATAATTTGAGTCATGGCATATAATTTGAGTCATGGCCTTATGGGAGCTCTGGTAGCATAGTGGCTAAGACACTTGCCTGCTAACCAGATGGCTGGCGGTTCAAACCCACCAGCCACTCCTCAGAAGGAAGGTTGGGCAATCCTACTTCCGTAGTGATACTGCCTTGGAAACCCAAGGAAGGGTTGCTATGAGTCAGGGCCGACTTGACGGCACATAACAACAACAACAACAACATGGCCTTTTATACAGCTTTTGTATCTTGTGACACAAGATATACTCCACATTGATCCTGTCTCATTAACATATACAGGTTAGGATTTATAACACATCACAAAACGAAATAAAATTACTTCAGATAACAAAATGGAGGAAAACCACTTATTACTGGTAATCATGGCCTAGCCAAGTTCACAGATTTTTTTTTTTTTTTTTTTTTCTGGAAACAATTCCATCCATGGCATTCAGGATGCTTTCAATGAAATTATTTGCTTTCTTTATGGATATCAAGATTAAGTGGATAACCACATGGTTGTTCTTTTGTTAGGTACTATCAAGTTGGATTTTGTCAGGTGCTTGATCAAGCAAGGACTGTGGGGATGGTCCATGACTGGGCAGCGTTTTGTTCTGTTGTACAGGGTGTTGCTGTGAGTTGGAGCCAACTCAGTGGCACCTAACTACAGCATCAAGTTGGTTTGGAATGATAGTGATTCTATGAACAACAGAATTAAACACTGTCTAGTATGAATCGGGGCCGACTTGATGGCACATAACAACAACAACTGTCCTGCACCATCTTCAATCGTTGCTATGTTTCAGCCCATTGTTGCAGCCACTGGATCAAATCCATATTCCTGAGGGTCTTCCTCTTTCTCACTGACCCTCTACTTTAACAAGTATGATGTCTTTCTCTAAGGACTGGTCCCTCCTGATAGCATGCCCAATGTATATGAGACAGATTTTCACCATCTTCACTTCTAAGGAGCTTTCTGGCTGTACTTCTTCCAAGACATATTAGTTTGTCCTTCTAGCAGTTCAGAGTACTTCACCAACACCATAATACAAATGCATCAATTTTCCTTCATAATTCCTTATTTGTTGTCCAGCTTTTGCATCCATATGAGGCGATTGAAAATACCATAGCTTGAGTTAGGTGCATGTTAGTCCTCAAAGTTAACATTTTTACTTTTTGAACACTTAAAAAGGTCTTTTTCAACAGATTTGCACAATGCAATACGTCATTTGATTTCTTGACTGCTGCTTCCAGGGGTGTTGATTGTGGATCTAAGTATAGGGAAACAGTTGACAGCTTTGATTTTTCCTCCATTTACCATAATGTTGCTTATTGGTCCTGTTGTGAGGATTTTTTGTTTCCTTTTTGTTGAAGTGTAATCCATACTGAAGGAGCTCTGGTAGCACAGTGCCTAAGACACTTGACTGCTAACCAGAAGGCTTGTGGTTCAAACCCACCAGCCACTCCTCAGAAAGAAGATGGAGCAATCAACTACCATAGTGATACTGCCTTGGCAACCCAAGGCAGGGTCACCATGAGTCGGGTCCGACTCGACGGCACATAACAACAACAATCCATACTGAAGGCTGTAGTCTTTGATCTTCACCAGAAAGTGCTTCAAGTCCTCTTCCCTTTCAGCAAGCAAGGTTGTGCTATTTGCATAGTACAAGTTGTTAGTGACTCTTTTCTCCAATCCTGATGCTGTGTTCTTCTTTGTATAGTAGAGTTTATAGTAAATCTTCTTGTGTTATTTACTCAACATACAGATTGAATGAATATGGTGAAAGGATAAAATCCTGATGCACACCTTTCCTGATTTTAAAACATGCAGAATCCCCTTGTTCTGTTGAAAAACTGCCTTTTGGAGCATGTGCAGTTTCCTCATCAGCACAATTAAGTGTTCCGGAATTCCCATTCTTCACATTTTTATTTATAATTTTTTATGATCACACAGTCAAATGTCTTTGCATAGTCAATAAGACACAGGTAAACATGAATTCTCTGCTTTCAGCCAAGATCCATGTGACATCAGCAATGTAATCCCTTGTTGCATGTCCTGCTCTCAATCTCACTTGAATATCTGGCAGTTCCTTTTTGATGCACCGCTGCAACCATTATTGAATTATCTTCAGAAAAAATTTACTTTTGTGTGGTATTAATAATAATGTTTGATAACTTCTGCATTCTGTTGGATCACTTTTCTTTGGATGGGCATAAATATAGATCTTTTCCAGTTGGTTAGGCAGATAGCTTTCTTCTGAATTTCTTGGCATAGATGAATAAACACTTGAGCATTGCATCTGTTTGTTGAAACATCTCAATTGGTATTTCATCAGTTCCTGGAACTTTGTTTTCCACTAATGCTTTCAGTGCAGTTTGGACTTCTTTCTTCAGTAACATCAGTTCTTGATCATATGCTACCTCCTGAAATGGTTGAACATTGATCATTTTTTTTTTTTTTTTTTGGTATAGTGACTCTGTGTATTCCTTTCATTTTCTTTTGATGCTTCCTACTTCATTCAATATTTTACCGGTAGAAGCCTTCAATGTTGCAATTTGAGGCTTGAACTTTTTCTTCAAGTCTTTCAGCTTAAGAAATGCTGAGTGTATTTTTCCCTTTTGGTTTTCTCACTGTAAGTCTTTGTAAATTTTGTTATGATAACATTATATCATATTTATTATAATTTATATTATCATAAAACCATGTGGAGAACTTGGAAAGTAATAATCAACAGATTGGCTACTATCAGGCTGTGGGTAAGAGAGGTGATATTTGAACTTAACATTTTTAACATGTAGTCATAGCTTCTGACCACTAGAGGACACTATGAAGACAACATCCTTCAGGAAATAGCAATTGCCTTCACTGGGCTAGTTTCTGGGAGCTCTGGTGGCATAGTGCCTAAGGCATTTGACTGCTAACCAGAGGCCTGGTGGTTCAAACTCACCAGCCACTCCTTGGAAGGAAGATTGAGCAATCTACTTCTACAGAGATACTGTCTTGGAAACCCAAGGAGGGGGCTTACTATGAGTTGGAAATGACTCAATGTGAGTGAGTTTGGTGTATTTTTTCTTTTGGAGACTAGTCTTCAGGCAGTAAATACCATGTTTTACATCCTCAGAAAAGAGGTTCAATACATGTAGGTGCTTACAATGCTATTTAATGATGAAGTTGATTAATATTCATACTTTAAATTAAAGCAGACAAATTTTGAGTAAGAAAAACAATTCCCATATAACAAATTTAGCTCTGGTGGTGTAGTGCCTAAAGCATTTGACTGTTAACCAGCAAGTTCAAACGCACCAGCCACTCAATGGAAGGGAGATGGGGCAATCTACTTCTGTAAAGATTTACTGCCTCAGAAACCAAATGGAGGTAGCTATGCATTGAAATCAATGAGTTTTGGTTTTATAGGTTTACAAAGCAAGCCCTAGTGGTGCAGTGGTTAAAGCACTCAGCTGTTAATCAAAAGTTTGGTGGTTGGAAGCCATTAACTGCTCTGTGAGAGAAAGATGAGGCAGTCTGCTTCCATAAAGATTTACAGCCTTGGAAACCCTGTGGAGCAGTTCTACTCTGTCCTCTAGGGTCACTATGAGTTGGAATCTATTCAATGGTGGGGAGGTTATTTTTGGTTATAGGTTTACAAACATACCTGCCTTTTTCATGGGACTTGCCATGATAATAAAATAGTGAAGGCAGAGTGACAGAAAAACTCCCAAAGATGTCCTTCAGTGGGTAAAGATATGAAGTCAAGAGGTGTTCTGGTTACCTAGTGCCACTCTGACAAGAATATACCACAAATGGGATGGCTTGAACAAATGGGAGTTTATTCTCTTACAGTTCAGGAGGCTAGAAGTCCAAGTTCAAAGTGCCAGGCTCTAGGGGCTGGGTGAAAGCCCCTCAACCTTGGGGTCCAGCTCTGCCTTCTGCTTCCAGCCCACTGGAGCTAGAGACATTTCTTCACTCAGACAACTGCTGGTGCAAGGCTGACAAACCCAGGGTTGACAAGTAAAAAGGCACAGTCCCAATGTTACCAAACCACACAGCAGGCCATTAATTTAAGTCCATTTTGTAAGTCCCAAGGTTAACAGAGCATGGCAGACTGCTGAACAACGACACGGCTACATGCAGGGTCCAAGCATGCCATAAGCTAGAGACCATTCCCAAGGCTTCTCCTTATATACAGGAAGCAGACCACATCCCAAATGCAGCTACTCAGCTGCTTGTGGTAGATCCCACCATGAAGTTGATTGCCAGTCTCATCATGGAGAATAACTACCACCAGCTGCCCAGCCACTCAACCAGGCCCAGCCAAGTTGACATACAAATTTAACTATCATGGGAGGCAACATCTCTTCTCAGCCTTTGCTACTGGGATATTGTTTGCTTGAAGAAAGGAAATTCTCATATATTTATACCAGTACTAAAGTTTAAAAATAAATTGTCTTGTTTTTCTTGAAATTTTTAGCATAGTTGTATATTTAGAGTGCTTGAAGATATGGTGTCTATAAAATTAATAATTGGGACACTTTGTGATGATGTTATTGCTAGGTATTGTGAAGTTAGCCCCTGACTCACGGTGACCCCCATGCACAAGGGAATGAAAAACTGCCAGGTTCTGCGTGGTCTCATGATCAGTTGCAGTGATGTCACTAGGGTTGGTGTCACCCAGTGCAGTAATTCATGGTATTACAACACCCTCTCCAGGGAGCAGGGCTGGTTGGTGGGAAACCCCCTCCCCCCTGGCAAAATATCCACCTCCATCTGTAGGTGGGGAAGCCTGGCCCTGCCCTGATGCCCAGCAGCATCAATCAACACACCATGAGGCTTCACCTCTCCTGGCCATGACCTTCCTCCTTCATGGTTCCCTGAAGTTTCTCCCCTTCCCCATTGGCCAAAGTGGGGACCCTCATGTCTGGCCAATTGTGGACACCAATTGTGAAGAAAGACAATGCAGTCTGCTTCTGTAAAGATTTAGACTTGGAAACTCTATGGAGCAGATTGTTGTCTATCAGCTAGAACCCTGACTGGTGAGTAATGGAGGGAGTGACAAGTTACCGCACTGAGTAACAGAGGTGACCCCAACCCAAGTAGAACCACTGCCTTGGTGGCACCTTCCCCTGAGGCACTGGCAACTGCTGCTGCAGACCCTGGGTCATTTTAGTGTCCCCCCTCTGTGTCATGAGGTGTTGTCCATATCCCCCACTCCTTCTTCCCTAGTGATGCACTGTTTCAATGGCTGATTTTCACAAATAGATCTCTAGGCCTTGTTCCTAGTCCAGTTGGAAGCTCTGTTTGTAACAACATGCAAATGTATCAGCCAGGAACTAAATCTGAAAGGAGCCCTGATGACAGAGAGGTTAAAGAGCTCAGCTGTTAGGCAAAATATTGTTGGTTCAAACCCACCAGTTGTTCCAGGAGAAAGATGTGGTAGTGGCTTCTATAGACACTATAGCCTTGGAAACCCTGTAGAGTAGGGTCACTCTATGCAAGAACCTACTCAATGGCAGTGGGTTTGTTTTTTGTCAGTTCTCTTGCATGGAAGGCAACAATTCTATCATATAACCACCACTGCCCTCATTTGTAGTGAGGATGACCAACTCCCCCCTGCCATCCAGTTAATACCAACTCATAGCGAACCCCATAGGGTTTCCAAGACTGCAAATTTTTACAGAAGCAGACTGCTTCATCTATTACCCATGGAGGGGCTAGTGGGCTCAAACTGCCAACTTTTATGGTTAGCAGCCCAGTGCCTTAACCATAATGTCACCAGAGCTCCTGTGTAATGAGAATAGTATAGATTTGAAAAAATAGATAGGAATCTATAGGGAGCTCTGGTAGTGCAATGATTAAAACATTTTGCTGCTAACCAAAAGGTCATCAGTTTGAACCCACCAGCCACTTCACAGAAGAAAGACAATGCAGTCTGCTTCTGTAAAGATTTAGACTTGGAAACTCTATGGAGCAGTTGTACTCTGTTCTGTAGGACTGCTATGATTCAGAATCAACTCCATGGCAGTGGGTTTGGTTTTGGTTTGGTATAGAAACCTACTGGTTAGAGCTTATATATTTTTATTTCAAATTCAGGCATTAAATGGAACAGTATTATGCCTTGATCCTTATTTTTGTTGTTTTGAGACTTGAGTCTTTTACTACACCTATATACTACCTTCTTCTTCTTCTTGATCTTTTTTTTTTAAGCAACTTTGCAATTCAATTTGTCTTTTCTCTCCATGTTGATTCTTTCCTTAAATATTGTTGTTTACAGTAACACAAACAAAACACAACGGACTGCCATCAAGTTGGATCCGACTCATAGTGACCCCTCCTTGGGTTTCCAAGGTGGTATCACTACAGAAGTAGATTGCCCAACCTTCCTTCCGAGGAGTAGCTAGTGGGTTGAACCATCAGCCTTCTGCTTAGCAGTCATATGCCTTAGGCACTATGCCACCAGAGACATGAGAATTTGGGAAAGTTCTCTGTGGTAGATACCTCACTTATGTAGTTGTTTGTTAGGCAAGTAGGCTGCTTTTGGTGTGCATTACAAGGTTGGGTAATGTACTGTTTCTTTCTTCTTCTTTTTTTAAAAAATATATTTTATTGAAATATAATTTATGTATAGTGAAATACACAAAACTATAGTGACATGCATCAATGTTTTTTTTTCTTCAGTGTTTGCTCCCCTCCACTCCCACTCCTGGTAACCAACAAAGAAAGTTTTCTTCTTTCAAAAAAATAAAAAAACCTCACTGCGGTCAAGTCATTTCTAACTCATAGCAATCCCTCCTTGGGTTTCCAAGGCAGTATCTCTGTGGAAGTAGATTGCCCAATCTTCCTTCTGAGGACTGGCTAGTGGGTTTGAACCACCAGCCTCTTGGTCTATGTACAGGTTGCACGTGACCACAACTGATTCTGTCACTAGGGTTGGTGTCACCCAGTGCAGTAATTCATGGTATTACAACACCCTCTTCAGGGGGCAGGGCTGGTTGGTGGAATCCCCCACCCTCTGCAAATATCCACCCCCTCCACCTTTCCTTGATTTTTTACAATAATGAACTAATACTATATTTGTCCTTTAATGTAGTGTTTCTTGAAGTGAGGGGCAGGCACTGTAAAAGGACAGAAAATGGTTCTTCAGCCTGTTTGACATGACTATAGGCTTTAAAGAGCATTAAGTCATGTAGTGGGTAAATTATTCTTTAGGATTTTTCTTCTAATTCTGGTTAATTCAAAAGAAAGTATTACCTTGCTGTTAATTACATGTGCAACATGTTTCTAACATTTTGAATCTGTGATTTTTACAGAGCGGGGAGTGGGCCTCGTATTCAAAATTTAGACAGGCAACAGTATTTAGCTAATATTAAAGCATGATTTTTTGCTGTCTTATTTTTCATTCTATTTATATTTATGGTAACTTTCTATTTATAAAAAAATGATACCTTGAAAAGAATTTCTTACTTTTAAAGAAAGAGAGTTGCTTTTAAAGAAATAGATAACTAAGTACTAATAGATTGTCAGGAAGAAAGGACCAGCAATCTACTTTCAAAAATCTATCAATGAAAATGCTTTTGTTTACAACGGTTCAATCCTGATGTGCATGGAGTTTCTGTGAGTCTGGAGCCAACTTGACGGCAGCTAACAACAGTAACAGACTGTACACATTTAAACATTTTATGTATTTAAACATTGTAAAACTTGTCCCTGACTGATTAAAGCTTGGGAAATATTGATTATTAAGGCTTTGGATTTGAAAGAAGCTCTGGTGGCATAATGCCTAAGACATTTGACTGCTAAGCAGAAGGCTGGCAGTTCAAACCCACCAGCCAGTCCTCGGAAGGAAGATTGGGCAATCTACTTCAGTAGAGATACCGCCTTGGAAACCCAAGGAGGGGTGGCTATGAGTTGGAAATGACTTGACTGCAGTGAGGTTTTTTTAATTTTTGATTCAAAGCCTATTTCTGCCATTTAATCCATGATTTCAGTAGGCATGAAATGCTCTTTAAGATCAATCTATTCAACTCTAAAATGGGACAGTAATAGTTTCTTTTTCATATGATAATTAGGAGAATCAAGTGGTTTTAATATTAAATCCTTAGTGCATTGTAAGAATCAGTTGTGGTCACGTGGAACCTGTACACAGACCAAGAGGCAGTCTGATAGTTAAGGTTGTGTGCCAACTTGGCTGTGCTGTGGTTTTGAGTGGCTTGGCAGCTAGAGGTAGTTATTCCCCATGATGAGATTATAATTACCTCCATGGTAGAACCTGCTGTGAGTAGCTAAGTAGTTGAAAGACAGTTACTTTTACTGTGTGGCCTGCCTCTAGTAGGTTTGAAGAAGCTTTGAGAACGTTCTCTTGGTTTTTGGCACATTTGGATCCTGCATTTGGCCAAGTCTTCATTTCCAGTTCTTGGACTTGAACCAGTGGCCTGCTGTGTTGTCTGATAATCTTGGGATTGTATCATTTTACTTTTCAATCTTGGATTCATCAGCCTCAGCAGCCAGCAGCTGTATGAGTCAGAAGAAGCCTCTAGCTTGCTCTAGTGGGGCTGGAACAAGAGAAAGAGCTAAAGCCCAAGAACACGGGGCCTTCACACAGCCCCTAGAGCAGGCATTCTGAATTCAGATTTACATCCTCCTAAACTGTAAGAGAATAAATTTCTGTTTGTTAAGACCATCCATTTGTGGTATTTCTGTTATAGCAGCACTAGAGAACTAACACAGACAGTAAATCGAACATAGGAATACTGCATGGTTTAAAATCAGGAAAGGTGAGCATCAGGGTTGTATTCTTACAGCATACTTATCCAATATGTATGCTTAACAAATAATCCAAGAAGATGGACTATATAAAGAGCAATGTGGCATCAAAATTGGAGGAAAACCAATTAACAATTAGGGGTATGAAGATTACCCAACCTTGCTTGCTGAAAGTGAAATAGATTTGAAGCATTTACTGATGAAGATCAAGGACTGCAAACAGCCTTCAGTGTGGATTATACCACAACAGAAAGAAAAAAAATCCTCACAACTGGACCAATAAGTGACATTACAATAAACCAAGGAAATAATGAAGTTGTCAAGGATTTCACTTAACCTGGATACATAATATGCTCATAGATGTGTTGCTGTTATGTGCCATCAAGTCAGACCTGACTCATAGTGACCTCTCCTTGGGTTTCCGAGACAATATATCACTGTGGAAATAGATTGCCCAACCTTCCTTCCAAGGAGTGGCTGGTGGCTTTGAACCTCCAGCCTTTTGGTTAGCAGTCAAACACCTAGGCACTATGCTACCAGAGCCCAAAGATGTAGCAGTCAAAAAATCAAATGATGTATTGCACTGGGAACATCTGCTGCAGAAGACCTCTTTAATATTTTTTAAAACAAAGATGTCACCTTGAGGACTATGGTGTGCCTGACCCAACTCATGGTATTTTCAATTGCCTTATATACATATGAAACCTGGATAATGAATAAGGAAGATGGAAGAAGAATCAATGCCTTTGAATTATGGTGCTGGTAAAGAATATCAAATATGCCATGGACTGTAAGAAGAATGAACCAATCTGTCTTGGAAGAAACAGCCAGAATGCTCCTTAGAGGCAAGGATGGTAAGACTTTGTCTCATGTACTTTGGTCATGTTACCAGGAGGGACCAGTACCTGGAAAAGAACATCATGCTATTTTGTGGACTCATCATTATTCTTTCATTGCATAATATTCCATTGTATGTATATAGCTCATTTTGTTTATCCATTTATGGACACTTAGATTGTTTCCATCTTTTGCTATTATGGATAATGCTACAAGAACATGGTTGTTCAACAAGACCAGAAGTTCGTTTTTTGAAAAGATCAATAAAATTGACAGACCACTAGCAAATTTAACAAAGGAAAAGAAGGAGAG
>NW_006921926.1:1316166-1317791 GCF_000298275.1 Orycteropus afer afer | reverse complement strand
GGGTGAAGAGAAGGGCAATGTACCAAATGTGAGTGACCAATATGGTGACATTGAGGAAGAGAAAGACATAGAGAGATACATGGGAGGTACAGACAATAAAGATGAAAAACAGTACTGCATTGTCAGCGAAGGCAAACGTGGGTATACGGGTAGATAGATGGGTGGACAGACTAAACTATTATGTACGTCTATGAAATGGGGAGTGTACCCAAGAACATGTATAGAACTAGATGATGCCCAGCTACCACTGTCATCCACTTGGAAGGAGATCTATGTAGGAGATCCTTGATAGAGAGGGAGAACAATGTGGAACAAACCTCAAAATCATTTGGAGAAAAAAAAAGGGGGTGGGACCATGTATGCTGGTCCAAAAGAGCCTGGTGGAACCGCTGAAACTATGGCCCCTAGCTGCCCTTCAGGTCTGGAATTGAACCCACACCTGTGGTTTTCAGCCAAACAAAAGACAGGCATATGAGTTTAACACTTACCTGAGGTATATACACACCTTGGAGAGAACAATCATGGGAGAAAGAAGGGCTGTTTATGCACAAGGAGACAGCTCTGGGGGCAGGAGTGCATAGAGGGATGGACACAGGGAAGAGGTAACTATGGGAAGGAAGTGGGAGGGGAGTTGTTGCATTGTGGTAAATTGTGGTCACTCTCATGAGACAAAGTGTATGTGAACTGCTGTATGGAAAGTGAATTTGCTCTGTAAATTTTCACCCAAATCACAATAAATAAATGAAAAAAAGAACATGGTTGTGCATATGTTTATTTGTGTCACTGCTCTTATTTCTCTAGGGTATATAACTAACAGTGGGATTGCTGGATCATATGCCATTTTTATTTCTAGTTTTTTGTAGAAGCATGATCATGTTTTTTGTAGCGGTTGTACCATTTTGTGTTCCCACCAATCTCCCCACAATCTTGCCAGCTGTTGTTTTCTGTGTTTTTGATCAATGCAGTTTTTGTAGGGGTGAAATGGTATCTCACCCTGGTTTTGATTTGCATCTCTGTAAGGTCTAATGATCATGAGCACCTGTTATGTGCTTGTTAGCTGCCTGAGTATATTTGATGAAGTGTCTGTTCATGTCTTCTGCTTATTTTTTGATTGGATTGTTTGTCTTTTTGTTTTTGAAGTGTTATGGTTTTCACTATATTTTAGAGATTAGACCCATAGTCTCAGTGGTTCCACCAGGCTCCATCAGGCCAGCAAACCTGTTCCCCACTTTTTTAAAAATTTTTTTCAAATGATTTTGAGTTTAGTTCCACATTGTTCCCCCTGTCTATCCAGGATCTCCTACAAAGATCCTCTTACAAGTGGTTGACAGTAGTAGCTGAGCACCATCTATTTCTTCTGGTCTCATAGTCGTATAGGCTGCAGATCGGATGGTGTACCAGTCGCTAGGCCTGATTGTTTCCATGAATTTTTGGTTTTCTTCATTCTTCTTGGCTCTGGGTGAGCTCGAGAGACCCATCGTTGCACCTAGATGGCAGCTTGCAAGCTTTTAAGATCTCAGCTGCTACTCGCCACAGTAGAAGGTGGAACAATGATTTGTGTAGTATGTTATGCCAATTGAGCTTGATGTCCTCCGCGACTATGGTCCCGCGCCCACAGGTTCAAC
>NW_006921926.1:1291370-1315621 GCF_000298275.1 Orycteropus afer afer | reverse complement strand
CACAAAAATATTGTTCTATATCTTACTCTGGTAAGTAGCAACTGGGATCTTAAAAGCTTACAGGTAGCCTTCTAAGATTCAACAATTGGTGTCTCCTTGTCTGGAGCAAAGAAGAGTGAAGAAAATCAAAGATGTACAGAAACAATTAGTCCAAGGGAGTAGTGGACCATGGGAACCTCAGCCTACATGACCTTGAGACCAGAAGAACTACATGGTGCCTGGCTACCACTGCTAACCACTTGGGAAGGAATTAGAATAGGAGATCCTGTATAGAGTGTGAGAAAAATGTGGAACAAACTCAAAATCATAAAAAAGACTGGAGCTTGGTGGAACTTCTGAGACTATGGCCCCTTATCACCCTTGGGGCCTGGAATTGAACTCACTTCCCTGGTTTCCAGCCAAACAATAAGAAAACACCTAAAAGGTGAAAAGTTACACCAGCTAGGTACACTTCTTAGAACAATCAACCATGGGAGATCAGAAAGGTGGCATTTGCCCAGGGAGACAGCTCAGAGGACAGGAATGCATAGGAAGGGAAACAGGGAAAAAGGTAACTACAGGGAGGAAGTGGGAAAAAAGCTCTTACATTGTGTGTATTGCAATCAATATTAGGAAACAAAATGTGTATGAACTGCTGAATGGAAAATAAACTTCCTCTGTAAACTTGCACTCAAATCATAATTAAAAAAAACAAAGGCTTGAGGTCTTCTTAATGAACTAAAAGCTTCATCTTCCACAAACAAAAGTGATTATGATGAAAAATTTCTTGAGAGTAGGGATTCAAAGTGAGGGCAACTTTATATAACGTTAAAGGGCAAGAAGTTGGGTGTCATAACCTGAGGCCTGCCTGTATATGCCCTTAATTATGTTGAGTAATTTCCCTTCTTTTTCTGTTTTGCTGATAGTTTTGATAGGGTGCTGCATTTCATTATGCCTTTATTGCATCAATTGATTTGATCATGTGATTCTTTTCCTTGTTTTGTTTTTGTGGAGGATTATGTTGATTGATTTTGGCTGTTGAACCACCTTTACATCCTATTAAGAATCCCACCTGATCATGTTGTTGTTAGGTATCATCCAGTTGTCTCTGACTCATAGCGACCCTATGCACAGCAGGATGAAACACTGCCCAGGTCCCACACCAGCTCCACTTGCTATACTTGGCCTGTTGCCACAGCCACTGTATCAACCCATCTTGTTCAGGGTCTTCCCTTCTTTTGTCAACCCTCCACCTTACCAAGCATGACATTCTTCTCCAGGGAATAGTCCCTTCTGATAACATGACTAAAGTTGGTGAGACGAAGTCTGGCCGTTCTCGCTTCCAAGGAGCATTCCGGCTGCACTTCTTCCAGGACAGATTTGTTAGATCTTTTAGCAGTCCATGGTACTTTCATCATTCTTCGCCAGCACCACAACTCAAAAGCATCCACTGTTGTTGGGTCTTCCTTTTTCACTGTCCAACTCTCACATGCATATGAGGCGATTGAAAATGCCATGGCTTGTGTCAGGCACTTCTTAATCCTCAAGGAGACATCTTTGCCCTTTAGCACTTGAAAGAGGTCCTTTACAGCCCACTTGCCTAGGGCTATCTGTCGTCTGATGTCTTGATTGTTGCTTCCATTGGCGTCGATTATAGAACAAAGCGATATGAAGTCTTTGACAATTTCAATCTTTTCTCCACTTATCATGATGCTGCTTATAGGTCCAGTTGTGAGGATTTTTGTTTTCTTTATAATCTAATCCATACTGTAATCCAGATATAATCCATATTGAAGACTATAGTCTTTAATCTTCATCAGTAAGTGCTTCAAGTCATCCTCACTTTCAGCAAGCAAAGTTGTGTCATCAGCGTATCACAAGTTGTTAATGATTCTTCCTCCAATCCCGATGCCACATTCTTCTTCATATAGTCCAGCTTCTTGGATTATTTGCTTAGCATATAGATTGAATAAATATGGTGAAAGGATACAACTCCTGACTCCCTGACTCACTCCCTTCTTGATTTTAAACCATGCAGTGTCCCTTTATTCTGTTTGAATGACAGTCTCTTAGTCTATGTACAGTTTCCTCATGAGTAAAATTAAGTGTTCTGGAATTCCCATTCTTCTCAATGTTACCCATAATTTGTTATGATCCACACAATCAAATATTTTGCATAATCAATAAAACACATCTTTCTGGTATTCTTTGCTTTGAGCCAAGATCCATCTTATATCAGCAATGATATCCCTCATTCCACCTGATCATGATACATTATTATTTTTTACACGCTGTTGAATTCTATAGACTAGAATTTTGTTGAGAATTTTTGTGTCTATATTCATGAGAGATATTGCTCTGTAACTTTCTTTTTTTGGTATGATATCTTTGCCTGGCTTTGGTATCAGGCTTATGGTGGCTTCATGGAATGAATAAGGGAGTAATTTTTCTTTTCTATGTTTGGAATATTTTGAGTAGAATTGTTGTAAAGTCTACTCTGATTATTTGGTGGAAATCTGCTGTGAAGCCATTTGGGCTAGGGCTTTTTTTTTTTTTTGTTGGGACTATTTTTATAACCTGTTCGGTTTCTTCTTTTGTTATGAATCTATTTAGGTTTTCTGCCTCTGTTTGTGTTAGTTTAGGTTGGTAGTGTGTTTCTAGCAATTTATTCATTCATTCTAGGTTTACAAATTTCTTAGAATAAATTTTTTTTGGTAACATTCTGTTATAAGCCTTTTTATCTTAGTTGGTTCTATTGTAATATCACTCATCTCATTTCTTAATTTGAGTATCTGTGTCATTTTTTTCTTTTTTCCCTTTGGCAATTTGTCAAGTTTATTGATCTTCTCAAAGAACCAACTTCTAGTCTTGTTGATTCTATTTTTTCTCGTTTTCTATTTCATTTATTTCTGCTCTGATCTTTATTATTTCCGTTCTTTTGGTTTTTGTGGGCTTCTTTTGCTGCTCTTTTTCTATTTGTTCGAGTTTTAGGGTTAGACTATTGATTTTGGCCCTTGCTTCCCTTTAGGTTTTATTGCTGTAAGTAGTTCTCTGAGTATTGCTTTTATTGTGTCCCAACCAAAAAACCAAACCAAACACGCTGCTGCGGAGTTGGATCCAACTCATAGTGACCCCTCCTTGGGTTTCTGAGGCAGTATCACTACAGAAGTAGATTGCTCAACCTTCCTTCCGAGGAGTGGCTGGTGGGTTTGAACCGCCAGCCTTCTGGTTAGCAGTCAAATGCCTTAGGCACTACGTCACCAGAGTTCCCTTGTGTCCCAAAGGTTTTGATATTTCATGTTTTCATTCTCATTTGATGCTAAGAATTTTTTAATTTCACTTTTAATTTCTTCTGTTACACAATAGTTTTTAAGTAAAGTGTTACTCAATTTCAAAGTATTTAGTTTATTTTCCTTGTTCTTTCTGTTACTGATTTTCAATTTTATACCATCATGATCAGAAAATATGCTGTGTATTATTTCAATGTTTTTGGATTATTGAATCTTGCTTTGTGGTTTAAATTATGGTCTATTCTGGAGAATGATCCATGTATGTTGGAGAAGAATGTGTACTGTGGTGCTTTTGGGTGGTGTACTCTGTATATGTCTATGAGGTCAAGCTAGTTGATTGTGCCTTTCAGATTTTCTGTATCTTTTTTTGAGTTTCTTTATAGTTCTTCCATCCATGCCTGAAAGTGGTGTGTTAAAGTCTCCTCCTATTATTGTAGAACTATTTCTCTTTAAGTGAACTATTTCTCTTTAAGTGAACTATTTCTCTTTAAGTGCCTTTCCCATACTTATTCAATCTATATGCTGAGCAAATAACCTGAGAAGCTGGACTATATGAAGAAAAACATGGCATCAGGATTGGAGGAAAAATCATTAACAACCTGAGATGTGCAGACAATACAACTTTGCTTGCTGACAGTGAGGATGACTTGAGGCACTTACTGATGAAGGTTGAAGAATACAGTCTGCAGTATGGATTATGTCTCAATATAAAGAAAACAAAAATCCTCACAACTGAACCAATGAGCAGAATCACAATAAATGGAGAGAAGATTGAGGTTGTCAAAGAATTCACGTTGCTTGGTTTTACAATCAATGCCAATGGAAACAGCAGTCAGGACATTAGACGACGTGTAGTGGGAAGGTCAACCATGAAGGAGCTCTTTCAAGTGCTGAAGAGCAAGGATGTCTCCTTGAGGACAAAGGTGCGCCTGACACAAGCCATGATATTTCCAATCACCTTGCATGCATGTGAGAGCTGGACAATGAATAAGGAAGACTGAAGAAGAGTTGATGCTTTTGAGTTGTGGTGCTGGCAAAGAATGCTGAAAGTACCATGGACTGCTAAAGGAACTAACGGATCTGTCCTGGAGGAAGTGCACCCGAAACGCTCCTTGGAAGTGAGAATGACCAGACTTTGTCTCACCTATTTTGGTCATGTTGTCAGAAGGGACCATTCCTTGGAGAAGGATGTCATGCTTGGTAGGGTGGAGGGTCGACGAAAGAGGGGGAGGCCTTCAACAAGATAGATTGACACAGTGGCTGTGATGATGGGCTCAAGTATAGCAGGGATCGTGAAGCTGGCGTGGGATCAGGCAGTGTTTTGTTCTGCTGTGCATGGGGTTGCTATGAGTCGGAAATGACTCAATGGCACCTGACAATAACATTTCTAAGTTCTGTTACTTTGTTTCATGTATTTTGGGGTTTTGTCATTGAATGTGTATATATTTTTACTGTTATAATCTCTTGGTGGAATGACATTTTAATCATATAGTACCGTTTCTTGTTTCTTATAATGGTTTTTGACTTAAAATCTTTTTTTTTTTTTTTTTAGTCAGAGAATATTATTTCTACTCTTGCTCTCCTTTGGTATGTTTGTTTGATATACATTTTCCCATCCTTTGATTTTTAACCTATTTATGTCTTTGTGTTTAAGATATCTCTTTTGTAGGCAACACATTGACAGGCTATATATATATATATCCATTCTGCCACTCTGTATCTCTTTCTAGTTAGCAGTCAAATACCTTAGGCACTGCACCACCAGAGCTCCTTGACTCTATATGTCTTGACTGGTGCATTAAAGCATTTACATTTGGTGTTATTGTCAACAAGTATGTATTTACTGGTGCAATTTTGTTATGCTTATTGTGTGTGTGTGTGTGTGTGTGTGTGGTGTTAGCAGTTTCTTTGTTTTGGTTAATTTTCTGTGCTGAGTTCTTTTTGTTTATGAATTTTCTTTTTGTTTCCTTTTACATTGTTGATTTTGTGTTTACTGAGTGATTTTGAGTTCCTTCTTTATTTTGCTGAGTAGATTTATTGATTTTCTTTGTGGTTATTCTGAAATTTACTTTTATCTACCTAAGTTTAAAACAGTCTGTTGTTGATGGAACTCCTGATACTATGGTCCCTTAGATACCATTCAAGCTGGGAAGAACTCACTCCCTAGCTCAGTTCAGCCAAATGATAGACAGGCCTATAACATGAACAATAATATCAGGAAAGTACACACACATTAGAACAATCAACCATATGAAATCAGAAGGGCAGTGTTTCTCTAGAGATAAATCTAAGAAGGTAGGAAGGGATAGTAAAGAAGGACGAAGGGAAATGGTAAACAAAGGAAAGAAGTGGGAGAATGCTGTTATATTTTGGGATTGCAATGAATGTCACACAACAAAATGTGCATGAATTGTTGAATGGAAAACGAGTTTGCTCTGTAAACTTTCATTCAAATCACAATAAAAACAAACACACAAAAAAATCCAGTCTACTATATCTTGATATCACCTTGACTTCCTCTCCATATGGAAGGTCTATAACTATACTAATTATTCCTCCTTTTTGTTTTGATGTTGTTATTGTTTACAGACTGACATCTCTTGTTCCCTGTTTTCAGTTTTATGTTACTTTTGAGAATTCATTATCTGGAATGATATCTGGGTTATGCTGCCTTGTGTCTTCATTTCAGGTTGTTATCTGATGTCAACAGTTTTCTGTTGGAAGGACTTCCTTCAATATTTGTTGTAAAGTTAGTGTCCTTTTTGCAAATTCCCTTAATTTCTCTTTATCTGGGAATATCCTAGTTTCACCACCATATTTGAAAGACAATTTTGCTGGATATATGATTCTTGGTTGACAATTTTTTTTTTGTTTCAAAGTTTTATTTATGTTATCTTTTTGCCTTTTTCCCTGCATGATTTCTACTGAGAAATCAGAACGTAATTCTACTGCTGTCCCTTTGCAGGTGATATTTCATTTTTCATGAGTTGCTTTCAGAATTCTTTCTTTTTCTTTGGTTTGGGGAAGTCTGATTATGATATGTTTTGGTAACTTTTGGGATCTATCCTGTATAGTGTTTGTTGAGCTTCTTGAGTGGAAATCTTCTCATCTTTCATGATATTAGGGAAGTTTTATGTCAATAAATCTTCAAAAATTCTCTCTGTGCTTTTTTTTTCTCCTCCTGCTTTGGAATTCCATTTATGCATATATTCTTCCTCTTGATAGTGCCCCAGATAACTCTGATGCTTTCTTCATTTTTTTTTTTTTTCTGATCTGTAAACAAATTTGTAGTGAGGGATTTTTGTCTTCTTTTTCTCTGATTCTTTCTTCCATTGGTTCAGTTAAATGTCTGTGTACTTCTACTGAGTTATTTATTTGTGGAATTTTATTATTAATTTTCTGGATTTTTAGTTATATATATATATATATATATAATTTCTAAATTTTTTTGGTCTTTTTTTCTTATTGTTTTCTTGAATTCTTCTGGGTTTTTACCTGTATTTTCTTGACCTCTGATGGTCCTGTATATGAGTCTTTTGAATTATTTCTCAGATAGTTCTAATACTATCTCTTCCTCAGGATGGATTTCTACCTCTTTATTTTGCCCACTTGTATGAGCCTTCTTATCTTGTTTCTTCATATATATATATTTTTTTTATTATTATTTGCAGTCTCTGAGGCATTAAGGTGTTGTTTCATTTATTTATTGTATTTTTTTTCCTGAGTTTTTTTGTTTTGTTTGTATATATCAGAGTGGGCAGGGTGGATGTGCTCCTCTGATCTCTTGTCTGGTAGCATAGTAGTGCTCACTACCAATCTCCAGGTTGGTGGGATAAGGGCAGGCAGAGCAATTGTGCATTGCTGTTCACTGGTCATGCTGTGTGGCTGAGGGTGTGCTGGGTAGGCACAAGTCACCACCTGTCCTCAGTCCAACAGTGCAGGGCACTGCCTGCCACTTGTTGGGTGGGTGGGGTAGGGGTGTGTGGCAGATGAACTGGAGGGGGTATGAATGCTATCTGCTGCTCACTAGATGGACAGGGGTGGTTAGGTGGGTTTGGTGAGTGACTGGGGTACAGGGCCCTTTCTGCCCTTCACCTAATGGGTGAGCCAATGAGAGGGGTGTGTGGCAGGCAACCAGGTATATTGGTGCTTTCTGCTGCTTGTTGGTTGGGTGGAGCAACAGGCAGGGAATTTGGCAGGTGACTAGGAGTGTGGGTCCCTTACCCTCTGTTGCTTGCTGGATGGTTAAGTTGATGGATGGGGATGTGATGGTCTATTAGGAGAAAAGGTACTCTCTGCTACCTGCTGGGTGGGGGAGGTGACAGGCTGGGGTATGTGCTGTGTGACTGGCAGTATGGGAATGCTTACTGTAATACCTTGAGTTGGCAGGGGTTGGAGTGGCTGATGGAGCAGGATGGAGGAGAATGGGAGCTCATTCCATGATCCCAGGACAGGCAGGGAAGCAGGGATGGGGGACAATTGTGCAGCTAATCACTGGGAGGGCAAGAGGAAGGAGAGCATGCTCCTTGGGTCACTAGGTTTGTGTGCCTGGACAATGCCCATTGCCTGTAGCCAGCAATCAAGACCTGGCCCTGACCAAGTGTGAGGAGGAGGAAGCTTTCTGTAGTCTGGTTGGGTGGAGGACTTCCTGCTGACACTCCATGGGACTATTACTCCATGTGTACCACCACCTTAATGGGCAGGGGCCACCACTGGTGAAAAGGCCTGTCTCTGTATCCTGGATCTCTTGCTGCTCTGTAGATGCTAAGATCCCTGGAGCTCTTGCCCTCCTTCCTGTAGTTTCCCTCCTTAGATTCAGTTTGTATTATGCTCACTTTGCTTCACTTTTAGTATAACTACACAGTTTCTCTATTTCCTCTTAGAGATTCTGTAAAGTTGCCTTCCAGTTTCCCCCTCACTCACTGGTGTTGTCTCAAGATGGCCACACTGTGTTGGGCCAGCTGGCAGGACACATCCAATCCACATTTCTCCTTATTTGTTTCCATTCAGTTTCTTTTTCCAGTCTGTGTTCAATCTAATTCTCTATCCTTCCATTTGATGCTCAGGGTTCCAGGATGCTCATCTGTATCTGTTTCACTTGGTTCCTCAAATCTTTTCTGTAGAGATATGGCATAGTTTGTTTGACTAAGCAGTCATCTTGGGCCAATTCTCAGAATCATTGACTGTTACTATTTTTTATTCCCTTATTCTAGGTAGATTTTTTTTATGTGTTAATTTTAAATATATTTCTTTAAATATTTCTTCTATTTTATTGTATCCTTCAAATGTTTTCTATGTCTTTAAGTAAATGTGGTGGAGAATGAAATGTATTGTACCTTATAGGGTCAGATAATTATAAAACTGAGTACATGAAGTAGAAAATACAGTGATTTTTTTGCTCTGTTTAGAGAAGTGTCCTGCTGAAATCTATCCACACAGATGAAATGCATCTATTACTTGATATAATAAACTGGAATTTCAATGTAGAATACTTATTATACAGCAGAATTAATTGTTGTTGTTGGAGTCTGTTGGATTTTGAATTATATTCAGTAACATTTTACTGGTATGTGATATTAATTATTTATTCAATAATTTCCACATTCTGTTCGATCACCTTTCTTTGGAATGGACACATTTATGGATCTTTTCCATTCAGTTGGCCGGGTAACTGTCTTCCAAATTTCTTGGCATAGATGTGAGCACTTGCAATGTTGCATTCATTCGTTGAAACATCTTGATTCCTGAAGCCTTCTTTTTTTGCCAACGCTTTCAGGGCAGCTTGAACTTCTTTCATCAATACCATCGGTTTTTGATCATATGCTACCTTCTGAAATGGTTGAATATTAAACAATTAATTTTGGTACAGTAACTTTGTATATTCTTTCCATTTTCTTTAAGTGCTTCCTGCATCATTCAATATTTTGCCCATAGAATCCTTCAATATTGCAACTTGAGATTTAATTTTTCCTTCAGTTCTTTCAGCTTGAGAAATGCTAAGTGTGTTCTTCCCTTTTGGTTTTCTAACTCCAAATCTTTGCATATTTCATTCCTATACTTTACTTTGTCTTCTTAAGCCACCCTTTGAAATCTTCTGTTCAGCTCTTTTTTTGCATCATTTTTTCATTTGCTTTAGCTACACTATTTTTTTTTTTTTTGACGGCAGTGAGTTTGGTTTATTTCTTGGTTTCAGGATCTCCATCGAGAACTGTAGCGCTACAACCGGAACAGAAATGGGTTGCTGACCAGGGGACCGAGTGTCTCGGGCGAACGGCGCGGCTACAAGACAGGGTCACCAACAGTCTTCAGCCTGGCGAGGGACGCGGCTAGGACGAGACTCGACTCTCTGGCGTTCCGTGTTCGGTCCCCGCCGGGCCCGTGAGTCAGAATCCGCGCACGTGACTCAGGCCTGAGCTCTTTCGCTAGGTCCCTCTGCTCCTACACTATTTTTAAGAGCAAGTTTTACAGTCTCTTTTGACATCCATTTTGGTCTTTTATTCCCTTCCTGTCATTTTAATGACCTTTTATTTTCTTCATGTATGATGTCCTTAATGTCATCCCATGACCTGTGTGGTCTTTGTTCACTAGTGTTCAAATGTATTCTTGAGATGATCTGTAAATTAAGGTGAGATATACTCGAGGTTATACTTTGGCTGTCCTGGACTTGTTTTGATTTTCTTCAGATTCAACTTGAACTTGCATATGAACAATTGATGGCCTGTTCGGCAGTTGGCCCCTGGCCTAGTTCTGACTGATGATATTGAGTTTTTCCATCATTTCATTCCACAGATGTAGTTAATTTGATTCATGTGTATTCCATTCATGAAGTCCATGTGTATAGTCCCTATTTATATTATTGCAAAAAGATATTTCCATTGAATAGGTCATTGTTCTTGCAAAATTCTATTATAATCTTCAGCATAATTTCTGTCATCTAGGCCATATTTTCCAACTACTGATACTACTTCTTTGTTTTACAACTTTCACATTTCAATCACCAGTAATTATCAATGCATTTTTTTTTTTTTTTATTAGGATTTGGGTGAAGATTTACAGAGTAAATTCACTTTTCATACAGCAGTTCACATATACTTTGTCTCATGTCATTGACCAAAATTTACAATGCAGCAGCTCCCCTCCCACTTCCTCCCCATAGTTACCTCCTCCCAGTGTCCATCCCTTCATACTCTTCTGCACCCTGAGAGGTCCATTGTCTGCCAACCCTGTATATGATCTTGGATACACTCTCCATTTAGACATACATGATTGTTTAGCTTGTTCACCCATCTATCCGTCCCTATACCCATGTTTGCTTTCATTGACAACTCAGTATTGTATTTGCAAAGGGGTTCATATTTGTTGTTTGTACTGCCCATGTAACTCTCTCTGTCTTTCTCATCCTCAATGCTGCCATATTGGTCACTCACATTTGGTACATTGCCCTTCTCTTCACCCAAATCAATATTTATCTCTATCTATCTAACAGCATTCCCTCCCCTTATCAATGCATTTTGATTGCATGTTTGGTCAATTTCAGACTTCAGAAGTTGGCAAAATCTTCAATTTCTTCATCTTTGGCATTAGTGGTTGGTGCATAAATTTGATTAGTAGTCATATTAACTGGTCTTTCTTGTGAGCATATGGATAGCATCCTATCACTGACAGCATTGTTCTTCAGGATAGATCTTGATATGTTTTTTTGACAATGAATGTGATGCTGTTCTCCTTCAATTTGTCATTTTTTGCATAGAAGGCCATTTGATTGTCCAATTCAGAGTGTACAATATAGTCTATTTCAAATCACTAATGCCTAAGATATTGATCTTCAGTTGTTCAATTCCTTTTTCATAACTTCTGAGTTTCCTAGGTTGTAGTGCCTAAAGCATTTGACTGCTAATCAGAAGGCTGGCAGTTCAAACCCACCAGCCACAACATTGGAAGGTTGGCCAATCTACTTCTGTAGTGATACCACCTCAGAAACCTAAGGAGGGGTCGCTATGAGTAGGGTCCTACTCGACGGCAGTGTGTTTGGTTTTTTGGTTTTATACTTCATATGTTCCATGTCCTAATGATTAATGGATGTTTACAATTCACTATAAAGTGATTTAATTTAAATTCCATGTGAATATGCTAAAAGCACTAACAGATCTGTCCTGGAGGAAGTGCACCCGACATGCTCCTTGGAAGCGAGAATGTCCAGACTGCATCTCACCTATTTTGTATTTTGGTCATGTTGTCAGAAGGGACCATTCCCTGGAGAAGGATGTCATGCTTGGTAAGGTGGAGGGTCAATGAAAGAGGGGGAGGCCTTCAACGAGATGGATTGACACAGTAGCTGCGATGATGGGCTCAAACATAGCAGGGATCATGGAGCTGGCGCGGGATCGGGCAGTGTTTCATTCTGCTGTGCATGGGGTTGCTATGCATCGGAGACGACTTGAGGGCACCTAACAACAACAAAACATGAATATGCATAGTTTCTGGTTTATGTTTAGTTTTGAACTGAGAGGAAGAGACATTTCTATAAGCAATACAAGACATGCTCCTTTCCCCAAGGAACTTAGTGAAAGGAAGAAGCCCTTATGGAAGTTCTGTGTTATGATTGCTAAAGATAATAAAGTAAATTCATTCATGCCACAATCACTTATTGAGTATATGCTATGTGCCAGGTAATATTTTGACTCTAAGGGACCTTTAATTCTCATGGGAGAAGAGAAGCAATAAAGAAAAGAAGGAAAACGTAGTATGTTGGAAGGTGATTAGCATTATGAAAGACAAGGAAGAAACGTAAAACTGGAAAGAAGAGTAAAGAATGCTAGGTGCTGGTAGAGCATGTCCAGTTCTAAATAAGATGATGATGGAAAGCTTTGTTAGTTGCTGTTGAATTGGCTTCAACTTGTGGCTACCTTATATATATAACTTAACAAAACATTGCCCAATCTTGTATGATCTTCAGTATCTTTCATATGTTTGAGGCTATTATTGAGGCTATTGTGTGAATCAATCTTTACTGCGAGTTTCCTTCATTTTTTTCTGACTCTCTACCAAGCACAATGTCTTTTCCTAGTGATTGGTCATGACTCTGGGTGATGTGTCCACAATAGATGAAAGTCTCGTCATCTTCTTTTCTGAGGAACGTCCTGATTCTGTTTCTTCAAGACCTATTTGTTGGTTCTCCTGGCAGGCCATGATATACTCAATATTCTTTGTGTTATTCAGGAGGTGACATTTGAGCAAAGATTTTAAAGAGTCCAGATAGAAAGACATGGGAATATCTGACAGAAAATATTTTAGACAGAGGAACTATGAAGGTCAAGATCCAAAAAATGAAAAAGAACTTAAAATATATAACTGAGATGGAGTGGGGAGGGGAAGAGTGGGATATAGAAGAGGAGTGATAAAGGTCTTAGGGATAGGGTGAAGAATAGTTTGTATAGGGTGTTAAAAATGGGATTAAGGTTCTTTGGCTTTTTATTCTATGTGAGAAGGAAAGCAACCATTGGAGTTTTTTAGGAGAGAAATGATGTCATCTGATTTATGTTTTAATAGGACCACTCTAGCTGCCAGATTAAAAATAAGCCATCAGTGAGTGTATTAATTTCCTAGTATTACTGTAACAAATTGCCATAAATTTACTGGCTTAAAATGACATATATTTATTACTTTACAGTTCTGGAGGTCAGAAATCTCACTGGGCTGAAATCAAGGTGGCAACATGGCTGTCCCCCTTCTAGAGGATCTAGGAGACAATCTCTTTCCTCGTCTATTCCAGCTTCCAGAGGCTGCCTGCATTCCTTGGCTCCTTCCTTCATCTTCACATCTCTCTCTCTCTCGAATTGGATTTAGAATATGAAAGAAAGAGAAGAATCAAAGACGACTAAGGTTTTTGGCCTGAAAAACTGGAAGTTGCCATCAACTAATATGGGAAAGGCTGTGAAAGGAAGAGGTTGGAGCTGGTTTAGAATCAGGAAACTAATTTTGGACATGCAAAGCTGGAGGTATATATTAGTTGTCCAAATGGAGATATTGAGGAGGCAGTTGCATATATGAGTTTGGAGTGTAGGAGAGTTGTCAAAGCTAGTAATAATTTGGCACTACTAGCTTTTTGATGATATTTAAGCTATCTATGTATATAGAGAAATAGGGAAGTCTGAAATGTAGCCCTCTAATTAGCACTTTGGGAGCTCTGGTAGCATAGTGGCTAAGACACTTGCCTGCTAACCAGACGGGTGGTGGTTCAAACCCACCAGCCACTCCTCGGAAGGAAGGTTGGGCAATCTTACTTCCGTAGTGATACCGCCTCGGAAACCCAAGGAGGGGTCGCTATGAGTCGGATTTGACTCGATGGCACATAACAACAACAACAACAACAATTAGCACTTCACTTCTAGTTACACTCCAATTGTTAAGAGGTCAGGGAGCAGAGGAGGAAAGAACAAAGGAGAATAGGATGGAACAATTGGTAAAGAAAGAGAAAAACTGGTAGAATATGATATCCTAGAAGTAATCTGGAAGTTTTATGTAGCATTATGACAATGGTCAATAGTTTTCACATTTACTTTAACATGAAGATCATTTTTATGATTCTTAAAAAACTTATGAACATCCTTATTAATAATATTTTACAGGAATACAGTAGTGAACTTGTGGCTTTTATAAATGTTGTCAATTAATTGTATCACTAATCATTTCAAAATGACCAAGAATCTATTAATATCCTTTCATGGTGACTGCTTATTTTGGACTTCAATTTGATGCTTTGGCCTTTGCTAGTCTCTGAAACTTAGCCTCTCTCATAAGAAAATTGGCCATGGCAAACTTCACAGGAAACAGATTATGGAACTAGAGACCCAAGAAAAATATTTCAAATCCATGTAACATCAAATAGAGGTTTTTAAAAAGTCTTGTAATTTCACATTATTTTACAGGTCATGTGATTAGCTAACCCTCAACTTTTAGAGAGTTGGAAGTTTCTTTTTAAATATCACCCTGAAAATAAGGCTTCAGTTGGAATAATCTCAAAAGGGGCATTTTTATAAACTTAGGCTAGGCTAATTTCCACCCAAATATCCACTAAGAGTTGGCCAAGTGACACCTTAGATGTTCTGAATCTCTTCCAACTAGTAATTGTCAATTCTGTCCATATCCTGCATTTGTTTGCTGGCTTTGGCTTTCTAATGAGAAAAAAAAATGACTCCTGGAACTAGGTTGTTACCACAAAATTTCTTTTTGTTGTGACTATATACAACCTGGAACCACAGAACCTTACATTATGATACATTTATGTAACTTCTGATATTAATGATGAGAGTACCATGTGTGCTAGCATGTCAATATAAAACTCAAAATATTCTGCAAGTGGGAAATAATATACCATGTCATATTATCCATTTTAAATAATTTTCAGCTTTCCTGGAGCCGTTCAATTCCATTGGGCTATGCGATCCCCATGCCTTTGGAGAGGAAATAATACAGAGAATGGCTCTCAGCTGATGGACTGATATCTTGTTAGTGATGGTAGTATAAACTGTTCTAATTGAAAATTTGTCCACAGCATTTTATATGGCTGACCATGTGGTGCTATGTGGTCTCAGTTACAGTTCCTGGTTGGGTTGGTTGGCAAATACTTGTTATTTTAAACTGATTTTTGGAGGTAGGTGAAAGAGGCCATTCAATTCCTAGAAGAGCTCTTCCTTCTGTTTTAAAATATGAATAGAAGCCATTTTTATTTGCTGGCTATAATATAATATTATAAATATTTGAACAGTAACTTAATTCAGGGAGCCTGATGGTACAATGATTAAAACACCCGACTGCTAACCAAAAGGTTGATGGTTTGAACCCACCAGTAGCTCTATGGGAGAAAAATCCAGCAGTCTGCTTCTGTAAAACATTTACAGTCTTGGACACCTTATGGGGCAGTTGTACTCTGTCCTATAGGGTTGCTATGAGTTGGAATCAACTTGACAGCAGTGTTTTTTTTAAACCTAATTTACATCAAATTTATATGTGATTGACCACAGTTGTTATGTGTCATCAAGTCAGCTCTGACTCATAGTGACCCTATGTACAACAGGACAAAACACAGCCTGGTCCAGTGCCATCCTCACAATCTCTGCTACATTTGAGGGCATTGCTGCAGCCACTGTGTCCATCCATCTTGGTTGGTGAGGGTCCACCACTTGTCTGTCAGTTTGGCATACTGTGGTGGCTTGTTGTTGCTGTGAGGCTGGAGGCTATGCTACTGATATTTCAAATACCAGCAGCATCAGCCATGGTGGACAAGTGTTAGTGGAGCTTCCAGATTAAGACAGCCTGGGAAAAAGGACTAGGCCATTTAATTCTGAAAATTTTGTCCATGAAAACCTTATGATTGACCACTAAGGACCTTTTTTTTTCTCTCCCTTAGTTTTTTTGTGTGAACTCCTTTCCTGAAAGTAGCTCTAGATGTAGGGAGATGTGCTTTCATTTATGCGAATGTTGAATATCAAATAAGGAATATTTTCATTCTAAAGATGTAGGAAATTTAAATGCATCTGAAAAACACACACTGTGAATGCTAATTAAATTAATTGGCATTACACTTTAAGTCTTGTACTTTTATAAGGCTAAAGTATCTTTAACCAGAGTAGAGAATCCATGAATATTTTCTCAATTTAGTTGGAGAATTGAGTTGAGTTGGCCTAGAAGTCTAATAATTATTAGTCAATTTCTTCTGCAAGTTTGTTTATTAATAAATTCACCAATTCTTATTTTATAGTTAATGCATATCATCTACAGCAGAGTATGCTACAAAATGTAAAAAAAAAAAAAGTCTTATATAGCATATCTATATTTCTATTAATGCTCAGACTTTACTATACTGAACTTTTAAAACAATTTAGGCTGATTTAATTCTATCAATAGAGGAAGCACTGATACTTTCTCTTCTGGATTTTCCATGTTTTACTGAAGAGAAGCTCGTATATGGAAACTATTGTCTACTGTTTTCCTCTTTATTTACTGCATTATACAAATTAGAACTTGGTGTCAAAAAGACCTGGGTCTGAAAAAGAAATGAGGGGTAAGACTATAAAGGAAGAGACAAAACTGTCAGTATGTGCAGATAATTATTTACATAAAATACCTGAGAGAACACACAACCTATTAAACTTAAAAGGAGTCAGTATAGTTATTGAAGACAAATCAATAAGTAAAAATGAAGAGAATTTTTTTACACTAATAGCCAGTTAGAAAATCTAAAATCTTAGATTTGAGATTTATAATAGCAAAGGTGATATTCAAAATATTTAATAATCTGGAAGTCATAATCAACAATCCGTCTATTGTCAAGACTTCCTTCTGACAATTCCTTCCTTCCTTAGCAATTTAGTTGTTGGGATGTGAAGTGGTCCAGGGATCTCAAAGGAGAAGCAGAGGAATAGGGGCTAGTGGTGCTTAAGGCACTTGGTCAGTGACTGTTTATCAATTTGTTTGGAAGTATTTCAGTATTTTATTTTTTATTGTGATTTGGGTGAAGGTTTACAGATCAAATCAGTTTTCTATTCAAGAGTTCACAAACATTTTGTTTCATGTCATTGATTGCAATCCCCTCAATGTAATATCACTCCTTCTACATCCTCCCTATGTTTCTTGTTTCCATTCCTCATTCTCTCCAACTCTTCCTGCCTTCTAACTTTGTTCTTGGGCAAATGCTCCCTTTTTGATCTCAAATTGTTGATTATTCTCAGGAGTGTCTACCTTCCTAGACACTCCTAGAGTTTTGTTCTCCCTGTAGACTTGTCTACTTGTCTGTTATCTGACTAAAAATTGAGCTATGAGAGTGAGTTCAGTCCCAGGTCCAAAGGATGACCAAAGACCACAGTCTTCAGGGTTATACCAGTTTCTATCCCATCAGTAGGAGCTCTGGTAGCATAGTGCCTAAGGCACTTGACTGCTAACCAGAAGGCTGGCAGTTCAAACCCACCAGCCACTCCTCAGAAGGAAGGTTGGGCAATCTACTTCTATAGTGATACTTCCTCGGCAACCCAAGGAGGGGTTGCTATGAGTCGGGTCCGACTTGACAGCACACAACAACAACAATCCAATCAGTAAGTTTTGTCTTTTTAAATAATTGTCAGTTTTGTTCCACATTTTTCTTTCACTCTCTCCAGGACCTTCTAATATAATCCCTTTCAGAGCAACTGGTAGTGATAGCCAGATAACATCTAGTTCCTGTGCTCATGGAGGCTGAAGTTTGCATGATTCATTAGTCCTTTTGACTAGTTATTTCCATGAATCTTTTATTTTCTTCATTCCTGTTTGCTCCGGACAGGGAGAAATCAATAGTTGCACCTTAGATGACCACTTGCAAGTTTTTAAGACTCCGTCACTACTCATCAAAGTAGGATGTAGAACATTGTCTTTGTGGACTATGTTGTGCCATTTACCTTGATGTCTCTCAAGACTATGTTTCTGACACCCCAGGCTGAAAAACTTACTCCATCAGGGTTTTTGGTTATGGCTAAGAAGTTTTCATAACTTTGCCCTATATATACTGTACTATATTCATGGATATATTTGTAGCATATGTAAATACATATGTAGAAATATCCTCTGCCAAAACCTGTATATATTCATGGGTACAATCCCACTCTCCTCACACCTGTTCAGTTTGCATGTTTATGTATGTATCCTCTCTTAGATTATTGATTATTGTTATTACAGTTATTGCAGGATTGAGTATGAATGAGTATTTACCTCTGTTGCCTTTGAGAGCTCTGGTGGCATAGTGCCTAAGGCATTTGACTGCTAACCAGAAGGCTGGAGGTTCAAACCCACCAGCCACTCCTTGGAAAGAAGGTTAGAAAATCTACTTCTGTAGTGATACCACCTCAGAAACCCAATGAGGGGTCTCTATGAGTCGGATCCGATTCGATGGCAATGAGTTTGATTTTTTTGGTTCTGTTGCCTTTAACTTTTGTACTCTTCCCAGCATCTTCCTTTCCTTGATCATTTTGTGCTGGCCTTCTCCTTATTGTACATTGCCTTCCCTTTCATCCGAGTTAATATGTGTCTAAGTATTTTAACATTTTAATAGCTTGTAAGAATGTATAATCAAATATTGACTGAATATTAGCTTGGTGCATTTAATTTCACTTCATCTCTGAAATGGAAATATATACTGTTATAGGCTCTACCTGACACACAGGATTTTTGTGACTCAAGTTCATAAAATAATAACAATATCTTTATTGATTCACTTTCCACATTTCAGACACTGTGGTAAGTGCTTGCAGTCACTAGATCATGTAATTCTTACAAAACCTCATATTGTTATTGTTGTGTGCCAGGTGGATTCTGACTCACAGTGATCCTATACACAGAGTAGAACTGTCTCACAGGCTCTTCTAGGCTGTAATCTTTATAAGAGCAGATTGCCAGTTTCTCCTGTGGAGCTGCTGGAGGGTTCAAACTGCCAACTTTTGGTCAGCAGCTGAGCACTTAACCATTGTGCTACCAGGACTCCAAAAGCTCATGAAATATGTATTATTATTATTCCTATTATAACTCTACATATATAACCCACATTTTACAGAAAGAGAGATGAACTTAGTGAGATTAAGTAACTCGCCCTGCATCACATACTTAGTTCCTGAGTAGATCTAGGATTAAAACACTGGTCTGTCCTGAAAATATGAATGTAAAATATTAAAATGTAATAGTAAAAACAGTTATATTAATTACGGTATTGCCCCTTCTTTTATGCAGAATTACACAATTTGTGTCTGTAATTTAATACATAAGTTATTTTAATCCTTTTTCAGAAGACTACTAAAACCACCACACTCTATTACCCTGGTCAAAATTTGGCAAAGGGAAATGAGAAAACCTGGGAGGTAAAAGCCAAATTAAAAGTATTTTAATTTGGGAAAATGTGTTCAGACTTTTAGTTTAGTTTGGAGCTTAGTGTTATATTGGCAAGAAATTCTGCCTCTTAAAGTAAGGTTTTCAATTTCTTTATTAATAAATACACCATTAGACATTGTCTTGCCTAAGTGGCAAATCCAGTAAAAATGTTTAAACATTATTTTTAATGGAGAAATATGAGAAGCTTTCCTTTTAAAGTCAATAACAAACACGGATGCCTCTGTTGACCCCTCTGTTCAACAAAGAACTGGATGTCCCCACCAATAAAATAGGAGACCTAAAAGAAATGAGGGGTAAGACTATAAAGGAAGAGACAAAACTGTCAGTATGTGCAGATAATTATTTACATAAAAACCCTGAGAGAACACACAACCTATTAAAGTTAAAAGGAGTCAGTATAGTTATTGAAGACAAATCAATAAGTAAAAATGAAGAGAATTTTTTTACACTAATAGCCAGTTAGAAAATCTAATAAATCATAATATGCTATTAAAGTAGTGGACATCAATGACAAAACATCTATAAAATATGTAGGAACAGACTTTAAAATGCAAAAGATACTGTGGAGAACATTTAAAAACTTTATTAAAGACATAAAAGTGGACCTAAGTAGGTAGTAAGAAATACCATGCTTTTGGAGGGAAGATTTAACATTATAAAAATGTAAATTCTTCCCAAAATAAAGGAAGTTCAATGTACTTAAAATTAAAAATCCAACAGAATGTCTCTTATGTGTGAATTGGGCAAAAAAAAAAAAAAAAAAAATCTATGAATAGCTAAGACAATTTTTAAAAAGAAGACCAAAGTTGGGAAAACATCTTACTAGATATCAAGCTATGTTACAAAGTTATAGTAATGCACAGTGAAAATGGTACTTAAATGCCAAATAGATTAAATAGACTTTAAAATAGGACAGAATATAAAATAAATCCACATGTATGTGAGAACTTGGTGATTTGTTGGTAGATCTTTGAGGAAATGGTAGTTATTGTTTAATAAAATACTGCCTAGGAAACCCAAGGAGGGGTCGCCATGAGTCGGGCCCGACTCAAGGGCACATAACAACAACAACTATTTAATAAAAACTACTACAAATAGTACAGTCTAGAAAATCCTATGGATCAAGTCAAATGGGATTGCTATGAGACAAAAATTGACTTTATAGGACCGAACAACAACAACATTGTGAAAATTGGCAGAATATTTTGAGAAAATAAAGACCCCTAAAGGAGCTCTGGTGGTGTAGTGCCTAAGGCATTTGACTGCAAACCAGAAGGTTGGCAGTTCAAACCCATCAGCCACTCTGTGGAAGGAAGACTGGGAAATCTACTTCCATAAAGATTTGCTGCCTCTGAAACCGAAAGGGGGTCGCTATGAGTTGAAATTGATTCAATGGCAGTGAGTTTGGTTTTTGGTTTTAAACTCATATCACATACAAAAATAATCCACAGTAGAAATAAATATCTAAAAGTAAAATGTAAAACTCTAAAGCTATTATAAAAAATGTTGGAGAGTATCTTTGTGATAATAGGATAGGAAAAGATTTCGTAAACAAGGTGAAAATTAGCACATACCATAAAGAGAAAAACCGATGTAATTGACATCAAAATGAAAGATTTCTGTTTTGTGTAGGATACTATATACAGAATTAGAGAAGATATGCAGTCAAGTGCCTTAGGCACTATGTTACTAGAGCTCCCTTGAACAATCAAGAAGGGATTAAAATATAAGGAAGTTCTACAAACCATCAATGAAAAACCAGGTCACTCAATGGAAAAATGGGCAAAGAATATAAAAGAACAACTCATATAATGAAGTTCAATTCATACAATGGAATACTACTACTTAGCCAGTAGAAGAAATGAAATCTTGATAATGCTACAGTAAGAATGGAGCTTGAAGATATTATATTGAGTGAAATAAGCTAATCACAAATGGACAAATGTTGTATGACCTCACTTATATAGAAAGACAAGAAAAAATAAATGCATAGAGAACAAAGTTTGTTAGTGGTGACTAGGGGTAGGAGGGAGGGGAGAAAAGGAGGGTTAATGGTGAAATTTGGGAAATTTGCACTGATTAAAAGTGAGGTTGCACAACTGATTATTATAATTGTTATCAATAAGTTGTATACCAGTAAAAAATTGAATTGGCAAAAGTTGTGTGATATTGTGGTAGTTAAATTTTTATGTCCACTTGGCTGGGCCTGGTTGAGTGGCTGGGTAGCTGGTGGTGGTTATTCCCCATGATGAGACTGTTAATCAACTTCATGGTGGGATCTACCACAAGCAGCTGAGTAGCTGCCTTTGGGATGTAGTCTGCTTCCTGTATATAAGGAGAAACCTTGGGGATAGTCTCTAGCTTATGGCACGCTATGACCCTGGATGTAGTCGTGTCATTGTTCAGCAGCCTGCCATGTTCTGCTGACCTTGGGACTTATAATGGACTCAAATTAATGGCCTGCCATGTGGTTTAGTAACATCAGGACTGTGCCATTTTATTTGTTGGGCTTGGGCTTGTTACCCTCAGCAGCCAGTAGCTGCCTGAGTGAAGAGATGCCTCTAGCTTCAGCGGACTTGGAGCAAGAGGCAGAGCTGATGCCCAAGATTGAGGGGATTTCTCACAGCCCCTAGAGCCTGGCACTTTGAACTAGGACTTCTAGTCTCCCAAGCTGTAGGAGATTAAACTCCTGTTTGTTAAGGCCATCCCATTTGTGGTATATTCTTGACAAGAGTGGCACTAGGTAACCAGAACGGATATATTTACAACAACAACTGTAGCAAAAAAGTAACAGAGGAGGCTGCAAACAACCCATGGGGTTTGGTTCTATGGTTTGGAGGTATAGGGTCATGGTTTCATGGGCTGTCCCAGTTAATTGGCTAAATAATGTGTTTAGTGCATCTGTTCTACTTCCTAGTTCATTGTGTGTAGAGCCTGGGGCCTTAAAACTAGCAAGCAGCCAGCCAAGGCACAACAATTGGTCTCTGTTCACCTGGAGCAACAAAGGAAGAAAGAGAGTCAGTAATAGGGGAAGGATATGGAATATGTGGCTAACTGCGTCCATGAACAATCACCTCCTTTTCTGCTGTAGTTGTTGTTGTTGTAATATGCAGTCGAGTTGATTTCCACTCATAGTGACCCCTCCTTGGATTTCCGAGGCAGTATCACTACAAAAGTAGATTGCCCCATCTTCCTTCTGAGGAGTGGCCAGTGGGTTTGAACCACCAGCTTTCTGGTTAGCAGTCAAATGACTAAGGAATTATGCCACCAGAGCTCTGGATGCTGCCTGGCTACTATTACTGAAAATCTGGATCAAAGATTCATTACAAGAATTCTAATCAAAAGGGGGAAAATGTAGACGAGAAGTTCAAATTTTCATGGATTCTAAACTTTCTGACCACCGCTTGTCTGCCAGTTTGTTGTACTGTGGTGTCTTGTGTATTGCTGTGAGGCTGGAGGCTATGTCACCAGTATTTCAAATGCCAGCAGGGTTACCCGTGGTGGACAGGTTTCAGCGGAGTTTCCAGACTAAGACTTGGAAGAAGGGAGAGACCATCCACTTATCAAAGAATTAGCCAGTGAAAACCTTATGAATAGCAGTGAAACACTGTCTGATATATTATTGGAAAACTTTATGAATAGCCGTGAAACATATTCTGATATAGTGCTGGAAGATGAGCCACTCAGGTCAGAAGGCACTCAAAATACAACTGGGGAATAGCTTCCTCCTCCGAGTAGAGCTGACCTTAATGATGTGGATGGAATAACGCTTTCAGGACTTCCATTTGCTGATGTGACATGACTCAAAATGAGAAGGAATAGTTGCAAACATCCAATAATAATCAGAACATGGAATGTACAAAGTATGAATCTGGGAAAATTGGAAGTTGTCAAAAATGAAGTGGAACACATAAAGATCAATGTCCTAGGCATTAGTCAGCTGAAATGGGTTTGGCCATTTGAATCAGACAACCATATGATCTACTATGCCTGGAATGACAAATTGAAGAGGAATGGCATGGCATTCATCATCACAAAGAATGGTGCAAAATATATCCTGAGGTATGATGTTGTTGTTGTTGTTGTTGTTATGTGTGATAGTGTAATATCCATATGTCTATAAGGAAGACCAATTAATACTACTATTATTCACATTTACACACCAACCACCAGAGCCAAAGATGAGGAAATTGAAGATTTCTACCAACTTCTACCAAGTCTGAAATTGACCAAACATGCAATCAAGATGTGTTGATTATCACTGGTGACTGGAATGCAAAAGCTGGAAACAAAGAAGAATCACCGGTAGCTGGAAAATTTAGCCTTGGCGATAGAAATAGCACTGGAGATCGCATAACAGACTTTTGCAAGACCAATGACTTATTCATTGCAAATATCTTTTTTCAACAACACAAATGGCAGCTATACACGTGGACTTTGCCAGATGGAGTACAGGAATTAGATTGACTTCATCTATGGAAAGAGGTAATGGAGAAGCTCAGCCAAGACAAGGCCAGAGGCTGACTGTGGAACAGACCATCAACTGCTCATATGTAAGTTCAAGTTTAAGACAATTAAAACAAAACCACAAGAGCCAGAATACAACCTTGATTATATCCCTCCTGAATTTAGAGACCATCTGTGATAGTTGGAGCTGTGTGTCAAGTTGGCTGGACCCCAGCTCTGTGTGATTGTTCCCATGATGGGATCAGATGACTGTGTTCTGAGTGGCCAGTCTGCCCAAGGGGAGTTTCCCTAGGGGTGTGGCCTGCTTCCAAGATATCCAGGGACATCCTGGGAAGAGACACATTTTTTGAGGCATTGGAACCCTGGTGTGTGGACTACAAACTTCCGTGAGTGAGCAGCCCACCGCTCGGCCTGGAGATCTTGGATTCGTCTTTTGTTGGAGTCAACAACCAGTGTACTGCCTGCCAGCCTTGAATTTCTTGGCCCCCTGTGTTTGCGGAAGCTAAGGCTGCCGCCAGCCCGTTTCCTCCAGAGACTTGGACTTGCCGGCTTCTATACGCTTGTGAGCCATTTTCCTAAGATAAATTTCTCTCTCTCTCTCTCTCT
>NW_006921926.1:1273918-1285621 GCF_000298275.1 Orycteropus afer afer | reverse complement strand
GATATCCAGGGACATCCTGGGAAGAGACACATTCTTTGAGGGATTGGAACCCTGGTGTGCAGACTACAAACTTCCGTGAGTGAGCAGCCCACCGCTCGGCCTGGAGATCTTGGATTTGTCTTTTGTTGGAGTCAACAACCAGTGTACTGCCTGCCAGCCTTGAATTTCTCGGCCCCCTGTGCTTGCGGAAGCTAAGGCTGCCGCCAGCCCATTTCCTCCAGAGACTTGGACTTGCTGGCTTCTATATGTTTGTGAGCCACTTTCCTAAGATAAATTTTTTTCTCTCTCTCTCTCTCTCTAAATATATATATACACTTTGTTGGTTTTTGTGTTTCTCTAGAGAACCCAGTCTAACACACCATCTAAAGAATAGTTTAGATGCATTGAACACCAATGACTGAAAACCAGAAGAATTGTGGGATGACGTCAAGAACATCATCCATGAAGAAAGCAAAAGGTCATTAAAAAGACAGGAAAGGAAGAAAAGACTAAAATTGATGTCCGAAGAGACTCTGAAACTTGCCCTTGAATGGAGAGTAGCTAAAGCAAATGAAAGAAATGACTAAATAAAAGAACTGAACAGAAAATTTCAAAGAGCAGCTTGATAAGACAATTATTATAATGAAATGTACAAAGACATGAAGTTAGAAAACTAAGAGGGAAGAACACAATCAGTATTTCTCAAGCTGAAAGAACTGAGGAAAAATTCATGCCTTGAGTTGCGATATTGAAAGGTTCTATGTGCAAAATATTGAATGATGCAGGAAACATCAAAAGAAGGTGAAAGGAATACACAGTCACTGTACCAAAAAGAATTGGTCAACAGTCATCCATTTCAGAAGTTGGCATATGATCAAGAACCAATGGTTTTGAAGGAAGAAGTCGACCTGAACTGAAGGAATTAGCAAAGAACAAGGCATCAGGTATTGACAGAATACACACTGAGATGTTTCAACATATGGATGCCCCACTAGAGGCACTCATTCATGTATGTGAAGAAATTTGGAAGACAGCTACCTGACCAACTGACTGGAAGAAATCCATATTTGTACCCAATCCAAAGAAAGATGATTCCATAGAATGTGGATATCATCAAACAATATTAATATCACATGCAAGTAAAATCTTGTTGAAGATAATTCAAAATGGTTGCACAGCATATTGACAGAAAACTTCCAGAAATGCAAGCTGGATTCAGAAGAAGACATGGAACAAGAGATATTATGTCAGATGGATCTTGGCTGAAATCACCAGAAAGATGTTTGCTTGTGTTTTATTGACTATGCAAATCATTTGATTGTGTGAATCATAACAAATTATGAATAGCAGTGAGAAGAATGAGAAATCCAGAACACTTATTTGTGGTCATGAGGAACCTATATATAGATGAGGAGGCTGTTGTTCAAACAGAACAAGGGAATACTGCATGGTTTAAAATCAGGAAGGGAGTGTGCCAGGGTTGTATCCTTTCACCATACTTATTCAGTCTGTACACTGAGAAAATAATCAAAGAAGCTGGACTATATAAGGAAGAGTGTAACATCAGGATTGGAGAAAGACTTATTAACAACCTGCAATATGCAGATGACACAACTTTGCTTGCTGAAAGTGAGGATTACTAGAATCACTTACTGATGAAGATTAAAGACTACAGTCTTCAGTATGGATTACATCTCAACATAAAGAAAATGAAAGTCCTCACAACGAGACCAATAAGCAGTATCACAATAAATGGAGAAAAGTTTGAAGTTGTCAAAGATTTCCTATTACTTGGTTCCACAATCAACACCAATGGAAGCAGCAGTGAAGAAATCAGCTGATGTATTGCACTGGGCAAATCTGCTGCCAAAGACCTCTTTAAAGTGCTGAAGAGCAAAGATATCTCTTTGAAGACTACGGTGCGCCTAACCCAAGCCATGTTATTTTCAATCACCTTGTATGCATGTGAGAGCTGAACAACGAATAAGGAAGACTGAAGAAGAGTTGATGCTTTTGAGTTGTGGTATTGGCAAAGAATACTGGAAGTACCATGGACTGCCAAAAGAACTAACAAATTTGTCCTGGAGGAAGTGCAGCTGTAATACTCCTTGGAAGCAAGAATGGCCAGACTTCATTTGACCTACTGGCCAACATATTTGGCCAGTGCAACATATTTGGTCATGTTGTCAGAAGGGACCTTTCCGTGGAGAAGGATATCATGCTTGGTAAAGTGGAGGGTCAATGAAAAAGGGGAAAACCCGCAACGAGATGGATTGACACAGTGGCTGCAATGATGGGCTCAGGTATAGCAAGGATTGTGGGGCTGGCACAAGCCCAAGCAGTGTTTTGTTCTGTTGTACATAGGGTCGCTGTGAGTGGGAGCCAACTCAAAGGCACCTAACAACAACACAGACTTTCTGGAGCCATGAAGGTGGATGAAAATACTGAGCTGAGGTAATCTTTAAATCTCAAACCTAAAATATTCCCTGAAGTCTTCTTAAAACCAATGTTGTTTTTACGTGCTCTCATTTCAGCTCAGACTCATAGTGACCCTATGTACAACAGAACGAAACAGTGCCCGATTCTGCATCAACTTCACAATATTTGCTATGCTTGAGTCCATCGTTACAACCACTCAATCCATCTCAATGGGGGTCTTACCCTTTTTTGCTGATCCTCTATTTTATAGCACATGATATCCTTCTCCAGGGACTGGTCCCTTCTGACAACATGACCAAAGTATGTGAGACAAAGTCTGGCCATTTTCACTTCTAAAGAGCTTTCTGGCTGTACTTCTTCCAAGACTATTTTTTGTTCTTCTGGCAATGCATGACATTTTCAGTATTCTTTGCCAACATCATAATTCAAATGCATCAATTCTTCTTTGGTTTTTCTTATTCATTGTCTGGCTTTCACTCACACGCATATCAGACCATTGAAAATCCCTATCTTGGATGAGGCTCACTTTTGTTTTCAAAGCGAAGTCTTTGCTCTAAAACACTTTAAAGAGGTCTTTTGCAACACATTTGGCCAGTGCAATACATTGACTAATTTCTTGAGTGCTGCTTCCATGGGTGTTGATAGTAGATAAAAGTAAAATGAAATCCCTGAGAACTTCAGTCTTTCCTCCATTTGTCATGATGTTGCTTCTTGGGCCACTTGTGAGAATTTTTGTTTTCTTTATGATGATGTGTAATCCATACTGAAGGCTATAGTCTTTGATTTTCATCAGTAAGTGCTTCAAATCATCTCCACTTTCAGTTAGCAAGGTTGTGCCATCTGCATATTGCAGGTTTTAAATGAGTTTTCCTCCAATCCTGATGCCATGTTCTTCTTCATATAATCCAGGTTCTCACATTATTTGCTTATCATACAGATTGAACAAGTATGGTGGAAGGACACAACCCTGATACACACCTTTCCTGATCTTAAACCAAGTAGTATCCCCTTGTTCTGTTGAAATGACTGTTTCTTGGTTTATGTCCTCATGAGCACAATTAAGTGTTTTGGAATTCCCATTCTTCCCAATGTTATCCATAGTTTGTTATGATTCACAAAGTTGAAGACTTTGCACAGCCAATAAAACACAGGTAAACATCTTACTGGTATTCTTTGCTTTCAGCCAAGATCCATCTGACTTCAACAATGTATCTCTCATTCCACACCCTTTTCTGAATCTGGCTTGAATTTCTGGCAGTTCCTTGTCAATATACTGCTGCAATTGTTTTTGAATTATTTCCAAAAAAATTGTACTTGCATGCGATATTAATAATATAGTTCAATAATTTCCCCATTCTGTTGAATATCTTTCTTTGAAATGGGCACATGTATGGATCTCTTCCAATTGGTTGACCAGTAGCTGTCTTCCAAATTTCTTGGCATAAACCAGTGAACACCTCCAGAACTGCAACCATTTGTGGAAACATCTCAATAGGTATTGTGTCAATTCCTGGAGACTTGCTTTTCACCAATTCCTGCAGCTTGGACTTCTTCCTTTAATACCATTGGTTTTGATCATATGCTACCTCTTGAATGGTTTAATGTTGACTAATTCTTTTTGGTATAGTGATTCTGTATATTCCTTCCATCTTTTTTTGATGCTTCCCACATGTCGTTGTTATGTCCTGTTGAGTTGGACTCGACTCATAGCAACCCCTCCTTGGGTTTCCGAGGCAGCACCACTATGGAAGTAGATTGCCTAACCTTCCTTCCAAGGAGTGGTTGGTGGGTTTGAACCACCAGCCTTCTGGTTAGCAGTCAAGTGCCTTAGGCACTACACTGCCAGATGCTTCCTGCATTGTTCAATGTTTTTTTTTTTTTTTTCCCCCATAGAATCTTTCAATATTGCAACTCAAAGCTTGAATTTTTTGTTCAGTTATTTAAACTTAAATGCCAAGAGTGTTCTTTCCTTTTGGTTTTCTTACTCCAGATATTTGCACTTTTCATTATAATACTTTACTTTGTGCTCACGAGGCACTCTAAATAATCTCTTCATTTCTTTTATTTGATCATTTCTTCCATTCACTTTTGCTACTCTCTGTTCAAGGGTAAGTTTCAGAGTCTCTTCTGACATCCATTTTGGTCTTTTCTTTTTAATGACTTTTTCCTTTCTCGTATATTATGTTCTTGATGTCATTCCACAACTCATCTGTTCTTTGGTCATGAGTGTTCAGTGCTTCAAATCCATTCTTCAGATGGGCTTTAAATTCTGATGGGATATGATCAATGTCACTTTGGCTCTCATGGAGTTGTTTTCATTATCTTTGGTTTCAGCTTAAACTTGCAGATGAGTAATTGATGGTCTGTTTCATGGTTAGTTCCTGGCCTTGTTCTAACAGATGATATTGAGCTTCTCCATCATCTTTTCCACAGATGTCGTTGAATTGCTTCCTGTGTATTCCACCTGGTTGAGGTCCACACATATAGTTGTCATTTATGTTGTTGAAAAAATATATTTGCAATGAATAAGTCATTGGTCTAGCAAAGTTGGACTAAAAAAATCATTCAGTCTCTGGGGTCATTTCTCTTATTAAGACCATATTTTCTAACTACTGATGCTTCTTTGTTTCCAACTTTCTTATTCCAATCACCAGTAATTATCAATGCATCTTGATTGCATGTTTTGAAAACAAACAATAGTTTAGCTTAACTAGTAAAAGATGTCTGCCTTGAATATTATGCTCTTTTATAAACTATCTATACATTCAAATTGACAATAGCAACTTGAAATGTTAGATAGGAACCTTGGGGGGCAGTGAGTTGAAATTAAGGAGGGAAAATTCAGAAAAGGAGAGTAAGAATGGTTGCATAACTCAAAAAATATAATCAATGTCACTAAAGTGTACATGTAGAACCTGTTGACTTGGTTCATGTTCTGTAGTGTATATTCTCGACAACAACAGCAACATAAATAAAATTTAAAAAACAAACAATTGGTCATCCAATAGAAAAATGGGCAAAGAATATAAAAGGACAATTCGCAGAAGGGGAAACTTCAAGAAGCTAAAGAGCTTTGAAAAGAAGTGCAACTCAGATTAAAGTAAATGAAAAGTTTACACATAAGAATGTCAACAATCAAATCATTGGATAATATCAAGTACTATCAAGGCTGTAGGTAATCAGAACACTTCATCATTATTGGAAGAATATAAACCATCCTGTAGACCCATTTGGAAGTATTTAGGGAAAATGTATTTGCACAAATCCATTGATCTAGCAATTCTGCTGCTGAGTGTATTCCCCAGAGGACATTTTACACAGGGTACAAGGAGACATGAATGAGGATGATCTTTTCAATATTGTTGTGATAGAATTTTCTAACTGTGTTGAGCCTTGGTCTATGTTCTTCTAGAGCACTTAATCGTATTGGTATTCTGTGACATACAAATTGGGAAAAAGTAATTTAAGTGAATAATTCTCAAATTCAAGAACATATTCTCTATATCTCTTAAATATTTATTATCTAGCCCTTTTCAGAAAAGTTTTTGCCTACCCCTGTGCTTTCTTATCATCCTATTTATTGCCTTTATTACATATATCACGATTTATAATTGTCTGATGTATTTCCTAGGTTATTTATTTTGAGTCTTCCCTCATAAGGATGTGAGCTCCAGGAGGACAGATAATATGTCCAGTCAATTCCAGTTCATAGTGACTCGCATCAGATTGCCCAGGTGGTAAATCTTTATGGAAGTAGATTGAGCCATCATTCTTCCCTGAAGTGGCTGGTGGCTTTGAACTGCCAACTTTCTGGTTAGCAGTCAATTGCCTTAGGCACTGTGCCACCTACCCAACTAACCAAACATACTGCTGTCATGTTGGATCTGACTCATAGTGACCCCTCCTTGGGTTTCTGAGGTGGTATCACTATGGAAGTAGATTGCCCAAACTTCCTTTTGAGGGGTGGCTGGTGGGTTTGAACCACCAGCCTTCTAGTTAGCAGTCTAATGCCTTAGGCACTGTGCCACCAGAGCTCCTTATATCAGTTATATACTTTACAAATACAGTAAACGTGCAAAAGTCAGAACCTGTGTAAAGCAGAAAATGTCAGAGAGGGAAAACTCAAATATTTTGTATTCATTTTTGTATTGCCAGTAACTGCTTTCATGTTAAATGGCAGAGTTGAATAGTTGAGACAAAGGCCATATGGCCTGCAGGCCTAAAAAATATTTATTACCTGGCCCTTTACAGAAAAAAAATTTGCTGACCCCTGAGCTTTTATCATCCTATTTATTTCTTTTATGGCATGTATCACAATTTATAATTATCTTATGCATTTCCTTAGTTATTTATTTTGAGTCTTCTCTCATAAGGATGTGAGCTCCTTGTGATGACAGACACTTTGTCTTGTTTATCCCTAGATTCCCTAGTAACTAGCTTATGGTCTGAAATGTAGTAAGCACTTAACAAATACTTCAAAAAATGAACAAATTAGATAGATTTTTAAATGTTCTATTATTCTATTAATTTTACAGGAAATTTGGGCAGGATGGGAGGAGTTAAATGTATTTTGGCTCAGTTAACATATATTGGAAGTAGGAAACAATATTCAGCATATGGACCAAAGAAGACATAGAAAGAGAGTTAAGATGGAGTGACCTGACAGAATGAGGAAATTACTTGAGAGAGATGTCCAAAAGCCAAGAGCAGAAGGATTTAAAGTTATGGGGGAAAAAAATTATCAAATGCCATATAGAGAGATATAATAATAATAGTTACCTTGAAAGTGCCTCTGGCTTGAACAGCAAAGAACCCATTGTGACATGAGTAAGAACTGTTTCAGTGAAGTGGTTGGGGACAAAATGCAGATTTTTGTAGGTTGAGAAGTGAACGCAGCAAGGAGATTGAGACAATGAGAGTAAAATCTTCTTTCAAAAAACTAGGTGATAGAGAGAAGAACACGAGCAAGGCAGTGGTTAGAGAAAGAAATAGGGTTGAGGAAGATGTTTGAATGGCCGAAGGGAAAAATCCTATAGAAAGAGTGAAGACATGTTGTTGTTATGTGCCATCAAGTCATCTCTGACTTATAGTAACCTTATGTATAACAGAAAGAAACACTGCCTGGTCCTGTGGCAGCCTCATGAGCCCTACTATACCTGAGCCCATCGCTGCAGCCACCGTGTCAATCCATCTCGTCAAGGGCCTTCCCCTCTTTCATTGACCCTTCCACTTTACTAAGTGTGACATCCTTCTCCAGAGAATGGTCCCTTCTGACAACATGATCAAAGTAGATGAGATGAGGTCTGGCCATTCTCACTTCTAAGGAGCAATCTGGCTGCACTTCTTCTGGGACAGATTTGTTAGTTCTTTTGGCAGTCCATGGTACTTTCAGTATTCTTTGGTGACACCACAACTCAAAAGCATCAACTCCTGTTTGGTCTTCCTTATTCATTGTCCACTTCTCACATGCATATGAGACAATTAAAAATACCATGGCTTGGGTGAGGTGCATCTTAGTGTTGAAGGAGTTATCTTTGCTCTTCAGCACTTGAAAGAGGTCTTTTGCAATAGATTTGCCCAATACGTTTTCTTGATGTCAACTGCTGCTTCCATTGATGTTAACTGTAGAACCAAGTAATATGAAATCTTTGACAACTTCAATCTTTTCTCCATATGTTGTGATGCTGCTTATAGGTCCAGTTGTGAGGATTTTTGTTTTCTTTATATTGAGGTGTAATCCATATTGCAGACTGTAGTCTTTAATCTTTATCCATAAGTGCTTCAAGTCATTCTCACTTTTAGCAAGCAAAGTTGTGTTGTCTACGTATCTCAGGTTGTTAATGAAACTTCCTCTAATCCTGATGCCACATTCTTCTTCATATTGTCCCAAAACCAAACTCAGTGCCCTTGAGTTGGATCCAACTCATAGCAACCCCTCCTTGGGTTTCAGACGTGGTATCACTATGGAAGTAGATTGCCCAACCTTCCTTCCGAGGAGTGGCTGGTGGGTTTGAACCACCAGCCTTCTGGTTAGCAGTCAAATGCCTTAGGTACTATGCTACCAGAGCTCCTTCATATAGTCCAGCTTCTTAGATTATTTGCTCAGCATACAGATTGAGGAAGTATGGTGGAAGGATACAACCCTGACATGCTCCCTTTCTGATTTTAATCCATGTGGTATCCCCTTGTTCTGTTCAAATGACAGCCTCCTGGTCTATGTACAGGTTCCTCATGAGTACAATTAAGTGTTCTGAAATTCCCATTCTTCTCATGTTATCCACAGTTTGTTATGATCCACACAATCGAATGCTTTTATATAGTCAATAAAACACAAGTAAATATGTTTCTTGTATTCTTTTCTTTGAGCCAAGATTCATCTGACATCAGCTATGATACCCCTCGCTCCACATCCCCTTCTGAAGCCAGCTTGCATTTCTGGAAGTTCTCTCTCAATATACTGCTGCAACTGTTTTTGAATTATCTTCAGTAAGATTTTACTTTTGCATATTATCAATTATATTGTCCAATAACTTCCACATTCTGTGGTATCACTTTTCTTTAGAATGGGTACAAATATGAATTTCTTCCAGTCAGTTGGCCAGGTAGCTGTCTTCCAAATTTCTTGGGATAGCCAAGTGTGTGCCTCCAGCATGGCATCCATTTGTTGAAACATCTCAATGGTAGTCCATCAATTCCTAGAGACTTGTTTTTCACCAATTCCTTCAGTGCTGCTAAGACTTCTTTCTTCAATACCATTGGTTCTTGATCATATGCCAACTCCTAAAATGGATGATCATCTACCAATTTTTTTTTTTGGTATAGTGACTCTGTGTATTGCTTCCATCTTCTTTTGATATTTCCTGGATAATTCAACATATTGCCCATGGAATCTTTCAATATTGCAATTTGAAGCTTCAATTTCTTCCTCAGTTCTTTCAGCTTGAGAAATACTGACTATGTTTTTCCTTTTTGTTTTTCTAACTCCAACTCTTTGCACATTTCATTGTAATTGACTTTGTTTTCTCCAGCTGCTCTTTGAAATCTTCTGTTCAGCTCTTTTATTGTGTCTATTCTTCCATTTTTTTAGCTACTGTCTGTTCAAGGGCAAGTTTCAGAGTCTCTCCTGACATCCGTTTTTTTTTTTTCCTTCCTTTCCTGTCTTTTTGATGACTTTTTTCTCTCTTCATGGGTGATGTTCTTGAAGTCATCCCACAATTATTTTGGTTTTAGGTCATTGGTGTTCAGTGCATCAAATCTATTCTTTAGGTGGTCTCTAAATTCAGGAGGAATATATTCAAGGTCATATTTTGGCTCTCATGGACTTGTTTTAATTGTTTTCAGCATGAAGTTGAACTTGCACATGAGCAGTTGATGGTCTGTTCCACAGTCAGCTCCTGCCCTTGTTGTGGCTGAAGATACTAAGCTTGTGTATTGCCTCTTTCCAACAACATAGTCAATCTGATTCCTATGTACTCCATCTGGCAAAGTCCACATGTACAGCCACCATTTATGTTGTTGAAAGAAGATATTTGTAATGAATAAGTCATTGGTCTTGCAAAATTCATCATGAGATCTCCAGCATCATTTCTATCACCAAGGCCATATTTTCCAACTACCCATGATTTTTCTTTGTTTCCAACTTTTGCATTCCAATCACCAGTGATAATTAACACATCTTGATTACATGTGGGGTCAATTTCACACTGCAGAAGTTGATAAAAATCTTCAATTTTCTCATCTTTGGCTTTGGTGGTTGGTGTGTAAAATTGAATAATTTGTTGTTGTTGTTGTTATATGCCGTCGAGTCAGCCCTGACTCATAGCGACCCCTCCTTGGGTTTCCGAGGCAGTATCACTACGGAAGTAGGATTGCCCAACTTTCCTTCCAAGGAGTGGCTGGTGGGTTTGAACCGCCAGCCTTCTGGTTAGCAGTCAAGTGCCTTAGCCACTATGCTACCAGAGCTCCTTAAATAGTAGTATTAAAAGGTCTTCCTTGTAAGCATATGGATATTATACTATCATGACAGCATTGTACTTCAGGTTAGATCTTGAAACATTCTTTGTGATGATGAATGCCATGCCATTCTTCTTCAATTTGTCATTCCAGACATAGTTGATCATATGGTTTTCTGACTCAAAATGGCCAAAATTGGTCCATTTCATCTCACTAATACCTAGGATATCAATCTTTATATGTTTCGTTTCATTTTTGATAACTTCCAATTGTCCTAGATTCATACTCCATATGTTCCATATTCCAAATATTAATGGATATTTGCAGCTGTTTCTTCTCATTTTGAGTCATGCCACATCAGCAAACGGAGGTCCTGAAAGCTTTACTCTATCCACATCATTAAGGCCAGCTCTATTCTGAGGATGCAGCTCTTTCCTAGTCATATATTGAGTGCCTCCTGACCTGAGGGGCTCATCTTCTGACACTATATCGGAAAATGTTTCAGGGCTATTCATAAAGTTTTTCAGTGATGTATCAGACAGTGTTTCACTGCTATTCATAATGTTTTCACTGGCCAATTCTTTGAGAAGTGGATGGCCGCTTCCTTCTTGTAAGTCTTTCTTAGTCTGGAAGCTCTGCTGAAATCTGTCCTCCTTGGCTAACCCTGTTGGCATTTGAAACACTGGTGGCATAGCCTCCAGCCTCACAGCAACACCCAAGCCACCACAGGATGATCCAAGACACAAAACCAGAGCAAGAGGAGGGTAAATCTTCCTAGGAGATTCGTAGGTAAACCCTCAAGGAAGCTAAGGGTGGTGATTTGAATTATACCCTCCAGCAAGGCAGGACTCAAGATGCATTCCACCTGTGTTGCCCCAACAGAAATAACCTAAATCCCATCACAGAGTCGATTGCCAGTCATTATAGGGAATGACTATTACCAGCTGCCCAGGCAAGTTGATACCTGACCTTAACTACCACACCACCCCAAACAGGCATGGATAATGGGATTTACAAAACATCACAGAATGGAGACAATGGCTAGAAGGGCCACATCAAGCAATTCACTGCAGGGGGTAATTAGTTGTTGAGAATGATAGGAGCAGTTTTTGGTTTTTGTAGAGCTGGAGTCAGGTGATAGTGAATACTTAACAAAAGGTTACTGTGAGGCATGAGGGGAGAGCAGATAAGAAATGGCGGAATGGAGTGGTATTGAGGTTGTTGTTGTTGTTGTTGTTATGTGCCGTCAAGTCGGCCCCGACTCATAGCGACCCCTCCTTGGGTTTCCGAGGCAGTATCACTACGGAAGTAGGATTGCCCAACCTTCCTTCC
>NW_006921926.1:1271419-1273818 GCF_000298275.1 Orycteropus afer afer | reverse complement strand
TTGAACCACCAGCCTTCTGGTTAGCAGTCAAGTGCTTTTAGCCACTATGCTACCAGAGCTCCTAATAGATAGTATGTAATATAATGGTTGAGTGAATTTATTCTAGGGCACTCTGTGTGGTGTGGAAGAAGGTTCACAGTAAAGGAATCCATGATTAGATTTTTGCTTTTTGGGAGTAAAGAAGGGGCAAGCTGATAGAATTGTACTTTGCAGCAACACTTTAGCTACATTCTATTTAGACCTTTCCTATATGATAGATGAACTATAGGGACATGCCAAAATGAAACAATATGGACTTCATGCCAACAGTACAAGGAGCCAGTTTAGAAGGCTTGGTCTTTGAAAAAAGTTCCTGAATACAATGCTAGTATGTGTAGGGAGGTGTGTGAGTATGATTTTGGAATGTGTTGAAAAGTAAAGAAATGCCCTAACCATCTTTAGGACAAAAGGCAATAAATCTAGTTGGGCAGCTAACTCACCACTTCCCTATATTTAATTCTACTTAGAGGTAATGCAATAGCATAACAAAGCTCTGGAAAGACTGCAACAAGCCTGATTTCCAGAATGTTTTTAGCTTAAAGAAGCCTTTATTAGACCAATATTTTGTTTTTGTTTTATCACTGTGATGAAAAAGTTTATCATTAGGAGAGAAAAGGAAGTATCTGAACAATAAGTGATATAATCACAATGAAATTTGTGTTAGTGGTTTAGTATGTGACAGTTTTCAAAATTCATTCAGTTATTTGTTCTTTCAGCACTGGTGGTAGGTTTTATTACCTTGTTTAATTTACAGATGAAAATATTGAATCTCAGAGACATTAATGATTTTTCCAGAATACGTAACTAACTAACACTAGAACTGAGCTTTGACTCCAAAGTCCAGTGGGTGCATTTCATCGTGTTCATCCTCAAGAGGATGATTACTAACAATAAGTAATTAATCTGGACAGCCCCACTGTGAAGTAGGCATTGTTTTCATTTTCCATGAAGATTCTCCAAGAATCTGAGGCTTTTTCCAAATTATCATTTAAAACTTCAATTTGTGGTTTGTGGTTGTTAGTTCAAGGCAACATATTCACCTAAAATGGAACTTCTCTTCTCTTGAGTTTGCTCTATTTACTAAAGCCTATAAATCTTAAAGTCTGAAATATTGTACTTTGAGGTATTGCTGAATGAATAAAATATATCACTTTCATGTTGGCCTCTAGAGGTCACAAATGCTACAGAATCTTGTTTCCTTCTTTTCTCTTCGAGAGCGTTTTAGACAGCCCACCAACCACTTTGGCTTTGATGGATGTGTGTGGTCACCGTAATTCCTATGATTCTAATGATTGCATTACAAGGATGTTTACTTACAAATATGTCCAGAGCATTGCTTTTTGACTGATATTTGCTGAGTATTCACAGTCTTGGAGAACAGCAAAAGGCAATACAAAGATGTTTTTGGAATCTCTGCAAATGATTTTTTAAATGTAGAAAGTGATTCTGGAAATATTTACTATGACTTTTACATTCTAAGAAGCTCTGGTGGTGTAGTGCCTAAGACATCTGACTGCTAATCAGAAAGCTGATGGTTCAAACCCAGTAGCCACTCTTCAGAAAGAAGGTTGGGCAATCTACTTCAGTAGTGATATTGCCTCTGAAACCTGAAGAGGGGTTGCTATGAGTTGAAATCAACTAAACGGCCATTAGATAAAGGCAACAAAATAATCTTTGACAAATATCTCCTGTATGTGTTTATGTGTAAAAATAAACTGAAAAAATATCATTTCCTTTTTTATCTACATGAAATAGTAAAACTAATTTAAATTGGTTCAAATACAACGGGAACATTTTTGAAAGCAATAAATTTGGTGGTCAGTAATGCTCTAAATTTTTCAGAATTTGAATTTTATAGTATTTTCCACATACAAATCTCTACCATTTATTGGTCCTTTATAACCTACCAGGCATTGTGTTACAATCTCTTTAAGCACATTATCCCATTTATTTTTATAACAACCCTGTGCAGACCTTTTATTAAATTTAGAAATTAATGTTTTTATGTGCTTGCTTTTTCTCAGTAATGTTTCTGCCTCTTTCCAAAAGTGTGGATTAATCTGGAGACAACAAGCATAACTATTTCAAATTTTAAATGACTATTTTAATGTTATTGGATATTTTGATAAAATTGAAAACATCTATCAATCAAGTATGAGAATATATGTTCACTTTGAAAGGCAATTTAAAAAAAAGAATTCAAGGTCAACATAGGCAGTTAGTAAAACATATGGCTACTACTATATCTTTTCCTTATTTTTGCTGATTTTATGTTCCCTAGAGATCTGGGAGGAGCTCTGGTAGCATAGTGGCTAAGACACTTGCCTGCTAACCAGACGGCTGGCGGTTCAAACCCACCA
>NW_006921926.1:1270136-1271289 GCF_000298275.1 Orycteropus afer afer | reverse complement strand
GGCACATAACAACAACAACAACAACAGAGATCTGGGAGCTCTGGTGGTGTAGTGCCTAAGGCACTTGACTGCTAACAGAAGGCTGGAGGTTCACACCCACCAGCCACTCCTTGGAAGGAAGGTTAGGCAATCTACTCCCATAGTGATATTGCCTCGGAAACCCAAGGAGGGGTCACTATGAGTCGGATCTGACTAGAGAGGGCACATAACAACAACAACAACAACAGCAACAACAGAGATAATGCCAAGAGTCCCTTACTGGCACAAATGATTAAGCTCTTGACCAGTAACTGAAAGGCTGGTTGGTGGTTCCAACCCTCTCAGAGACATCTTACAAGAAAGGCTTGGCATTCTGCTATGAAAAAGTCAGAGCCTTAAAAGTCCTATGGAGCAATTTTATTCTGACACACACGGAGCTGCCACGAGTTGGAATCAACTCCTCGGTGACAAGTTTGGGATTTTTTAGAGATTACTCCATAAAAGACTCCTCAATATATTGCCTGCTATGGATTAAATAACACAGTAATTTATCAGTAATGGCATTATCAGTAATGCCAACTAGAGAATAATGTTGACATTTGCTCCTTATGTTGATCTTTTTAAAGTTGGAAAATGAAGCCTCTGTGAGATATCACTGGAAAACTGTCCATTCCTTTCTAAATTTGCTTCTTTACACTGTGGAAGAACATGGGCTTTGGAGTTAAGCAGAGCTGAGTTTAAATTCTGACTCCAGTATTTATCCCCTTTGAGTCAGGTTTCTTTCTGGGAAAAGGGGATAATTGTATATTCTTAGCATGAAGTTGCCAGCATGGTGATTGCTTGGCCTTCATAATCCTCTTTATCTGTCCCTGACAAAACAAAATGAACGAACCACTGCCCTGGGGTTGGATTTGACTCATAGGGAACCCTCCTTGGGTTTCCAAGGCTGTAACACTATGGAAGTAGATTGCGCAAACTTCTTTCTGAGGAGTGGCTGGTGGGTTTGAACTGCCAGCCTTCTGGTTAGCAGTCAGACAGGCAGTCATTAACTCTTTAGTACTACAGGAAAGCAGGGCTTTGAACCAATTCATTCATTTTTTTTTTTTATTTACGTCTACTTTGTTATTATTATTATTATTTTTAATTTTATTTTGATTTGGGTGAAGATTTACAG
>NW_006921926.1:1265625-1269448 GCF_000298275.1 Orycteropus afer afer | reverse complement strand
TGCGACTATGAACCAATTCATTCTGGTTAGACTTCTTGCTGAGGATTTTTATTTCCATCTCAGATATACTAAATCAGAATCTGCAATTTAACAAGATCCCCATAAAGATTGTCTTATGTATACATAAGGAGCTGTGGTAGCATAGTGCCTAAAGCACTTGACTGCTAACCAAAAGGGTGGCGGTTCTAACCCACCAGGCACTCCTTGGAAGGAAGGTTGGGCAAGCTACTTTGGTAGTGATACTGCCTTGGAAACCCAAGGAGGGGTCGCTATGAGTCAAGTGGGACTCCAGGGCACAACAACAACATGTATACATAGGGTGTATACATAAGAATCACCTGGGGATCTTGTTAGGATGTAGACTGGGATTCAGTATACATGAGGTGGAAATGCAAATGCTCAGCAGGAGGTCTAACTGGAATGAACTGTTCAAAAGCCCTGTAGGAAAGAAGGAAGGAAACAGCTGTGAGGCAGAGTCTCCCATATGCACCATTATCTTTTCCAGTTCCACCCCAGTAGATGAGTTTTACTAATTCTCAGCAGTCACTAGTTTTTAATTAGATGACTGAAAAATAAATGAAATAACAGTGACCTCTGGTGGGCATCTGGATTTGTTGGTATAATAGTTTCCTAGAGCTGCCATAACACAACATCACAAATTGGTGGCTTTTAAGAATAAAAATTGTTCTGGATCCATGGTTCTGGATGCTAGGAGTTCAAATTCAGAGTTTTGGAAAGGCTATATATTCTCTCTAGGGGAAAATTCTTCCTTGTATCTTCTAGTTTCTGGTAGCCCCAGGTGTTTCTTGGTATTCCTTAGCTTGTAGATATATGTAGTTTCTTCCTCCTGTGTGTCTCTGATCTCCTCTTTTATAAAAACAGCAGTTGGATTGGAATAGGACCCACCCTACTCTGGTATGAGCTCATGTTAACTGATAACATCTTCAAAGATCCTATTTTTAAGTAAGGTCACTTTCACAGATTTGACTGCTAACCAGAAGGCTGGCAGTTCAAACCCACCTGCCACTCCCCAGAAGGAAGGATGGGCAATCTGCTTCTATAGTGATACTGTCTCTGGAAACCCAAAGAGGGGTCGCTAGGAGTCAGATCCGACTCCATGGCAATGGTTGCGTTGTATTCTGTGGTTGTTTTGTTAACCAAAACTCCAAAAAAATCAAACTCACTGCCATCAAGTTGATTTGACTCATAGCGACCCCTCCTTGGGTTTGTGAGGTGGTATCACTACGGAAGTAGATTGCCCGGTCTTCCTTCTGATCTGAGGAGTGGCTGGTGGGTTTGAACTGCCAGCCTTTTGGTTAGCAGTCAAATGCCTTAGGCACTACAGCACCAGAGCTCCTGGTTGTGTTGTTAGGTACCATTAAGTAAGTTCTGACTCATGACAACACTATGGCACAAGAGAATGAAATACTACCAGTCCTGCATCATCTTCATAATCTTTGGTATCCTTGAGCCCATCATTATAGCCACTGGGTCAGACCATCTTACTGAGTGTCTTCTTCTTTTTCACTGACCCTCTGCTTAACCAAGCATGATATTCTTCTCTAGGGACTTGTCCTTTCTGATAACATGACCAAAGTAATAGATAAAAAGTCTGGCCATTCTCACTTCTAAGGAGCATTCCAGCTGCACTTCTTCTAAAAAAGATTTGTTTGTTTTTCTGGCAGTCCATGGTATTTTCAATATTCTTTGCCAACAGCACAATACAAATGCTTCCATTCTTCTGTCTTCACGGGTACTAGGGATTAGGATTTTCATATATCTTTTTGGAAGACATAATTCAAAGTATAACAGTTGGCAAGGGCACTTTGAAGTAGCATACTATGTAAATGAAGAGTTTTGTACCTTAAGCTCAAAGGTTCTCACTTAGAATACATTTCCAAATACAAAGGAGGGAAAAAGAAAAGAGAAATAGTATTTGTAAAGTGAACAGATGAAATAGTAGAGGTTTGTGTGTACAGGTTCTAAAGCCAGGCTGCCTGAGTTCAAATTCCACCTGTTGAAAGAAAAATCTGATCAATAAATTAACTAAGGTTAAAAGGTTTTATTGGGTGCAAAAAAACAAAAACAAAAGCAAAAAAACAAAAACAATAACAAAAAAACAAAAAACCATCCTGTTTATGAGCAGGAGGCACACATCTGGAGAGATGAACTCATCATATTTCAATACTGATCAGCTTACATACAGTAGAAGAGCCTTGGTGGTGCAGGGCTAAGCTCTTGGCTGAAAATTTGGTGATTCAAACCTGCTAGCCGCTCTGTGGAAGAAAGATATGGCAGTCTGCTTCCATAAAGATTACTGCTTTGACAACCTGATGTGGGCAGTTCTACTCTGTTCTAGAGCCAGTTCTACTCTGTTCTATGAGTCAGAATTGACTTGATGACTCATCAAGTGGGATTGGTTTTTGGTTTATATACAATACAAATGGTTAGGAGATTTCCCAAAAAGGAAGTTTAAAATGATTGACTACCATTCAGAAGTACCATTGGCTACCATAGCAGAGGTAAGAAGCTTGGATTAATTAGTTTTGGATTAGTTTATTAAGCTTGCTCCTCTGCATTCTTTGGGCTCACTATGGCTTATCTAATCATTTAAACTTTTCACAGAACCACATTTATCACAAGTTTTTATTTTCTGGAAAGCATAAATAGTTAAGACTAGGGGCCCACTGTCTTTAACAGTGTTCCCTTTCTGGTCATCTTCTTTGTTTTAGTAGAATGTGACCACTCTTAAATATCAACACTTGTAAAATACATTCAAAGATAGCTCTACAAAGTTGAACATATTATGGATCACTTTTTGAAACTCCTAAACTAGAGAAAATTGCCCTAACAAAAGAATGAAAACTAGAAGCTCCATCAATTAGAGGATTGGAATCTTTTTTAAGTTGAACAAAAGGTTTTAGATTTAAAATTTGTCTAGCATTAAGAGTTCTAAAGAATTAAACTCTTAGAACTAGATATTCCTAATCCACAAATTCCTTGCCAATCTGTTGTTGTTATGTGCTGTCAAGTTGGGCCCAACTCATAGCGACTCCTCCTTGGGTTTCTGAGGCAATATCACTATGGAAGTAGATTGCCCCATCTTCCTTCTGAGGAGTGGCTGGTGGGAGAAGGGAAAAAGTCTGAGCAAGGATTGATGAACAACAAATTTATTTTGGCACACTGGGAATGGATAACATGCTTGTCTACCTTTAAAAGAATAAAGCAGAAAAAAAAAAAAAACCCTAAAAAAAACTATACCTAGTAATGCTACTAGGTATAGTTCCCAGTGCTAATCTGTCAGTAAGTTCTATTGTGCTGGCTTGCATGTGGCTATGATGCTAGAACTATGCAATCAGTATTTTAAATGCCAGTAGGGTCATCCATGCTAAACGTTGAAACCTTATGAATAGCAGTGAAACATTGTCTGATACAGTGCTGGAAGATGAGCATCTCAGGTTGGAAGGCACTCAAAATAAGATTGGAGAAGAACTGCCTTCTCAAAGTAGAGTTGACTTTAATGACATGGATAGAGTAAAAGTTTCATGACTTTCAATGCTGGTGTGGTATGACTCAAAACCAGAAAAAACAGTTGCAAATATCCACTAATAAACAGAATATGGGATGTACAAAGTATGAATCAAGGAAAATTAGAAGTAGAAAAAAAAATCAAATATAGCACTTGAAAATTGATATCCTAGGCATTGTTGTTGTTATGTGCCCTTGAGTCAGCCCTGACTCATAGCGACCCCTCCTTGGGTTTCCGAGGCAGTATCACTACGGAAGTAGGATTGCCCAACCTTCCTTCCGAGGAGTGGCTGGT
>NW_006921926.1:1257892-1260265 GCF_000298275.1 Orycteropus afer afer | reverse complement strand
ATCTCCAGCATTTTTTCTATGACCAAGGCCATATTTTCCAACTACCAGTGATTCTTCTTTGTTTCCAACTTTTGCATTCCAGTCACCAGTGATAAGCAACACATCTTGATTGCATGTTCAGTAAATTTCAGGCTGCAGAATTTGGTAAAAATCTTCAGTTCCCTCATCTTTGGCTTTGGAGACTGGTGATAAATTTGAATAATAGTAGTATTAGATCTTCCTTGTAGGTGTATGGATATTATCTTATTACTGACAGCTTTGTGGGAGCTCTGGTAGTGTAGTGCCTAAAGCATTTGACTGCTAACTGGAAGGCTGACAGTTCAAACCAACCAGCCACTCCTCAGAAAGAAGATTGGGCAATCTACTTCTGTAGTGATACTGCCTTGGAAACCCAAGGAGGGGTCATTATGAGTTGGATCCTACTTGATGACAGTGAGCTTGTTTTTTGGTTTTGTTGACATCTTTGGACTTCAAGATACATCTTGAAACATGTGATAATGAATGCCATTCCATTCCTCTTCAATTTGTCATTCCTGGCATAGTAGATCATAGGATTGTCTGATTCAATATGGTCAAAACCAATCCATACAATGCCTTGGACACTAATCTTTATGTGTTCCATTTCATTTTTGACAACTTCCAATTTTCCTAGACTCGTACTTTGTACATTCCATGTTCTGATTATTAATGGATGTTTGCAGCTGTTCCTTCTCCTTTTGAGTTGTGCCACATGAGCAAATGGAGGTCCCAAAAACTTTATTCTAACCACATCATTAAGTTTGGCTGTTACTCTGAGGAGGCAGCTCTTCCCCAGTCATATTTTGAGTACCTTCTGACCTGAGGGTCTCATCTTCCGGCACTGTATCGCACAATGTTTCATGGCTATTCATAAAGTTTTCCAGTAATATATGAGACAGTGTTTCACTGCTGGTTTTCACTGTTCAATTCTTTGAGAAGGGGATGGCCCCTTCCTTCTTATGAGTCTGTCTTAGTCTGGAAGTTCTGCTGAAACCTGTCCATGATGGCTGACTCTGCTGGTATTTGAAATACTGATGGTATACCCTCCAGCCTCACAGCAACATGCAAGCCACTACAGTATGACAAATTGACAGGTGAGTGGTGGACAACAGTTATAGTCCAGGTTTGAAGTTCAGTCATGGATTGATCTACAATGATGAACTGAAGTTTGTGACATTGTCACCTTGTGACGTTTTCACTTCTGGGGAACACTGATTTTGTGTGAATCTGAGTTTGAGAGATATACCCAGAGATCTATTCCTTTGAGTCTGGCTACTGTATGGATGGTCAGCTGTGTCTTAAAGGATCTTTACCAGTGGGGTTCAAGTACTTATTTCTTTTAATGTTCTCAGGACACCAAATCTGCTGGTTGCAAGTTGTGAGAGATGTGTCATTCTTCAGGAATTAGATGTTGGAAGACTGCTTATACCTGTTTGAAATAAGCTTGGGAATAATCCATTAGAGATATAGGGATTCTGAGATTCACTAATTTGAGTTTTAGGACTCCATGTGTTCTTTCTATTTTGTCAAATGATTGTGGATAATAAGGGTAATGCAGACTTTAGAACAACATGACAAATGTCCTTTTTACTTTCTTCAGTCACATAACTGACCATGTAAAATGTGTATACTGATCACTAGACAATTTAAAAGGGACTCCTCAGAGAGGAAACACGTGTAATAACTTTTTAGCTACTATAGTAGCATACGCCTTTTAGTTAAGAGGTTTTTAACTCCATTTAGTTCATATTTAAATGAACAATAGTCCATTTTCTTCTTTTTACATCATTGGTCTCTCTCATATTTCTGATTTTTCCTTTGCATAATTGATTATGTACAGACATATAGGGAACAGCAAGAACTAATGCAATTTACAGGTAGAAAACACAACCATTAATTGTCTGTAGTTTACAAAGAGATGTCAGATAGGTCAAAGACAATGAATAGGACCAGAATCTGATAGTCCACAAGGCTATGCTATGATTTTCTGTTGAAACATATATTTTTTTTCAATACTGTCACTCTCCTTTTGATCAAAGACAATCTCAAAATAAAGTTATTCTTGATCTGAAAATAAGGTTGGTCATCATTATTTACATGTTGTTGTTGTTGTTAAGTGCCGTCGAGTCGTTTCCGACTCATAGCGACCCCATGCACAGCAGAACGAAACACTGCCAGATCTCGCGCCAGCCCCACAATCCATGCTATACTCGAGCCCATCATCGCAGCCACTGTATCAATCCATCTCCCTGAAGGCCTCGCCCTCTTTCGTCGACCCTCCACCCTACCAAGCATGACATCCTTCTCCAGGGAATGGTCCCTTCTTACAACATGACCAAAATAGGTGAGACGAAG
>NW_006921926.1:1253780-1257792 GCF_000298275.1 Orycteropus afer afer | reverse complement strand
ATCTTTGGAAAGAGATGATGGAGAATCTCAATATCATTAGTCAGAAAAAGGCTAGGGGCTGACTGAAGACCAGATCGTCAATGATTCATATGCAACTTCAAGTTGAAACTGAAGAAAATTAAAACAAATCCATGAGAGCTTGAGTATATCTCACTTGAATTTAGAGGTAATCTGCAGAATAGATTTGATACATTGAACACTAAAGACTGAATACCAACAAGTTGTGAGATGACATTAAAGATATCATATATGAAGAAACCAAAAGGTCATTAGAAAGACAGAAAAAAGAAAGCAAAACTGATGTCAGAAGAGACTCTAACACTTAATGTTCAATAAGAATAGCTAGTCTGGTGGTTCAAACCCACCAGCCACTTCTTGGAAGGAAGACTGGTCAATCTACTTCTGTAGAGATATCACCTTGGAAACCCAAGAAGGGGTTGCTGAGTCGGAACTGACTACCAACTCGACAGCAGTGAGTTTTTTTCTTTGAAAGTGAACAGAAGAAATGGTAAAGTAAAAAAAGTGAGCAGAAATTTGAAAAGGCAGCTCAAGAAGACAAAAGAAAGTATTCTAGTGAAATGTGCAAAGCCCTGGAGTTAGAAAACCAAAAGGGAAGAACAGGCTAGGCATTTCTCAAGCTGAAAGAACTGAAGAAAAAATTCTGACCTTGAATTGTAATGTTGAAAGATTCTATGGACATAAAATTTAAGGACACAGAAACATCAAAAGAGGAAGGAAGGAACACACAGAATCACTGTACCAAAAAGAATTGGTCAAGGTTCAACCATTTTAGAAGGTAGTATATGATCAAGAATCGACAGCATTGAAAGAACTCCAAGCTGCACTGAAGACAATGATGACAAACAAAGCCCCAGGAATTGACAGAATACCAACTGATATGTTTCAACAAAGATTGCAATGCTGGAAGTGCTCACTTGTGTGTGCCAAGAGATTTGGAAGATAGATAGCTGGTCAATTGACTGGAAGAGATCCATATTTTCCATTCAGAAGAATAGTGATCTAGCAGAATATATTAATTTAATGAAAATTATCATTAATATCACATACAAATAATATTATGCTGAAGATAATTAAAAAAATGGTTGCAGAAGTATGTTCACAGGGTACTACCAGAAATACAGAGGGATTCAGAAGTAGATGTGGAAAGAGGAATATGAGATGGATCTTGGCTGAAAGCAGAGAATATCAGAAAGTTGTTTACTTGTGTTTTATTGAGTATGCGAAGACATTCATCTGTGTGGATCATAAGAAATTTTGGATAACATTGCAAAGAATGGGAATTCCAGAACACTTAATTGTGCTGATGCAGAACCTGTCCAAGAGGCAGTCATTGAAATACAGCAAGGGGATTCTGCTTGGTTTAAAATCAGGAAAGATGTGTGTCCGGGTTGTATCCTTTCACTACACTAATACAATCTGTATGCTGAGCAAATAATCTGAGAAGCTGGACTATATCATCAAGATTGGAGGAAGCCTCATTAACAACCTGCAATATGCAGATGACACAACCTTGCTTGCTGAAAACAAAGAAGACTTGAAGCATTTACTCATAAAGATCAAAGACTACAGCCTTCAGTATGGATTACACCTCAACATAAAGAAGCTGAAATCCTTACAAATGGACCAATAAGGAGAATCATGAGAAATGGAGAAAAGATTGAAGTTGTCAAGGATTTCATTTTACCTGGATCCACAATCAATGCCCATGGAAGCTGCACAGAAGAAGACAGAAGAAAAATTGATACCTTTGAATTATGCTGTTGGTGAAAAATATTGAATATACTATGGATTGCCAGAAGAACAAATAAATTTGTCTTGGAAGAAATACAGCCAGAATGCTCCTTTGAAGTAAGGAAGGCCAGACTTCATCTCACATACTTTGGACATGTATCAAGAGGGACGAATCCCTGGAGAAGAACATCATGATTGATAAGGAAGAGAGTCAATGAAAAAGAGAAAGACCTTTAACAAGACGGGTTGACACATTGTTTCCAACAATGGACTCAAATATGGCAATGGTTGTGAGAAAAACATGAGACTGGACAGTGTCTTGCTCGGTTGTAAGTGTTGTTGTTGTTGTTATGTGACATTGAGTCGGACCTGACTCATAGGGACCACTCCTTGAGTTTCCGAGGCAGTATCACTACGGAAGTAGATTGCCCAACTTTCCTTCTGAGGAGTGGCTGGTGGGTTTGAACCGCCAGCCTTCTGGTTAGCAGTCAAGTACCTTAGGCACTATGCTACCAGAGCTCCTCTGTTGTAAATAGGGTCGCTATAAGTTGGAACCAACTTGATGACACTTAACAACATCCCTGTTGTTGTTGTTATTAGGTGCCATCGAGTCAGCTCTGACTCATAGCAACCCTATGTACAGCAGAACAAAACACTGCCTAGTCCTGTGCCAACCTCACAATCCTTGCTTTACCTGAGCCCACCATTGCAGCCACTGTGTCAGTCCATTTCATTGAGGGCCTTCCCCTTTTCATTGACCCTCCACTTTACCAAGCATGGCATCCTTCTCCAGGGAATGGTCCCTTCTGACAACATGACAAAAGTAGGTATAACAGAGTCTGGCCATTCTCACTTCCAAGAAGCATTACAGCTGCACTTCCTCCAGGACAGACATGTTAGTTCTTTTGGCAGTTCATGGTACTTGCAGTATTCTGCCAATACCACAACTTAAAAGCATCAACTCTCTCCTTCAATCTTCCTTATTCATTGTTCAGCTCTCACATGCATATGAGGTGATTGAAAATACCATGGCTTGGGTTAGGCTCATTTTGGTCTTCAAAGAGACATCTCTGCTCTTCAGCACTTTAAAGAGGTCTTTGGCAGTAGATTTCCCAGTGCAATACGTCATCTGATTTCTTGACTTCTGCTTCCATTGGTGTTGATTGTGGAACCAAGTAATATGAAGTCTTTGACAACTTCAACCTTTTCTCCATTTATCGTGATGCTGCTTATTGGTCTAGGTGTGAGGATTTTCATTTTCTTTATGTTGAGATGTAATCCATACTGCAGTCTGCAGTCTTTAATCTTCAACAGTAAGTGCTTCAAATCATCCTCACTTTCAGCAAGCAAAGTTGTATCGTCTGCATATCTCAGGTTGTTAATGATTCTTCCTCCAATCCTGATACCACGTTTTTCTTCATATAGTCCAGCTTCTCGGATTATTTGCTCAGCATATAGATTGAATAAGTGTGGAGAAAGAATACAACCCTGACGCACTCCCTTCTTGATTTTAAACCATGTAGTGTCCCCTTGTTCTGTTCGAACGACAGCCTCCTGGTCAAGGTACAGATTCCTCATGAGTACAATCAAGTGCTCAGGGATTCCCATTCTTCTCAATGTTATCCATAATTTGTCATGATCCACACATCAAATGCCTTTGCATAGTCAATAAAAGACAAGTAAACATCTTTCTGGTATTCTTTGCCTTGAGCCAAGATCCATCTGACAACAGCTATGATATCCCTTGTTCCACTCCTCTTCTGAATCCAGCTTGAACCTCTGGAAGTTCTCTATCAATATACTGCTGCAAACGTTTCTGAATTATCTTCAGTAATATCTTACATAGTAATATCTTATTTACATAGGTGCAATAAAAATGGTAATTTATTATATAAAACCCAAACTTACTGCCTCTGAGTCGATTTTGACTCAAAGCGACCCCAATGGGTTTTTAAGGCTGTAAATCTTTATGGAAGTAGATTGCCTCATCTTCCTTCCACAGGGCAGCTGATGGGTTTGAACCACTGACCTTCTGGTTAGCAACCAAATGCCTTATCCACTGTGCCACCAGAGTGCCTTAATTTATCTTGTGTTGTTGTTTTTGTGGTTATGTGCCATCCAGTCGGACCTGACTCATAGCGACCCCTCCTTGGGTTTCTGAGGCGGTATCACTATGGAAATAGATTGCCCAACCTTCCTTCCAAGGAGTGGCCTTAAGCACTATGCTACCAGAGCCTCCAGCTACATCATGTTGTTGTTG
>NW_006921926.1:1244923-1253475 GCF_000298275.1 Orycteropus afer afer | reverse complement strand
GAAGTAGGAATGCCCAACCTTCCTTCCGAGGAGTGGCTGGTGGGTTGAACCGCCAGCCTTCTGGTTAGCAGTCAAGTGCCTTAGGCACTATACTACCAGAGCTCCTAGAGCTCCTTCATAGTACCAGGCAATTTCAGGTAGGGCTTTTCATTGTGATCTCTGCCTTTTAAAAATATCTCAAAAAATATTTATGACTCTAATTTTGGAGGATCAACAGAAGTTTTTATTGATCTAGCCAACCTCTGATAATACTGGATTAAAATAGTATTTGTTTTGCTTTAACCCCATCAAGGTCCACCCTATTCATTATACTTTTCAATAACCTTCTTAAGATTTGCACCCTGCTGGGAGAGGTTCCTTGACACCTTCCTTTGCCCTTCTTTACTATTCTCTTGGAAATAAATTTCAGCACCTTCTGTCATTTTAGCATAATCTTTTAAAACCTTTCACTAAGAGCAACTCAGTGATCAAAAACACCTTTGTCATTTTAACATAGAGAAAACCAAATTTCAGGTCTGTATACTATTAAATACTAAGGGTCTTTAACCATCCTGCAAATAAACCTATGGAATACTAGATGATCTTTTATTTAATCTTCTTCTAACTTTCTACAGCCTTTCATATCTATCCTATATCTATCACATATATATCTATATCTATCTATCTATCTATCTATCTATCTATATGGACTTAGAAGTTCTGGTAGCGTAGTGCATAAGGCACTTGACTGCTAACCAGAAGGCTGGCAGTTCAAACCCACCAGCCACTCCTCGGAAGGAAGGTTGGGCAAGCTACTTCAGTAGTGATGCTGCCTTGGGAACCCAAGGAGGGGTCGTTATCAGTTGGGTCTAACTCGATGGCACATAAGAACAACAACATATGGGAGCTCTGGTGGTGTAGTGCCTGAGCCACTTGACTGCTAACCAGAAGGCTAGTGGTTCAAATCCAGCAACCATTCCTCTGAAGGAAGGTTGTACAATCTACTTCTGTAGTGATAACTGCCTCAGAAACTTGAGGAGGGGTTGCTATGAGTCAGGTCTGACTCGACAGCACGTGACAACAACCACAACTATATATGTGTGTGTATAATACATATAATACATATTATGTATACGTATTATATATATACATATTATACATAAATATACATATTTATTTATTTATTTGTCCCCATGCTTTTCTGTTTCTCATTCTTTAACAACCAGTCTTTTACTGAGGACAAAATACTCTTTCTTTAACAAAATACATTCCACATACTCAATTTAGCCTAAGTTACCAAAAACATCTTAGAAACTGTCTTTAAGATGATATACCACAAAATATAAAAACTTTCTCCAAACAAATTCATTTTCACTAATTTCTAGGAATATCAGAACTATTCATTTAAGTGTTTATTTATCTCTAAATGAATCAGAACAAAGCTCTTTGAGGAGATATTATATCGAATATGGTAATATCTTCTGGCAGTAAAAGATACATATACAGACAGGCTTTGCATACATACAAATAGGGGAGCTGAAGGACAAACAGTTGCTTCTCTTGGAGTCCGGGGTTCAACTGTAGCTTCTCTGCACTTTAGAAATCTTTTAGGAAGGCAAATTTGGGATCATTTGGTTTTTTAAAAGCCTCATTGTATCTAAATAAGCACCCCATTCTTTTTGTGGAGTGAAGGATCTCCCTTTGTCTAGTGAGTCTCATTAAATGAAAAAAGTTTTCCAAAGTAGCCACTGAAGATCCAAAATATCCATTTAGAGAGACTGTTGTTAGGTGCTGTTAAGTAGGCTCCTACTCATAATAACCCAGGGACAACAGCAAAACACTTCTGGGTCTTGTACCATCCTCACAATCTTTGCTATGCTGGAGCCCCTCGTTGCAGCCACTGTGTCAACCCATTTTGTTGAGGGGCTTCCCCTTTTTTGCTGACCCTCTACTTTGCCAAATATGATATCCTTCTCCAGGGATTGGTCCTTTCTGACAACATGACCAAAGCATGTGAGAACTCTGGCCATTCTAGCTTCTAAGGAGCATTCTGGCTGTACTTTTTCTAAGATAGATTTGTTCATTCTTATGGCTCAAAACTCATTGGTATGAGTCTGTTCCAACTCATACCAATCCCTCCTTGGGTTTCTGAGGCCATATCTCCATGGAAGTAGATTGCCCAGTCTTCCTTTTGAGGAGTGGCTGATGGGTTTGAACTACCAGCCTTCTGGTTAGCAGTCAAATGCCTTAGGTACTACGTGGCAATCCAATGATATTTTCAGTATTCTTTGCCAGTACCACAACTCAGATGCATAAATTCATCTTCCATCTTTCTTATTCATTGTCCATCTTTCACATCATATGAGACTATTGAAAGACTGTAGCTTGGGTCAAGTGTTCCTTAGACTTCAAAGTAACATTGTTATAGGAGCAAGGTCTTCACCCGCTATTGGGAAGAGGCAATGATTACAACAGGTTACCCAAGGAAACAGAGAGAATCTCTTCTCTAAAATGTGTGTCTCCTCAAGCAAAGGCATAAACATGATTATCTAGGGAGATGGAAAGGGAGCTGAAGATCCCTTGGACTTCCAGGAACATCTTTTTTCTTCTCTTCCCTGGTTACTCTGGACTCAGCATCTCTCTTCCCAGGGTTGTTTTGCTTCATAGGCTATGGTTTTCAGCCTACAACAGTCATGGGAGAAGGTTATGCTTAGAAGAATGTATGATTGAAAATACAAACCTAAGTAACTCAGAGTCCTTAATGAGGTTGGCTGTTCTATTTACTTAAAGCAAAAAGGAGGGACAAATAGTAAGTTAGTGACTATGATTAACATCAACTTTAATCATGCCTGCTAGTCTGTTAAAGTTCTGCTATTCTCAGTGAGGACCCCCTTCCACCTTCCACTTCAGCTTTCCACAACATCTTTGCTCCCAAACACTTTATAGAAGTCTCTTGCAGCAGATTTATCCAATGCAAATTACAAATTTCTTGAGTGCTGCTTCCATGGGCATTGACTGTGGATCTAATGAAAATGAAATCCCTGACAACTTCATTCTTTTTTCTGTTTATCATGATCTTCCTTACTGTTCAGGTTGTGAGGATTTTTGTTTTCTTTATATTGAGCTGTACTTCATAGTTAAGGTTGTTGTCTTTGATCTTCATCAGTAAATGCTTCAAGTCATCTTCACTTTGAGCAAGAAAGGTTGTGTCATCTGCATATCACACGTTGTTAATGAGTCTTCCTCCAATCCTGATGCCACATTCTTCTTCATTTAGTCCAGCTTCTTGGATTATTTGCTCAGCGTACAGATTGAATAAGTGTGTGAAAAGGATACAACCTGATGCATACCTTTGCTGATTTTAAACCATGTACTGACTCCATGTTCTGTTTGAATGACAGCCTCTTGGTCTATGCATAGGCTTCTCATGAGCACAATTGAGTGTTTTGGGATTCCTATTCTTTGCAATGTTATCCATAATTTGTTACAATCCACACAATCCACATAATTTGTTATGATCTGTGCCTTTGAACAGTCAACAAAACACAGGTAAACACCTAACAACATGCCTCATCCACTCTATCTTTCCCTTCACCAGCTGAAATCAAAGGACTGCAAGGCCTACAGGGAGTGGCAGGGAAACAAAGAAGTAAACATCCAGTGACTGTATAAAACCAAAAAACCAAACTCACTGCCATTGAGCTGGTCATGATTCATGGTGACCCCTCCTTGGGTTTCCAAGGCAATATCTCTATGGAAGTAGATTGCCCAACCTTACTTCCGAGGAGTGGCTGATGGGTTAGAACTGCCAGACTTCTGGTTACCAGTAAAATGCCTTAGGCACTACACTACCAGAGCTCCTAGTAAAACTTACCTATTGGGTTTCCAAGGCTGTAAATCTTTAAGGAAGCAGACTGCCACATCTTTTCCCCATGGGATAACTGATGGGTTTGTGCCATTGACCTTCTGGTTAGCAGCCAGTGGTTAACCATTGTGCCACCAGGGCTCCTTGTATTTTTATAAATACAAACCCATTACCATTGAATTGGTTCTGACTTATAGTGATCCTACAGGACAGATTAGAACTGCCCCATATGGTTCCAAGGCTGTAAGTCTACGGAAGCAGACTACTTAATCTTTCTCCTGTGGAGTGCTTGATGGGTTCGAGCTGCCAACATTTTGGCACATTAGATCCTGAATGCTTTAACCACTGCACCACTAGAGTTCCCTGTATTTATGTTCTTCTTCTTGTTGTTATGTGGCATTGAGTCATCTCTAACTTGTAGCGACCTTATGCACAACAGAAAGAAACACTGCCCGATCCTGTGCCAGCCTCATGATCCCTACTATACCTGAGCCCATTGCTGCAGCCACTGTGTCAATCCATCTTGTGGAGGGACTTCCCCACTTTCATTGACCTTCCACTTGACCAAGCATGACATCCTTCTCCAGAGAATGGTACCTTCTGACAACATGACCAAAGTAGGTGAGATGAAGTCTGGCCATTCTCACTTCCAAGGAGCTTTCTGGCTGCTTCTAGGATAGATTTGTTCATTTTTTTTAGTAGTCCATGGTACTTTCAGCATTCTTCTCCATCACAACTCAATAGCATGAACTCTTCTTTGGTCTTCCTTATTCATTGTCCAGCTCTCATATGCATATGAGACAAATAAAAATACCATGGCTTGGGTTAGGCACATCTTAATCTTCAAAGAGATATCTTTACTCTCAGCACTTGAAAGAGGTCTTTTGTAACAGATCTGCCCAATGCAATATGTCTTTTGGTATCTTGACTGCTGCTTCCATTGGCGTTAATTATAGAAACAAGTAAAATGAAGTCTTTGACAACTTCAATCTTTTCTCCATCTGCTGTGATGCTGTTTATAGGTCCAGTTGTGAGGATTTTTGTTTTCTTTACATTGAGGTGTAATACATATTGCAGACTGTAGTCTTTAATCTTCATCAGTAAGTGCTTAAAATCATCCCCACTTTCAGCAAGCAAAAGTGTGTTGTCTGCGTATCTCAGGTTGTTAATAAATCTTCCTGCAATCATGATGCCATGTTCTTCTTCATATAGTCCAGCTTCTTGGGTTATTTGCTCAGCATACAGATTGTATAAGTATGATGAAAGTATACAACATGTCACACTCCTTTCCTGATTTTAAACCATCAGTATCCCCTTGTTCTGTTCAAATAATAAGCTCCTGGTCTATGTACATGTTCCTCATGAATACAATTAAGTATTCTGGAATTCCTATTTCTCCCAATGTTACCCACAATTTGTGGCATAGTGCCTAAGGCATTTGGCTGCTAACCAGAAGGATGGAAGTTCAAACCCACCAGCCAGTCCTTGGAAGGAAAATTAGGCAGTCTACTTCTGTAGTGATACCACCTTGGAAACGCAAGGAGAGGTCGCTATGAGTCAGATCTGACTCGACAGCACATAACAACAACAACAACATATTTGTATGAGTCTGTTTCTTGGATTGGGATCTCTGGTGGTGTAATGGCTAAGGCATTGACTGCTAACCAGAAGGCTGGTGATTCAAACCCACCAGCCACTCCTTGGAAGGAAGGTTGGGCAATCTGCTTCTGTAGTGATACTGCCTTGGAAACCCAAGGAGGGGTTGCTATGAATCGGATCCGACTCAAAGGCAATGAGTTTGGTTTGGTTTGGTTTATTTCTGGGCTGTCTCTTCTATTCCATTGATTTACTTGTCTGTTCTTTTTCTCTGATACCACAATGTCTTGATTACTGTGTTTTTACGAAATAATACACACCTCATAAGTTTGTTTGGCAACCACTCCCTCCCCCTGGAGGTATTTTCATGAGTACTGATATGCCAATTTTTGTTGTTACATGGTGTTGTAAAAAAAAATGAGCATAGTACATTTACAGAAATACCTCCCAGGAGTGGTTGGCAAAAAAATGTAGAAGGCATGTGTTATTTGAGTAAAAATACAGTACTATGGCTTTATAAGGAAGTCTCAGTGTTAAGTAGTGTCAGTACTCTAACTTTGTTCTTCTTCGGTGCTATGTTGGTTATTCTGGATCTTTTGCTTTTCCATAAAAAGTTTAGAATCACTTTGTTGATATCCACAAAGTAACTTGCTTGTAGTTTAATGGGACATTGTGTTGACTCTATAGATCAGTTTAGGAAGAACTGACAACTTAACAATATTGATTCTTCCCATCCATGAACATAGAATCTCTCTTTCTCTCTCTCTTTTCTAATTTGTTATGGTGTATTTTATCATTCAGATAGCAGAATATTTTGGCATATGTTCTGTGTTAGACTGGGTTCTCTAGAGAAACAAAACCAGTAAAGCTTATATATATAGAGAAAGGGAAATTTATCTTAGGAAAGTGGCTCACACACTTATAGAAGCTGGCAAGTCCAAAGTTCTTGGATCAAACGTCAAGCTGGAGGCTTTTCCTGACTCACGCAGCTGCAAGGGCTGAGGAGCTCAAGGTTGGCAGGCAGTATACTGGCTGTTGACTCCAACGAATGATGAATCTAAGATCTCCAGGCTGAATGGTGGATTGTTCACTCACAGACAGTTGTAGGCAGCACAACAGAATTCTGATCCACAGAAGAGTGTCTTTCCCAGGCTGTCCATAAATATACTGGAAGCAGGCCACACCCCTAGGGAAACTCCCTTTCAATGGATTGGCTGCTCAAAACATATACATCTGATCCCATCATTGGAACAACCCACATCACAATTGCTTAAACCACACAGAATTGTGGTCCAGCCAAGTTGACACACAGCTCCAACTATCACATGTTCCATGTGAACTTAAGAAGAATGTGTGTTCTGTTGTTGTTGGCTGAAGTTTTCTATAAATGTCAATTAGATACAATTGATAGATGGTGCTTTTCAGTTCAATTATATTCTTACTGATTTTCTGCCTACTGAATCTGTCAATTACTGACAAAGTGGTGTTGAAGTCTCCAACTACAACATGGATTTTTCTATTTCTCCATGCCATTCTGTCAGGTTTTGCTTTGTGTATTTCAACACTGTTAGTAATCCTTTCATCATTATGTTCTCCTTTATCCTTGATAATTTTTCTTGATCCGAAGTCTGTTTTGTCTGAAATTAATATAGCTACTTCATCTTTCTCTTGATAGTGTTAACATGGAATATTTAAATTGGGTTTCCCATAGACAATGTATAATTAGGCCTTGTTTTTTCAATCCACTCTGAAAGTCTCTATCAGTTAATTGATGTATTTAAACTATTCACAATTAAAGTGGTTATTTACATAATTGGATTAATATTACATATCCATAGTTGTTAATTGTTTTCTATTTGTTGCATTTGTTCTTTATTTCTTTTTTCCCCATTTTTTGCTTTCTTTTTTGCTTTCTCTGGTTTCAACTGAGCATTTTACATGATTCCATTTTCTCTCCTCTCTTAGCATATCAGTTCTGTTGCTGTTGTTGTTAGCTGCCACAAAGTCAGCTCCTGACTCATGATGACCCCGTGCATAATGAGATCAGACTGCTGTGACCCACAGAGTTTTCACAGAATTTTTGGCTGATTTTTAGAAGTAGATTGCCAGGCTTTTCTTCTTTGTCTCAGTCTGAATTCTCTGCTGAAATCTGTTCATCCACATGCAGACCTCCACTGACAGACAAGTCGTCTCTGTGCCTGAGGTTCACTGGCCAGGCATCAAATTGAGGAAGACGAGAATTGCATGGAAGACGAGAATTTTACCACTGAACTACCACTGTTATCATATCAATTATACTTATTAAAAAGAAAAATTTGTGATTTCCCTTGAGTTTTCAATATACATTCACAACTAATCTAATCCACTTTCAAATAACACTCTACCACTTCACAGGTAGCGTAGGTACTTTATAACAAAGTATTTACAGTTCCTTCCTTTCAACTGTTAGGTCGTTGCCATCATTCATTTTACTTATCCACGAACTGTAATAATCCAATACAATGTTGCTTTTATTATTTCAAACAAACTGTTACTAGATCAATTAAGAATAAGAAAAAGAAAATATTTATCTTGCCTACCATTTTTGAATTATCTTCAGTAAGATTTTACTTGCTTGCAATATTAATGATATTGTTTGATCATTTCCACATTCTGTGGGATCACCTATCTTTAGAATGGGTGCAAATATGGATCTTTTCCAGTCAGTTGGCTAGGTAGCTGTCTTCCAGATCTCTTGGCATAGCCGAATGAGTGCCTCCTGTGTGGCTTCTATTTGTTGAAACATCTCAGTGGGTATCCTGTGAATTCCTGGAGCTTTGTTCTTCACCAATTCCATCAGTGCAGCTTCGATTTCTTCCTTCAGTACCATTGGTTCTTGATTATATGCCACCTCCTGAAATGGATGAACATTGACCAGGTCTTTTTGGTACAGTGACTCTGCCTATTCCTTTCATCTTCTTTTGATGCTTCCTGCATCATTCAATATTTTGCCCATAGAAGCTTTCAATATCGCAACTCTAGGCTTAAAGTTTTTCCTCAGTACTTTCAGCTTGAGAAATGCCAAATGTGTTCTTCCCTTTTGGTTTTCTAACTCCAGGTCTTTGCACATTTC
>NW_006921926.1:1234964-1242997 GCF_000298275.1 Orycteropus afer afer | reverse complement strand
ACTGCCTCGGAAACCCAAGGAGGGGTCGCTATGAGTCGGGTTTGACTCGACGGCACATAACAACAACAACAACATCATTAAGGTTGGTTCCACTTTGAGGAGGCAGCTCTTTATCAATTGTATATCGAGTGACTTCCAACCTAAAGGACTCTATATCTATATCCTGCACTATATCAGACAATGTTCCCAGGCTTTTCATAAAATTGCCCAGTAATGTATCAGACAGCATTTCTCTGCTATTCATAACATTTTCCCTGGCCAATTCTTTGAGAAGTGGATGACCTCTTCCTTCTTCCTAGTCTGTCTGAGTCTGTAGGCTGTGTTGAAACCTGTGTACCAAGTGCAACCCTGCTGGCATTTGAAACCTGGTGGCATAGCCTCAAGCCTCACAGCAACACACAAGTCACCACAGTATGACAAACTGATAGACAAGTTTGTCTCCCTTAACCTTTTGAAACTTCTCTGCCTTCCCGTACCTGGATCTCATGGCTCTGTCTCATCCCCAGGTTTTCCCTCACTTCCTGCCTCTTGAGGTAGGGCCTGTCTCCCTCCCTTTACCTGGATCCCATGCCTCTGCTCCTCCCCAGCTTTACCCCCACTTCCTGTTATACTGCCTTCCAGTTAAGTTTATATGTCAACTTGGCTAGGCCATGAATTTGAGTGGCTTGGCAGCTGGATACAGGTATTCCCCATGATGAGATTGGATAGGGTGTAGTGAACTCCCTGGTGGAATCTGCTGTGAGCAGCTAATTTGTTGCCTTTGAGGTGTGACCTGCTTCCAGCACAGATGGGGAACCTTTGAGAAATTTCTTTACCTTTTTGACACACTTAGATCCTGCATTTGGCCATCTTCATCTCCAGTTCCCGAACTTAAGCCAGTGGCCTTCTGTGCTGTCTGCCAATCTTGCACTTGTTCTTTGACTTGAACCAGTGGCCTGCCATGTTGCCTGTTGATCTTGGTATTGTGCTGTTTTACCTATTGTGGTAGTTGGGGTTGTGTGTAAACTTGGCTGGACCATGATCCTGAGTGGTTTAAACAGTCATGATGTGGCCATTCCCATGAGGAAATCTAATGTATATGCATGCTTTGAGCAGCCAGTTAGTTGAAAGGGAGTTTTCTTAGGGGTGTGGCCTGCTTCCAATATATAAATGTTCATCATGGGAAAATTGGGGAACCTTTTGTGGATATGGATCCTGTTGTGCTGCCTACAACTGTTCTGTGAGCCAACAATCTATCATTTTGCCTATTGATCTTGGATTCATCATCTGCCAAAGTCAGCAGCCTGTTATACTGCCTGCAGGTTTTGAGCTCATCATCCCCTGCAGCTTCATGAGTTGAGAAAAGCCTCTGGCTTGCTGTTTGATCCAGGAACTTGGGACTTGCCAGCTTCTGTTAACTCTGTGAGCCATTTTCCTAAGATAAATTTCTCTCTCTGTATGCATAAGCTTTACTGGTTTTGCTTCTCTGGAGAACCCAACCTAAGATATCTGCCAACCCTGGGTTTGTCAGCCTCAGCAGCCTGCAGCTGCCTGAGTTAGGAGATGCCTCCAGCTCCAGTGCACCTGGAATAAGAGGCAGAGCTGAAGCCCCAGGTTGAGGGGCCTTCATCTAACCCCTAGAGCTAGCACTCTGAATTTGGACTTCTAGCCTCCGAAACTGTAAGAGAATGAAGTCCCCTTTTTAAAAGCCATCCACTTGTGTTATTTCTGTTATAGCAGCACTAGAGAACTAAGACAGTGGGCTTGTCAAGATTAGTTACCCAGAGTTTTTAACTTCCAAGCTAGTTCATACTGAGCCTCTAGCTATTTGTCAGTTATTCTTTAAGTGGTTCCAGTGTAAAGTTGGTGCTCCTGGACTTCTGCTCCTATGCTTCTGCTCCTGGTAAGCTGTCATCCTCTGTTTCTGTCTGTTTGTCCTGTGACCACAATTCTCTGTGGGATCTATAGGTTGTTGATTTTCAATTTGTTCAGCTTTTTTTTGTTGTTGCTGTTGTTATGAGAATGGGAGTGATGACTTCCAATCTCTTTACATCTCAGACCTTCTATTTTTTCAAATAAAAATTTTTGTTCATCTTCCCAGTGCCTGGCACACACAGACTCTCAGTAAATATTTGTTGGTGGTTCTCTTCATTTTAACCATTAGTATTTTTGTTTGAATTTCACATTGTTGGTGAAATTTCACATTGTGGCATTGAATTCCATACTTAGACTCTATAAATATTTTCACATATCAATGTGTAATCAGGGCAAGAAATATTTAAACTGACACATGGTTTTTCTTTACATCAGAACTAGGAACAGTTGCTTTATTTTGTGGTTTTATGAAAAGCGCATGTCTGTGTGTGAATATCAGCCTCTGTTTTCAAAGATTGGAACAGCTACAAAATGAAAGAGAGTATGTGGTTGTTAAACCAGATGCTGGGCTTACAGCAGAAGAAAATAGGATTTTGTGGCTGGCACCTAATTTTTGGTGACAATCAAAAGGATGAAATGAAAATCGGTCCATTGCTAGGAAAAGGAGTCTTGTGTCTTTTTGATCATCATTAGCTTTGACCAGATGCAGCAATCTTGCTGGTGCAGAGTCCTCTGGTGTTGGGGGTTCCTGAATCTGAAATGTCATCAGGGCCACCTGGAAAGCACCCTGAATAAAACCAACAGATTCTTCAGTCTGACCCCATTGTGAGGCCCAGGCATGTGTAGTCCCTAAATCTGAGCAGGTGACTTCAATAACTAGGCATAGGCACATCTGTGTTCTAGTATAGGATAAGATAGGTATAATCTATTTTTCGGGACTGGATTAATGTTTCTATTTCTAAAACTTCTAAGGATTTTTTTTAGAAAAGACAGAATAATAATTTTAAAAAAAGATACTTTGAAAAAGGAATGGAAATCAGTTATATTTTCCCACCTGAATATTGAAATTTTATGGTTAAGAAACCATCAATGCTTCTGTTTATGGCAAATTTTGGTTACAAATTTTAAATCAACATTTTTCTTTTTAATCAGGATAATACCATTTGTTTTGAGTGAGTATAATTCTGATTTCTTTCAGTTTACTATTTGGGCATATTTCTAATGAGACAGGATGTTGTAAAATATTTTTTAAAAAAGAATTGTGCTTATCTTTTCATAAGGCTTATTTGCAATGTCATGTTGTTTATTTTGTACTGGAAGTTAAAAATTCCCTTTATAGCCAGTAAGATATCAGCTATGACAGTTGTCTGCTGAAGGGGAGAATTCTTGAAAGGGAAGAGAAGATATGAATCCTTTCTGGGAAAAGTTGATCTGAAAACAAATTCTAAAAAGTCAGTAATTTCTCCAGGGAGGGAGGGTCAAATTTTGTCAAAACATTGGCTACCTTCATTAAAAAAAAAAAAAAAAAAAAATCAGCTGCCAATGTTTCAACTAAAACCATGAAGAGCTGTCAAGAATCAACCAGATGGCAGCCTACCTGCCTTGATGAAACTGAAAAATGAAAACAACATGTGAATAGGAACACATGAAGAAGAAACAATGTTTCACTATGCCTATTTGTACTTGGAGCACTTTATAAGGGCACAAATAACATGCAGAGTTGCAGCCTATGTTTCATGCATCTTTTAATGGTATTTTACACCAAGAATAAATTCCTAAAAGATAATAAAAAATGAAAGATAGAAATTGACTTTTGGTATGAAATAAAGCAAAGTTTCAAGTCAGCAAACGCTTCTCTATTTCCAAGTTTACTATACACTATAGGTGTGAAACTAGATTATGTCTGATCTAGAATCGTTTCTCAATTTTTTGGCAAATATACTTTTATTCATTTAGTTAACAGATTCAAACACCCACTTGTTTGCCAGGTGCTAGGGTTACAAAACCAGATATTTTCCTGCCATCATTAAGCTTTTGTCTAGGACAGTTGTCAATAGACTGTGGCCCACCGGCCAACTCTAGCTCATCACATGTTTTTTAAAATATGTCTTATTGAGAGACAGGCATGCTCATTTTGTGACATATTGCCTATGGCTGCTTTCAGGGTACTATGGAAGAGCAGAGTAATTGCAACAGGGACTATATGACTTGCAAAACCTAAAATACAACCTGGTTTAGGTTAAGAAAAATTTGCCAACCCCTGGTCTAGGTTCTTTCTGAAACAGTAACTCTAGGATGTAGAAAGTAGGGACATGAAACAGCAAGCCCCTGCACTGAAAAGAATTCCCAATACCATACATATATTAGATGCCAAAAAATTTTATCTTAATTGCATAGGAAATATATTTTCTTGATTAGCTTAAATAGTTATAGTCTTTCTGTTCAATTGGAGTGGTGGCTGATGTGACAGCCAGATCACTCTCCTTTTGGAGCACATTTTAATTGAGAAAACTCAAGATTCTTATTTTAAAGACAGGATTCAGGGACATATGCATCATGCCAGCTCTGTATCTTTAGACTGCTATAGATTAAGAATATCCATTACTGCCCCTGTTACTAACCTTGCTTCTAATTTTAGGCTGTGGAGTAGAGTGGGTCACTAGGAAAGATGTGAGAATTTATGTGAATTACTTATATACGTAGAATGATGAATCTATTATTACCTTCATGTTGCCACAAACATGCAGACGTGGAAGCCCACCAACCCTGCATTTAGCAAGCAACCAACTTTCCATTGCAACTTTTGACTAGTGAAGATTTTCATATCTCCTGAAAACTGGCATTAAGAATGTATCTGGATTCTCAGTGTTACAGATAGATATGATACTTTTTATAAAGTGTCTTGGAAAAATGGCTTAAATGGCAGTGCTCTTGGTTGGGAGAGAAAGTGAGAAAGTGAGTAACTCCTAGTTTGTTTGATTCATGAAAGAATACAAGATCTCATTTTTCTTCAATCAAATTAGATTTGCTTGTTCAAAATTGGTGAAACATATAAATTGTCTGGTTTTTAGTAAATAAGGGTGACCAATTGAAGCAAATGACTTCATTTGATCCAGGAAAAAAAATCAAGTCAATACTCAGCAAAAGATTGAGAGAGAGAAACAACATTCCAGCAGAGCAAATTATTTGAAATGATGAAGTTTAGTGGATTAGGTAAGTATCTGGTTTCAGGACTTTGGCCTTCAGTCTGGGCATCGTGAGCTCATTGCCTGTCACTCGAAGTTAGCTTCCTGCCTTTGCTTTGCTTTAAGAGTGTTTTTCTTTTTCATTCCTTAACAAAACCAAACATCCCAATTGACTGAATGTATAACTCTATTTTCTTCTACTATTTAAAAAAGACATTGGATTTTAGGAAAATATTTCTGTAATCAAATCACTGCTGCATGATAGCTGTGAAGTACAAATCTAGCCTGACATAAATAAACATAAAAAAGATTTATTCCTTCTTGCACTTGACTGCTAACCAGAAGGCTGATAGTTCAAACCCATCAGCCACTCTTGGAAGGAAGACTGGACAATCTACTTCCGAAGAGATACTGCCTCAGAAACCCAAGGAGGGGTAACTATGAGTCGAATTCTACTTGACAGCAGTGAGTGAATTTTCCTTCTTATAAGGAGCTCTGATGACATAATGCCTAAGGCATTTAACTACTAACCAGAAGATTGTCAGTTCAAACCCAGCAGCTTCTCTGTGGAAGGAAGATGGAGAAATCTACTTCCATAAATATTTACCACATTGGAAAACCAGTGGGGGTCACTTTGAGGTGGAATCAACTCGATAGCAGTGGGTTTGGTTTTTGTTTTCTTCTTCTTATAATCTCATTCTTATTTGTGGTTCTTTCCAATTATTATGCCCTTTAACACTGTTCCCTTTGGTTGAATGTTGTTGTTGTTGTTATGTGCCATCGAGTCTGACCCAACTCATAGCGACCCCTCCTTGGGTTTCTGAGGAGGTGTCACTACAGAGGTAGATTGCCCAACCTTCCTTCAGAGGAGTGGCTGGTGAATTTGAACCACCAGTCTTCTGTTTAGCGGTCACAACAACAACAATAGCAAAACAGTTGTCATTGAGTTGATATAACTTGTGGCACCCCCATCTGTGTCAGAGTAGAACTGTGCCCCATAGGATGTTCAGGGCTGATTTTTCAGCAGTAGATTGCCAGGTCTTTCTTCTGAAGTGTCTCTGGGTAGACTTGGACTTTTGATTTTTTTATTAAAGTCAAGTGAGTTAACCATTAACACCAGAAAGGAACTCCCAACAACTAAGGTGGCCTTAGTTGTCCACCAAGGGCACTTTGTGTGACGCTATTTTTCTTCCTATATAAAATAAGAATTTTATATTACCTAATGAGATTTCAAATGATAATTAAGTAACAAAATGCATGTAATACATTCAGTAGAGTGTCTAGCATAGAGTAAGTATTAAACAAATGTTTATTATTATTATTATACAAAGTTCAAAATAAAATGGGGCAAAAATTTCCCTATTCAGTGATTGTGAATTGAGAGGATGTACCTCTTTCCAGAAATCAGAGTTTATGGGTTTAAATCTCAATATGGAGAACTAAATGTTTAACTCCAGCCTATTTTTCTGAGGAAGGACAATTTCTATTCATGTGAAGTCTCAGATCCCCTGGGGATAGTGGGATGATTTATTCTGGGAGTCTAGTAGCTGAGCAGACAGGAAGTGGAAAGCCCTCACATTCTGGGAAAGAAGACTGTGGCTTATATATTCTAAGAACTCAAGATGGTTTTTATATTCTGTCCAATATGTTGAGGACTTAGGTAAAAGGCATGGTGACAAAGACCTCGGGAAACTAGGGATTGCTATTGGAGTGTGTTTGTGTACTGATAATCTGAATGAGGATATTGTAAAGAGAACTGACACAGACTGGGGAGGCAAATTATTCACTTACTTACTATAATTTGATTTCATGACAGTGGAGTGGTTGGGTGAGTGATACCACCAGGGAGCATCTTTAGAAAAGGATGAGGATATATGGGTGAGGATAAATGGAATGTCCATTGAGCTATATGCTTTATGTACATTATTTCATGTGCATTTCACAACAACTATATGAGATGGCTATTTTCAGAGTTCCCTGGGTGGTGCAAATAGCTAAGTACTTGGCTGTTAATAGAAAGTTTGGTGGTTTGACTTCACCCAGAAGTGCTTCGGAAGAAGGGCCTCCCAACCTATTCCAAAAGATCACCGCCTTTGACAACCCTATGGAATGCAATTGTACTCAAATGCATAGGGTTGTCATGAGTTGGAATCTACTGGACAGCTATTGTTTTCTCTTTTTAAATTATCATTCCTGTACACAGATGATTAAACTTATGCTGAGAGGTTAAACAATTCTTCTGAGACCACATAGCATGTAAGTGTCTGGGCTGGGGTTAAAAATCCATTCTCAGACTCTAGACTCCATGTCCTTTTATTTTATTTTTTAATTACAAAAGACTGCTTTTCTTTACATAAAATATTCAGACAACAAGAAGGGAAGAGAAAATTCAAGTGCTAAACCCCTGGAATTACAGGGTTAAGCAACAGCTTCAAAGAAAAGCCCAAACTCCCAGAGCACAAGAAACCAAAAGTGGAGACTGAATGTCATTCCTTAAATTTGGAATTGGTGATAGGGAAATCAGCCAGAGCCACTGTGCTTTTTTCTCTTCTTCCTACTGCATCTGATATGCCACTTGCTTCAAGTGAAGAGACAGCATATGTGCTGAGGAAAGCCCAGGCTTCAGTGATGAATAAATTTGGATTAGACTCTCAGATTTGTAATTGCTAGCTCTGTGGCATTAAGCAAATCACTCAACCTTTCTTATCTGTTAAATGGAGATAATCCCCTGTATAGTCAAAAAGAAGAACCATGCAAAAGCATGAGTCGGGTCCAACTTGATGGCACATAACAACAACCCCTACAAGAGTGTCATGCACCCTATTTACATTTTTAGCAAGCTATCCAATCCCCATATGAGTAAGGCTGGGTTTACTCAGATGTTGCAGCTCTTTCCCAGTCCTATTTTGAGAGCCTTTTAGCCTAAATGGACTATTGCTAAAGGTGCACGGTAATGTACCAAACAGTGTTTCTTTGCTATTCATAAGGTTTTCC
>NW_006921926.1:1210799-1231524 GCF_000298275.1 Orycteropus afer afer | reverse complement strand
TTCAACTGCCAGCCTTCTGGTTAGCAGTCAAGTGCCTTAGGCACTACATTACCAGAGCTCCTTTTGTAGGGGTAGGACCATGCAAATAAAATATGTGGAACCCTAACATGCAGATTGATCAATTTTGTTGTCCTACTAGGCTTAAAATGGGCCATCCTTGAGGTGGGAAGAAGGGAATATCACTACCATCAAGAAAGAAGAGCCAGGGATGAAGTGCATCTTTTGGACCTGAGATACTGGAGCTGAACCTTCTCAATCCAGGAGACAGGGAGCTATGACATCCGAGAGGGTTAAGAGATATCAAGAAGCAGTGGAAGAGAAACAACAGCAGCAGAGGCAACAGAACCAAGGGAATGACACCAGACAGAGCGGAGGGCTTCCTAGCCTATGGAGTTAGAAAGCTGAGTGCCTTCCGGCAGGCAGTTTGCTGGAGAAGTGGCGTGCCTCTAGGTACTTATCCATGAATTAGGCCCACTGACTCAGGGACTGAGAAATCTGAGTGCCTTTGGGCAGGAGGCTTCCTGGTAGAGTAAGGTGCTTCCTACGACTTGGGGGAGCTGGATTTGCTGACCCATGGAGGTAGTGCTGAGCACCTTCAGGCCAAGGTTTCCTGAGGAGTAGAGTGTCTCAGAATTTATTAGCAGAGCTAAAAAGGGCTTCATGTCAGCACTTGCCTGAGTAGGAAAGAGGTCAAGGGGCCTCTCCAGAGAGAGGTATGACTGAGGATGCTGCTGAGAAGAGGCTGCCCTGATTGAGGAACTATATTCTGAATTGTTTCTGATCCTGAATTTTAAGCTGTTACTTCCCTAATAAACCCCATAATCATAAGTATTGTATGTAAATTCTGAGTGACCATTAAAACAAATTATTGAATCCAACAGAGAAGTAGAGTGCCATGTGGAGGGATGGTTGGTGTTAGAATTGGTAAAAAGATTGGAGGGTGGAGGCATGTCTGACCTCTGTCTTATAGGAATCAGCTTTGGACTGTTGATATTGATCCTCCTCCCTCCTTGTGAAGTTAGAGGAGGTCAGACACCACTCCCATACCATTTTTATACTCTCCTTCTTCACAAATGCTCAACCTTCCTCCTCCTCATCTCACCCATCTCACTCAGAAAACCGAGTCTGAGATGAGATTTGTGTGCAGGAAGGTTATTGGAGAGTATCTCAGCAACAACACCTGTAAAGGAAGGAGGGAAGCCAGACCAGGCAGTGCAGGGGCTGACCTACGATGTATTTGCAACATAAGCTTCTATTTACCCAAAGGGTGGTCTGAAGCTGGAATTGTTGTTGTTGTTATATGTCGTCGAGTCAGACTCGACTCATAGCTACCCCTCCTTGGGTTTCTGAGGCAGTATCACTACAGAAGTAGATCGCCCCATCTTCCTTCTGAGGAGTGGCTGGTGGGTTTGAACCGCCAGCCTTCTGGTTAGCAGTCAAGTGCCTTAGGTACTATGCTACCAGAGCTGGAATAGCACTTCAGGAATGTCCTGAGTTGCAGCAGATGCTGAGCCTTTGTACCCCTTCCCCTCCAGTCACTGAATGCAGTAGCCTTAGGCAGGGGGCTTGACTTTGAGAGAGAGAGAGCTGGCTTAGACCATGACCCTGGAAGCTGTGAGCTGTCAGCAGGCATACTCTTGAGGGAGTGAAGTGGGGCTTTAGGTAGCACACCACGGAGAAGTCACATTACTGACTGACTGTTGTATTATAGGAAGTTTTACATCACAAACTGCTGTGCAGTTCGAATTTGCCCTATGGAGAAAAAAATACCTGGATAGCTCACTTGGGGATGTAACTGTTTTAACTATTGTGTGCCTGGTTGAGCAGCTTTAACCAAATGTATTTGATATTTCAGGAGCCCTGGTGGGGGCAGTAAAGAGCTCTGGTGGCATAGTGCCTAAGACATTTGATTGCTAACCAGAAGGTTGGCAGTTCAATTCTACCAGCCACTCCACAGAAGGAAATTCAAAGGGTGAAAATAGGAAATCCAAATCCTTATGTGTCGGAATCAACTCGATGGTAGTGAGTTTGGTGTGGTGGGGCAGTGGTTAAAGTCCTCAGCTAAACGTCAACAAGTTCAAACCCACCAGCCACTCTTTGGGAGAAAGATGTCAGTCTGCTACCATAAAACCTTTATAGCCTTGGGAACCCTATCCGACAGTCCTCTGTCCTATAGTGTCACTATGAGTTGGAATTGACTCACTGGCAGTGAGGTTTTGATATTTCACATATATAATCTCATATAACCCTCAGCAATGCTAAGAAGAGAAAACTGAAATCCAAGGTGAGGTTTAGTATGCAAAGCCGTTTGTGATGTAAAGCCTGCTATAACATTGCTACATTTCTTCCAGTCTATATTCATTTTTCCAATATTACTATTTCTAGTACTCCTTCCACCAGCCACTCCTCGGAAGGAAGGTTGAGCAATCCTACTTCCGTAGTGATACTGCCTTGGAAACCCAAGGTGGGGTCGCTACGAGTCGGGGCCGACTCGACGGCACATAACAACAACAACAACAACAAGTACTCCTTCAGTAGATATCTCTGATGTATGCCTTACCATATACCTCTATGGAAATATATTTTATTTTTTTTGTTGTTGTTATGTGCCATTGAGTTGGCCCCGACTCATAGTGACCCCTCTTTGGGTTTCTGAGGCAGTATCACTATGGAAGTAGATTGCCCCATCTTCTTTCGAGGAGTGGCTGATGGGTTTGAACTGCCAGCCTTCTGGTTAGCAGTCAAGTGCCTTAGGCACTACGCTACCAGAGCTCCCCAAGTGCCTTACGCACTCCCTTTTAATATACTGTGTTTAGTTTGTCGGGAATCCCTAGGTGTTTTAATGGATAACATGTTCAGCTGCTGCCTAAAGGTTGGAGGTTCACGTCCACCCAGAGGCACCTTGGAAAAAAGGCCTGACAATCGACTGAAAATTTTGTGACTGAAAACCTATGGAGCACAGTTCTGACACATATGGTATTCCCATGAGTCAGGACCGACTTGATAGTAACATTTTTTGTTGTTGTTGTTATACAACTAAAAATCTAGTAATTATCATGAATCTACACATATTAAAGTGAAGGCAAACTCATTTCATCAGGCTCATAAGAGCTAACTAATCTAATTTTGAATCTCTTTATTAAAGATATTTATAATATAATGAAAACAAATCTTCAGAAAGGCATCAGTTTCTTAACACCCCATGTAATGAGTCATTGAGTTCTGTCTTCTCTTAACTTTTAGTAATGGCTTGGGGTAGCACCTCTTGAAATCACTAGTGTATAAAAGCAGCTCATCTGACTATAGTAAATTGGGAAGTTATTTATTTATTTATTTTTAATGAGAGTTGTAAAATGGTGTCAATTTATTAACAGATAAAAGCTAATTTTCTCTCCTTGATTTTTGTTCCTGTGAATATTCACAATAGTTCCTAGACCAAAACATATAATAGTTGTTTACTTTAAAAAGAAGTGCCAAACCACCCACTGCCATTGAGTCCATTCCAACTCATAGCGTGGACCCCCATTGGATTTCCAAGGCTGTAAATCTTTATAGAAGTAGATTGTCTCATCTGCCTCCCATGGAGCTGCTGGTGGGTTTGAACTGACTTTCTGGTTAGCAGCCTAGTGCTTTATCCACTACACCACCAGAGTTCCTTACAAAGTGCCATAGGGGAAAGAAATCTTTCTTGGTCAAGTTCTTTCCTTACATCTTACAGAGTTGTTGACATTTCAATGAATTTTAAACCAATTTCCAGCTCTTTTTTTCTATTGAAATTTCTAAGATATCTTTGAAAAACTTTTGTATGTTAGCCCCCAAATTATCTCTGAAATATATTGCTATGAAACAAGCTTACATGCTTGCATACTACTAGTGATTTTTTTCCCCATGTATGATAAAAAGTAATGCAATTCTTTAGATACTAAATTTCTAAGTCTCAGAGGTTACTGGTTTTCTATGCCTATCTAAGAAATCAACAAATTCTGCTTATTACATAAATATCTCTACAGAATTTTTGAAAAGATCTTGTTTCTATGCCTTCATGGAAGAAGGTATTTCCTATTCTGCAGATTTCCTTTGAAGAAGTGAATTTAAGAAACAAAATCCACCTTTAAAAGTCAGGGTCATGGTGTTTGACAGAGAAATGAGGCAAAGTTCTAAGCAAAGTCTATGTCAGTCTCAGTGGCAAAGTGAGGTTTGGCCCATCAGTTTCTGACTAAATACTTAATTTGCTTGTTAGGGTAGTTCACCTTTGCTCCTCACATTTGGAATTAGACTTTTGGGCAGTGTTTCTTAAGGATCCTTCTCCTGTACAGTTCCCTAAAGGTAAAATTTGTACAGACTGGCTTCCCCGTACTAGTGCTATATTATCTCTGGGAGGCTTTCTTGGTTTCTTTAAAACCATCTCTTTCTCTATTCTTTTATTTTGTTTAAAACCAATAGTTTTTTTTCCCCCAGTACTTTACTGGTTAAGCATTTTCCATCAATGTCTCAAAAAAGAGAAACTGTTTTTTGAGTTTTGACCACCCTGATTAGTAAAAACATTAAAAGAAAAAAGGATTTAATGTTTGTGTACTTTAAAGATCAAGTAATTAAAAAAATCCCCTTTGTTCTTAGTTTTATGTGTAGGAAAATGCTGACCGTGTGATATAATTTAACTCTCAATCAGTAAATTTAAAAGATCTTTCATAACATAAAAAAGATCCAGCCCTGCCAAGGACAAATGACTGGCACTGAAATTCCTTTGTTAGCTTAAGTCATTGATATGTAAAACAAAAGAAAATTCTTTGGCAGAAAACGAGGAATGTCCAGATGGTTTCTATCTATTTTCTCATTGATTGTATAATTAAAATCCCTTTAATCATCAGGAAAATTGAGATAGACTGTCTGTAATAGAACAGTACTATATTTTAAAGAAATACTTCTGTGGTAGGTTCACTAGTAATGAAGTACTGGCAGCAAAAATTTTTCGAATTTGTCCTGTGGAGAAAGATATCTCAATAGCTCACTTAGGGATGTAACTGTTTTAACTATTTGTAGCATTATATTGGTTGTGCTGGATAAGATCAAGCATTAACCTGTTAAAGTGAATATGAGTTAGCAATGATCACCTGATTTTCAGGTTGTGCTTCCTTCCACCTGAAGCAAGATTCACATCACTCACTGATGAATCAAGAGGTGGACCAGTTCATTTGTGAGGTTAGTGATTAAGGAAACCATCAAGAAAATAGTAAACCATCAGCAATGATGGGGATTGAATTTAGTTAGTGAATCCTGACATAATCTTGCTAAAGTATTTATATTCTGATATGCTTGTTGAGGTTGATTATGCGTTTGCATCTGCTGATCGTGGATTGAGTTTCATTACTCTCTACAGTACATGCATGTATATACATGGCTTTAGGTGGTGGATAACTTTATCTTTTTAGGTTGAATGATTATTTAGAAACTTGTGATGACCTTTGTGACATTTTCTGGTAGCATAGTGGCTAAAGCACTTGACTGCTAACCAGAAGGCTGGCGGTTCAAACCCACCAGCCACTCCTTGGAAGGAAGGTTGGGCAATCCTACTTCCGTAGTGATACTGCCTCGGAAACCCAAGGAGGGGTTGCTATGAGTTGGGGCCGACTCGACGGCACATAACAACAACAACATGGCTCCTTAGTTTATGAATGGTGTCAGTATGGTTTTAAAGTAGAAAACAACTAATAAACAAAAACAGCAATTCTAGTGATCTATAATCTCTGGTGTGTTTTATTACTTAGTAGTTATTTTCAATGTCTTTGCTCTAAGCCAAGGAATGAGATATTGTCATAAAATTTAGGGTGTCAATGACACAAAACATAAGAATGTAAGAACTCTTTCCCAGCAATTCTAGAAAAAGGTTTTAGGGATAAACTAATGGTAGACTTAGCCCGTCAAGAGAACAGTGCTTTTGTACTAGTTGCTAGGTTCAGGGAGAAGGAGCGGGAAAGGATATGAAGATGATTTAGCTTTGTGTGAGTCCTTACAAAATTGTATGGTTTATGCTGAGCGATGGCTCATAGCAATGGGAACTGAAGGCAAAGGATGGTAGGGCAAGAAGCATAGGTCATAATAACTGCTTTGCTTATTAAGCACTTACTATAAACCATGGATGACACAACCTTGATTGCTGAAAGTGAAGAGGACTTGAAGCACTCATTGATGAAGATCAAAGACTACAGCTTTCAGTATGGATTACACCTTGACATAAAGAAAACAAAAATCCTCACAACTGGACCAATAAGTAACATTACAATAAATGGAGAAAAGATTAGAGTTGTCAAGAATTTCCTTTTACTTGGATCCACAATCAACACCCATGGAAGCAGCAATCAAGGACCTCTATAAAGTGTTAAAGAGCAAAGATATCACTTTGAAGACTAAGGTGCACCTAGCCCAAGCCATGGTCTTTTCAATCACCTCATATACATGTGGGAGCTGGACAGTGAATAAGGAAGACCAAAGAATTTATGGGTTTGAATTGTGGTGCTGGTAAAGAATACAGAAAAGACCACAGACTGCCAGAAGAATGAACAGATCTTTCTTAGAAGAAGTATACTTGGAATGCTCCTTAGAAACTAGAAAGCCAGTCTTCATCTCCAGGGCTTTGGTCATGTTGTCAGAAGGAACCATTCCCTGGAAAATGATATCATGCTTGCTAAGGTAGAAGGTCAGTGAACTAGAGGAAGACACTCAACAAGATGCATTGACACAGTGGCTGCAACGATGGGCTCAAGCACAGCAAGGATTGTGAGGATGGCCCAGCAGTGTTTTGTTCTGTTGTACACAGGGTCGCTATGAGTCAAGGCCGATTCGACTGCACCTAAGAACAACAACATAAACCATGGAAGTGCTAAGGATTCCACATAGATTATTTCATTGAACTCTTATAATAACACCTAGAAATGTTTTCCATCATTATCCCTATTCCATGGATGAGGGTAGGAGAGAGTTAGGCAAGTTAAATAATTTAGTGGAGCTGGAATTGAAATCCACGTAATTGACTTGAAAACAGGGCTTCGAACCAATTCATTCCAGTTTGACCCCACGTTGAGAATTTGCATATCCAACAAAGAGGAACTGAATCAGAATCTATATTTTAACAAGATGCCTAGGTTAAGTCTTATAGATTCCCAGTGATTCTTATGGACAAGTAAGAATGTGTACATAAGAGTCACCTGGGGATCTTAAACAGCAATAAAAATATGGGGGACAAAGGAGGATGTGCAACTTAGAAGTGAAGAACTATAGTAATAATATCTGCCTCATTTGAGCTATTAGAAATTAAATTAAACAGTGCTCTTAATTTAATTCTTCTGTGTTACCCAACTAGAGACTGGGTTTAGACAGATGATGGCTAGTTGTACAGAAAATCAGATTTCCTTTCAACCTGGGCACAGTTGGTCTACGCATTCTAACCTCCCTTGTGACTAGATTTGGCCATGATCAGAGTGTACATAAGAATTACCTGGGGATCTTACACTGGTCTTTATGGGGATCTTGTTAAACTGTAGATTATTGCACTGTAGGTCCTTATAGGAGGTCTAGTTAAACTACAGATTTTGGTTCAGTGTGTCTGGGGTGAAAATGCAAATTCTCACCATCAGGTAGAGTCAGAATGAACTGTTGAAAGCCCTGCTTGAAGGATATCTCTCTTGGCCATTACTTTGCCTCAAAGTGTAAAACAGTGTTTTTTATTGGGATGTGCAGCACCATTTTAATTGAGATTGACAGATCAATGCAAAGGCACATTTTTTTTTTTTTAATTAGGATTTGGGTGAAGATTTATAGAGTAAATTCACTTTTCATACAGCAGTTCACATATACTTTGTCTCATGTCATTGACCAAAATTTACAATGCAGCAGCTCCCCTCCCACTTCCTCCCCATAGTTACCTCCTCCCAGTGTCCATCCCTTCATACTCTTCTGCACCCTGAGCTATCTCCCTGTGCATAAGCAGCCCTTCCTTCTCCCATGATTGTTCTCTCCAGGGCGTGTGTCTACTTGAGGTAAATGTTTAACTCACTTGCCTGTACTTTGTTTGGCTGGAAACCACAGTTGTGGGTTCAATTCCAGACCTGAAGGGCAGCTAGGGGCCATAGTCTCAGTGGTTATACCAGGCTCTATTGGACCAGCAAACCTGGTCCCCACCTTCTTCTTTTTCTTTTTTTTTTTTTGCCTCCAAATGATTTTGAGTTTTGTTCCACATTGTTCTCCCTCTTTATGCAGGATCTCCTACATCCCTTTCAAGTGGATGGCAGTGGTAGCTGGGCACCATCTAGTTCTTCCGGTCTCATAGTTGTATAGGTTGCAGATCGGATGGTGTACCAGTCGCTAGGACTGATTGTTTCCATTAATTTTGGTTTTCTTCTTTCTTCTTGATGAGGAGAGACCCGTTGTTGCATCTAGATGGCAGCTTCCTAGCTTTTAAGGTCCCAGTCGCTACTTGCCAAAGTAGTAGGTGGAACAATGTTTTGTATAGTATGTTATGCCAATTGAGCTTGATGTCCCCTGCGACTATGGTCCCAAGCCCGCAGGATCAACTACTCGGTCCCTCTGGGTAGCTGGCTGTGACCAAGCAATGACCATAACCTTGCCCCTTGTCAGCTCTACTATACACCTGGGAATTCTGATCATTCACATGAACTTATAGGCCCATTGTCTGCCAACCCTATATATGATCTTGGATACACTCTCCATTTAGACATACCTATTGTTTAGCTTGTTCACCTACCTATCCGTCCCTATACCCATGTTTGCTTTCACTGACAACTCAGTACTGTATATGCAAAAGGGTTCATATTTGTTGTCTGTACTGCCCATGTAACTCTCTCTGTCTTTCTCATCCTCAATGCTGCCATATTGGTCACTCACATTTGGTACATTGCCCTTCTCTTCACCCAAATCAATATTTATCTCTATCTATCTAACAGCATTCCCTCCCCTCCCCTCCCACCCCTGGTAACCAACAAAGAAAATGTCCTCCAATATATAAACATTTCCTTAACTTTTACAATAACGGACTAATACAATATTTGTCCTTTTGTGACTGACTTATTTTGCTCAGCATAATGTCCTCCAAGTTCATCCACGTTATGCGGTGTTTTGCAGATTCTACATTATTCTTTAGCGTTGCATAGTATTCCATTGTGTGAATGTACCAAAGTTTGGTTATCCATTCCTCAGTTGTTGGACATCTAGGTTGTTTCCAAGTTTTGGCTATTGTAAATAGTGCTGCGATGAACATCGGCGTACATATATCTGTTCTTGTTATGGCTCTCACTTCTTTAGGGTATATACCTAGTAATGGGATGGCTGGGTCAAATGGTATTTGTATTTCCAACTTTTGAAGGAATCACAAAGGCACATTCTTGAAGCAAGCATTACAGAAGGGAGAGCTGCTGTTTGCTACAGTTTGTTGGTTTCCATTTATCTCCCTGAGGTTTGGTGGTACAATAAGGAATAAGGACCACAGAAAATATTGGAAAGGGAGCATTTAGCACTTTGGGTTTGATCAATCTTGACTGTGCTTTACAATTGCAAGAATGCGTCATTAGATAATTGTTCAGTATTTTCAAATCAAGATTTGTGTTTGTGTAGGTTTTGGATATTGGCTTTTGTTCTCACTCACTGCCCTCTAGTTGATTTGACTCATAACGACCCCTCCTTGGGTTTCTGAGGTGGTATCTCTATGGAAATAGATTGCCCAGTCTTCCTTCTGAGGAGTGGTTGGTGGGTTTGAACCATCACCCTTCTGATTATCAGTCAAATTCCCTAGGCACTATGCCACCACAGCTCCCTGGCTTTGGTTAGTGTTACTAACTAAATATATATATATATGTGTGTGTGTGTGTGTGTGTATTTTTATGTATATATGTATATATTTTTATGTATATACATATGTGTGTGTATATATATATGTTTAGTTGATTGATAACTTACAGTCCTGTGGTAAGTCTACAATATGATCTATTACTTAGAGCACTGCTGAATTTAAATTCTAATAATCCAAATGAGGCAGACATTATTGTAGTTCTTCAATTCTAAGTTGCACATCCTCCGTTGTTCCCCATATTGTTTATTGCTGTTTAAAATATAGATGACAGAATATGCACTGATTCAGCAGCATCTATATGTATGTACAGTGTAGAAATCAGTGACATTGATCACATTCTTTAAGTTGTTCAACAATTCTCATTCACCTTTTCTGAGTTGTTCCTCTTCTTAACATGAACTCATTGCCCCAAGGTTTCTATTTAATCTTTCAAGTTGCTATTGTCAGTTTGATCCCATATACATAGTTCATTAAAAGAGCACAAGTAATGATGTGTCTTGCAATTGATGATGTACCTAGTTTAATTTTCATCTTTTTTTTTTCTTAATGGCACATAACATAATGTTGTTATTGCTATTAGGTGCTGTTGAGTTGGTTCTGACTCATAGTGACCCCTGTACAGCAGAATGAAACATTGCTCTTGTGCCATCCTCACAATCATTGCTATGCTTGGGCCTGTCCTTACAACGACTTTGTCAAGCCATCTCATTGAGGATCTTCCCCTTTTTCATTGACTGTCTACTTTACCAAGCATGGTATCATTCTCTAGGGACTGGTCCTTTCTGATAACATGAGCAAAGTAAGAGAGACAAAGTCTGGCTATCTTGCTTCTAAGGAGCATTCTGGCTGTACCTCTTCCAAAACAGATTTGTTTGTTCTTCTGGCAATGCATAGTATTTTCATTATTCTTTACCAATAGCATAATTCAAATGTATCAATTCTTCTTTGGTCTTTCTTACTCATTGTCCAGCTTCCACATGCATATGAGGTGATTGAAAAGACCATGGTTTGTGTCAGGTGCACCTTAGTAAAATAATAGTACAGCTGAAAAAAAAAATGAGCCACCGTTTCCTGGAGAAGGATATCATGCTTGGTAAAGTAGAGGGTCAGTGAAAAGAGGAAGAGCCTTAATGAGATAGATATACATAGTGGCTACAACAATGGGTTCAAGCATTGCAACAATTGTGAGGATGGTGTAGGACTGGGCAGTGTTTTGTTCTGTTGTACACAGGGTTGCTATGAGTCAGAATCAACTTGACAGCACCTAACAAAAAGAACAACAATAAATGATGATGTTTTGGATGCAGTGAAATACAGTACCTCCATTTTACTAGAGGCAATTGCAGAGGTTAAGTAGTTTCTTCTATGTTACCCAACCAGAGACTGGGTTTGACAGATGATGGCTAGTTGTACAGAAAATCAGATTTCCTTTCAACCTGGGCACAGTTGGTCTACACATTAACCTCCCTTGTAGGTAAGATTTGGCCATGATACAGAGTTCTGGATAATGGAATGTAGGTGGAAAACCGTGGCTGTTGTTAGGTTCTGTCGAGTTGGTTCCGACTCATAGGGACCATATGCACAACAGAAAGAAACACTGCCCAGTCCTGTGCCATCCTCAAAGTCCTTGTTGTACTTGAGCCTGTTGTTGCCACCACACCAGTCCATGGTACTTTCAGTATTCTTCTCCAATACCACAATTCAAAAACATCAACTCTTCTTTGGTCTTTCTTATTCATTGTCCATCTTTCAGCTTTTCAGATGGAAAATTAGACCCATAAAAATCACCTACTTATCTCTACTCTCTTTTCTCCAGTCTGTCAGCTGGGTCCTAATGTCCAGGGCAACCTTGGAACCCACATGTTGAAATGGCTGAACTTCTAATTCTCTCCATGAATGACTACGTGGAGCAGAGTTGCTCCCTTTTTCCACTTCTTCTAGCCTATTGATTGATTTGCATGAATGAGAGATAAACTTCCATTGTGTTATGCCACTGAACTTTTGTCATTAGTTTGTTGCAAATAGATTCTATTACCTTAGCTAACATATTGGTAGACCTGAGATTCAAACTTTGCTACTCTAGTTCTCAAACTTACCCTCTTAACTACCATTTCTGAAGCTTAACAGATGTCACACAGAATAAAGATTTCCATGGTCAAAGAAGTTTGAGAAACACTCAATTGAGCAAATTTCTTGAGACAAAGTTCTTGACTGTGACAATATGCATTGTTGTTGTTGTTGTAGTCATGTGCCATCGAGTCGGACCTGACTCATAGTGACCCCTCCTTGGGTTTCCAAGGCAGTATCACTATGGAAGTAGATTGCCCCATCTTCCTTCTGAGGAGTGGCCGGTGGGTTTGAACCGCCACCCTTCTGGTTAGCAGTCAAGTGCCTTAGGCACTATGCTACCAGAGCTCCTGACAATATGCACTATGAATCCCTAAAATATAGTATGCGGTTTTTACAGCAGTGTGGGTGGTGTAAATGGTTAACATACTCGGCTGCTAACTGAAAGGTTGGAGGTTCAAGTCCACCCAGAGGTGTCTTGGAAGAAAGGCCTAACCATCTACTTCCTGAACATCTGCCATTGAAAACCCTATGGAGCACCAATCTCTGATGCACGAGTGCGAGACCCCTTCATGGAACCCAGTAAGGTAAGGTATGACGTTGGCTATACTTCAAACTTTTTTCCAAGGACATTGAATCATGTTTGTGTAGAAACGTATTACTTTGATATAGGGTTATATTCTCAGTGCAGACTTATAAATACATTTCAAATTATGCTTATAGAGAAGTTTCTCTAATCTTAATGATTTTCTGGTGTTAAAGTTTTTAGCCTAGTCAGTAAATTTTCTGTCCTGTCAAAGGACTTAATTTATGAAAGTTATTAAATAAATGTTATTAAAAATCTTTTGAGGACAGAGTCTGAAGTTTTTTGGTTTACCACTATATTCTCAGCTTCCTGGCATAGTACCTAGTACCTAGTAGATACCCAGGAAAAAAATATGTGTTATTCTTGTTTAAGAGACAACTTAGTGTGGTAGAATGAATGCTGGATTAGTTGTCAGAAGGCTTTCCTAGTACAGGATCTCTAATCTGAATTTCTTCATTTATAACATAAGGATAATGATATCACTCAATTTACTTCCAGATGTTTTGTGATAATCAAATGATATAAAGTATATCTGAATGTCTTGTAAACCTGTAGGGTAAAACATAAGTACTACTACTGGGATTAAACAGTGTTCATTAGACTGTATTTAGAACATATGTATTCCCACAATTTTTAGGTTTTGTCTCAGGCTTTATATTGCTTATAGGTGATAAAACAGAATCACATATTTCTTTACTGTGGGACAGAAAAAAATTTGAAACCAATAAACCTTATGTGCTTACCCTTACTTAGCTCCCAGAGCCAGTCCATTTCTAGGTATAACAGATAGCCACATGGAAATCCATTCAGGAAGTATTTGAAAAGATGTAAAGAACCCTAGAAGCACTAGAAAAAGTTAGTTAAAAACTACATAATGAATTATCTTTTAGACAGTTTATCTAGGAGAAACAGAATTCAAGGAAGTCCTTTCTCTTCCTTTCTGAATTTTGCTATGTCTGTTTGCCTTAGAATGAGCAGCAACACATTAATAATCAAAATTGCATTAGTGTTTGAGTAAGTGTCTTCCATTCAACCCTTGATTTCCCTTTGGTTCTATACAAGAAAGTGCTCATTACTTTCACTGGTATAAGCTTCTCACTTTGGCAAGTAGTTGGATAGAAGGACTCCTGTGGTACTATTTTCCCTGTTAATATATTACATTTATTGGATGTATTGTCAAGTTTATTTGGACCCTCTTTAAGTGTCAGTGGTGAAATTATCTTAGATTGTTTTCTTTTAAGCATCTATCTTTCATCACTGCTGGATCAGATGTTTTTATTTGCAAATGACAAGGCCTCATATGTGGACTATTTCCAGGCAGCAATATATAGTCCTGTAGCAAGGGCAGGAATAAAGCTCTTAGATTTCAGTAATGCACTGAATGGTCAAGGGACTGACTGATTCCCTTTTCCAAGAAACAGTTCCAGAAACAAAATGTTTTCTCCTGAGCTTAAATGAAAAGCAGATACAACAAAGGCTTTAAACTGCGAAATAATAGATTCACTGGCATCAGGTAGTGAAGAACTTGCACACTATTTAGACTTCTCAAAAAATTGGCTATGTCTGTTAGCTGGAGGTCCAAAATTTCTCTAGAAATTATTGTCTATGTTAACCATAAAACTACTAAACAGTTTATTATTGTCAAATGCACTTAAAATGGATAACCTTGATCTCTAAGTAATTCCCTTTAGGGAATTACTTGTGGTAAGAATATATTTTTGAAGTCCATTGTCAAGCACTTCAATAAATCAGTATGATACAGGAAAATTTGATATTCCTATGGAAATTTCATGCTTTTATTACTCTTTCCATATTATTAAAGCTAGTGATTCTTACACTAAAGAATGTGGGCCTTACATTTTCTCAGTTTAAAGTATAGTTTATGAATACTGATGGAAAGAATGTTAGTGTGGAAACTTGTTTTCCTTACTCTACATTATCTATCTTCTTACTCTCCAAGTTTACCTTAAACTCCTGTCAACTTAAATTAGTTCTGTTATCCAATCACCAATTTACCTTACGTTTTTACCATAAGAGGGACACAGGCTGCAAATATTTCATTAGCTTTCTGATGGAGTGTTATAAAAATTATTGTTCAGACATGACATGGGACATGGAACCATCACTACTAAAACTGGCACAGTTTCATGTAAACCGAGACAGTTGGTCATCTGAGTATATTGGTAAGAGACATTAAAAATTAAATGAAAAATGTCTAGCCCAACAGAACATAATTATGAAACATATATCCTCAACAGTTCTTTATTTTTCGGGAGTTGTCATTAGAATTGAATTCATTTTCTTAAAAATATTACTTGTTTAACTACTGAAAATTGTGAAGAAAAATATAATTGATTGCATATTTCTGGCTTAAAAAATATAATTTATCTATTTAGCCTAGAGTATGGATTCTACTATGTTCAAAATATAGAATATGTTGGAACTGCCATATATTCTTTCTTAGTTTTAATTCAACAAGACATTAGGCCAAGAACTTCATAAATGTTTATTTTCTTGCAAAAAAAAAAAAAAAAAAAAAAAAAGAACCAAATGCACTGCCATCCAGTCTTATCTAAGTTAAGATGTTTACTTTCAGAGGTCATTAAGCATATTTCTACTTCCTTGTGAATTTTTGCAGAGTATTTGTAATGTTTCCCATGTAACTCTTTTTGGATCAGACAGTCAGGTTTTACATGTCTGAAAAATAAATCTCTTGTCAACACTTCTTATCCTATTGTTTTATTTTCCCAGAGCTCTGGTTTATAAAACAGACCTGATGTGTACTGGCTTTCTCTTATAGATGACTCTGCTTTCTCTTGTGATATGCTGCAATTCAAAGCTCCAAAGGGCTTGGGTGATGCCAAATGTTTGGTATTTTAAGATTTGTTTTAGTGAGATATAGCTTATGCAACAAATAATAACTAACTACATGTTTCTGAAGATTTTGAACTTAGAGAATGAATATTTAGAAAAAGAGCCCTACTCCTTAAACTTTGTTCTGGAGGGTTTTCCTTCTCTAAGAGTTGGGGAGCTCTGGTAGCATAGTGGCTAAGACACTTGCCTGCTAACCAGACGGCTGGCGGTTCAAACCCACCAGCCACTCCTCGGAAGGAAGGTTGGGCAATCCTACTTCCGTAGTGATACTGCCTCGGAAACCCAAGGAGGGGTCGCTATGAGTCGGGGCCGACTCGACGGCACATAACAACAACAACAACAACAAGAGTTGGAAAGAATCAATTTTATTCTGCATGAGTAAAATGGGTCATACTGTTGAGTGTAACAAATTCTCAAAACCAAATGAATTCACTCTGGGTATAGCTAATAGTTGCTTTGTATGAACATATAACTGGCCCATTTTCTCCTACTGATGGAATATAGGATGATGTATAAATTGAATGTCTACTTCATTCTTGAAAGAAGCAAGAGGAAATAGAACGCCTGTCTTGTCCCTGTCTCTAGGCACTTAAGGAAATAGATGTACCAATGCTATAGTCTATGCTGCAGTCAGGAGTTGCCAATAGGTGGTCATATTAAGACAGAATTCTTTATTTCTGGTTTTTCCTTTTCTTGTGCTGTATTTGGGCTATTTTGCCATACTATATGTTATCCAGCTCTAAAATGCATCTGTGGTTTTCTACTCCCCTTCATTCTTTATCTGTGAGATGACCCTTATATAAAAGAAACACAAGAGTTGAACTACACATCATATCTAGTATTGGTGAAATACTGTTTCCAATACATTTTTTTGTATGAGATATATATACATAGACATATATATTGCTATATACATGTATATGTATAATTATTTTGTAATGGTAAAAAATACATTTAAGTTATATAATTATATCACAGATAGCTTTTTATGACAGTAATTTATATCTACAGTTTTGACTATAGGTCTTCTATTCCTGGAACCTGAGAAATGATAGATAGATAGACAGATAGATAGATAGATAGATAGAGATAATCTGCTTTAGAAGGTAAAGCTAGGTACTAACTGTAGCAGTATTGCATGCTTCCTTTCCCTTCTTAAACAACTAAGTTGTCTATTCAGGATCCACACCTGATAGCTGCACAAGAAATATTATTTGTTTTTAACTTTCAAAGAGTAAATTTATGTTTTTCTCTTTAGCATGGTAATGGGTAGATGAGAAGATATGAATTTTAATCCCTAATGGCCTTTTGTGGCTTAGTGCCTAAGGCATTTCATTGCTAACCAGAAAGCTGGAGGTTCAAACCCATCAGCCACTCCTAGAGAAGGAAGATTGGGCAATCTACTTCCGTAGAGAGACCGCCTCAGAAACCCAAGGAGGGGTTGCTATGAGTCAGAAATGACTCAATAGCAGTGAGTTTTTTTAATGGCCATTTTTAAGATTTTACTTCCAGGACACTAATAAATAAATAAATAAATAAATGGTAAATCTTCCCTACAGTCCCAAGAAATGTATAGCAATTTATCTACACGCTAAGAAATGCAAGTCACATATTATCTTTATTCAGAAATGGAACATCTTCTGTGTTTCTCTTTCTATGTAGCAAATTTCTCCTTAACCATATGTGTAAATTATTCATTCCTACTTGTCAATGGTTTCTTGAATGGAACCACTGAGGGAGACTGAAGTGGTAAATGCTTAGCTGTTCCCCAGGCAGTAATGCTTATACAATGCATGTAGCTAAGTACCCATCACCAAGTGCACTGTACCAGAAGAAATCAGGTGTCAGGGCTCTACAAAAGGGGCTGAGGGTCTGAAAAGAGAGTAAATAAAACTTGCCTCTCTCTACAGCAGTGAGTTTGGTTTGGTCTTTTTCTCATGATACCTTTTTTTCAGTTTCATCAGACTTTAATACTGAAGTAGATCAATCATTCTATTCTAGTGATACCCAAAGAGGAGGTTTCTGAGTTTTCCCCTACTTCATTCAGGTAAACGAATTAGTTATGAGAAGCCTCTAAATGAAGTCCTGTGTGAGGTAAAGAATTTAACTTTACCCAAAGAATTTGGTCTTTGTACAGGGATCCTGAGAGATAGCAACTGTCAGTGTTAGTTGCTGTCAAATGGGTCCTGACTCATAAAGACCCTATGTACAACAGAATGAAACATTGTCCAATCCTATGCCATCCTCATAATCATTGCAGCCACATGTCAGTCCATCTCACTGAGGGGCTTCTCTTTTTCAGTGACCCTCCACTTTACCAAGTATGATGTCCTTTTCCAGAAACTGATTCCTCCTGGTAACATGTTCAAATTACATGAGAAGTCTCACCATCTTTGCTTCTAAGGAGCATACTGCCTATACTTAGTCCAAGACAGGTTTTTTTTTTTTTTATTCTTCTTTCAGTCCATGGTATATCTGATATTCTTCACCAATGCCATACTTCAAAGACATCAATTTTTCTTCAGTCTTCCTCATTCATTGTCCAGCTTTTGCCTGAATATGAGGTGCTTGAAATTACCACGCCTTGGGTCAGGCACACCTTAGTCTTTGTCCTAGGCTGGGATTCTTGAGAGAAAGCAAAACCAGTGAAGTCTATCTGTCTGTCTATCTGTCTATCCATCTATCTATCTATCTATCTATTTACCTATATCCCAAAAACAAACTAAGCCTCACTGCTGTTGAGGTCCTACCCAAGCGACCCCTCCTTGGGTTTCCAAGGCGGTATCACTATGGAAGTAGATTGCCCAACCTTCCTTCCAAGGAGTGGCTGGTGGGTTTGAACCGCCAGCCTTCTGGTTAACAGTCAAATCCCTTAGGCACTATGCCACCAGAGATCCTATTTACCTATATATAGAGAGATTGATTTATCTCAAGGAGATGGCTCATGAGGTTGTAGAGGCTGGCAAGGTCCACCAAGTCAATTGGTCTGACATCAGGCTGGAGGCTTCTTCTGCTTTATGTAGCTGCAGAGGCTGACAAACTCAAGACCAACAGGCAATACAACAGGTGGCAGGCTATAGAGACTGATGATGAATCCAAGAATGATAGGTAAGATAGCAGGGTGCTGGCTCACAGGCTGGGAAGGCAAAAATCCCAAGATTGACAGGCAATGCCGCAGGTCACTGATTCAAATCTTAATAACTGGAGGTCAGATGATGATGAGCCAGATGCAGAATCCATATCTACCAAAAACCAGAGATCTTGGATACATACACATATTTGAAGCAGGCCACAGCCCGCCCTGAGGAAAATCCCTTTCAACTGATTGGCTGCTCATAGCAGATCTCATTATGGAGGTGATTATGTTATATCAAGTCTCATCATGGAGTATGACCATGTCATAACTGCCAAACCACTGAGAATCATAGCCCAGTCAAACTGACACATAACCTTAACCATCAGAGTTCTCAAAGTAACATCGCTGCTTTTTAACATTTTAGGGAGGTCTTTTGCAGCAGATTTGTCCAATGCAATATGTCATTTGACTTATTGACTGCTGCTTCCATAGACATTGATTGTGGATCCAAGTAAAAAGAAATCCTTGATGACTTCAGTATTTTCTGCATTTATCATGAAATTGCTTGTTGTCCAGTTGTAAAGATTTTTTTTTTTCTTTATGTTAAGGTGTAATGAATGTTGAAGGTTGTAATCTTTGATTTTCACCAGTAAGTGTTTCAAGTCTTCTTGAATTTCAGCAAGCAGGATTGTGTCATCTGCATATTGCAGATTGTTCATGAGTCTTCCTTCAATCCTGATGCCACATTCTCTTTCCTATCATCCAGCTTCTCAGATTATCTGCTCAGCATACAAATTGAATAAGTATGGTGAAAGGATACCACCCTGATATACACCTTTCCTGATTTTAAAACATGCATTATCCCCTTGTTCTGTTCTAACCACTGCACCTTGGTCTATGTACAGGCTCCTCATGAATGCAATTGTTCTGGAATTCCCATTCTTCACAATGTTGTCCATAATTTATTATGATCCATACAGTCAAATACCTTTGCATAGTCAATAGAACACAGTCAAACATCTTTCTGGTAAACATAAATATCCTCTGCTTTCAGCCAAGATTCATCTGATATCAGCAATGATATCCCTTATTCCACAGCCTATTCTGAATCCAGCTTGAATTTTAGGCAGTTCTCTGTTAATGGACTGCTGCAACCATTTTTGAATTATCTTCAGCAAAATTTTATTTTTGTGTGATATTAATGAATTATATTGGTTAATAATTATTGCATTCTGTTGGATTACCTTTCTTTGGAATGGGCACAAATATAGAGCCCCTCCGATTGGTTGACCAGGAAGCTGCTTCCAAATTTCATGGTATAGATGAGTGAGTGCTTTCTGCATTGCATCTGTTTGTTGGATCATATCAGTTGATATCCCATCAATTTCTGGAGGGTTTTTTTTTTTCCCCCAATGCTTTCCATGTTGCTTGAATTTCTTCAAGTTGTTTGATCATATTTTACCTCCTGAAATGGTTGAACATTGAACAATTCTTTTTGGTACAGTGACTGTGTATTCCTTCCATCTTCTTTTGATCTTTTCTGTGTTGTTTAATATTTTGAATATGTTGTTGTTTGTTGTTATGTGCCGTCGAGTTGGACCTGATCATAGCGACCCCTCCTTGGGTTTCCGAGGCAGTATCACTATGGAAGTAGATTGCTCCATCTTCCTTCCGAGGAGTGGCTGGTGGGTTTCAACTCAAAGCTGAATCTTTTCTTCAGTTCTTTCAGCTAGAGAAATGCTGAGCATGTTCTTTTCTTACGCTTTTCTAGCTGCTAGTCACATTTCATTACAATACTTTACTTTGTCTTCTTGAGCTGCCTTTTGAAATCTTCTGTTTAGTTCTTTTCCTTCTTCATTTCTTCCATTGCTTTAGCTTGTTGTTGTTGTTGTTATGTGCCATCGAGTTGGACCTGACTCATAGCGACTCCTCCTTGGGTTGCCGAGGCAGTATCTCTACAGAAGTAGATTGCCCAACCTTCCTTCCCAGGAGTGGTTGATGGGTTTGAACCGCCAACCTTCTGGTTAGCAGTCAAGTGCCTTAGGCACTATGCTACCAGAGCTCCTTTGTTTTAGCTATTCTATGTTTAAGAACAAGTTTCAGAGTCTGTTCTGACATCCATTTTGGGCTTTTCTTTCTTTCCTGTATTTTCAATAACCTTTTAGTTTCTTCTTTTATGATGTCCTTGATGCCATGCCACAACATGTCTGGTCTTCAGTCATTAGTGTTCAATACGTCAAATCTATTCTTTTTTTTTTTTTTT
>NW_006921926.1:1202589-1210699 GCF_000298275.1 Orycteropus afer afer | reverse complement strand
AGCAGTTCACATATACTTTGTCTCATGTCACTGACCAAAATTTACAATGCAGCAGCTCCCCTCCCACTTCCTCCCCATAGCTACCTCCTCCCAGTGTCCATCCCTTCATACTCTTCTGCGCCCTGAGCTGTCTCCCTGTGCATAAGCAGCCCTTCCTTCTCCCATGACGTCAAATCTATTCTTGAAATGATCTATAAATTCAGGTGGAATGCACTCAAGGTTGAATTTTGGCTCTCATTGACTTATATTAATTTTCTTTGGTTTCACATTGAATTTGCATATGAACAGTTGATGGTCTGCTTTGCAGTTGGCTGATGGCCTTTTACTGACTGATGATCTTTAGCTTGATACTGCCTCAGAAACCTAAGGAGGGGTCGCTATGAGTCGGGTCCAACTAGACGGCACATAACAACAACAACTTTCCACAGATAGTCAATTTGAATCCTGTGTATTCCTTCTGGCAAGGTCCGTGTGTATAGTCACCATTTAAGTTGTTTAAAAAATGTATTTTCAGTGACTAAGTCATTGGTCTTGCAAAATTCTATCATGCGATCTCTGACTTCATTTCTATCACCAGGTCATGTTTTCCAACTACCAATTCTTCTTCTTTGTTTCCAGCTTTCACATTCCAATCACCAGTAGTTATCAACGCATCTTGATTGCATGTTTGATCAATTTCAGACTGAAGAATATGATAAAAGTCTTCAATTTCTTCATTTTTTGGCATTAACTGTTGGTAGGTAAATTTGAATAGTGGTGGTAACTGGTCTTCCTTGTAGGCATAAGGACATTATCCTATCAGTGACAGTATTGTACTTCAGGATAGACCTTGAAAAGTTCTTTTTGATGATGAATACAGTACTGTTTATCTTCAATTTGTTATTTCCAACACAGTTGATCAGATGATTGTCTGATTCAAAATGACCAATACCAGTCCATTTCAGCTCACTAATGTCTAGGCTACTGATCTTTAAATGTTCCATTTTTGATGACTTCTAATTTTCCTAGATTCATACTTCATGCATTGCATTTTCTGATTATTAATGAATATTGGCAGCTGTCTCTTCTCAATTTGAGTCATGTCACATCAGCAAACAAAGGTCCCAAAAGTTTTACTCCATCCATGTCATCAAGGTCAATTCTACTTTAAGGAGGTAGCTCTTTCCCAGTCCTTATTTGAGTGCTTTCCAATCTGAAGGGCTCATTTTCTGGCACTATATTACTCAATGTTCTCCTGCTATTCATACATTTTCACTGGCCAACTTTTTTAGAAGTGGATTACCAAGTCTTTCTTCCCAGTCTGTCTTGAGTTTGGAACCTCTGTTAAAACTTACCTGCCATGAGTTACCTTGCTGGTATTTGAAATACTGGTGGCATAGTTTCCAGCATCACAGCAACACACAAGCCACCACTGTATGACAAACTGACAGATTTACCAAAAAATATGGTCTTTGTCCTGGGCTTTTGAGAGATGACTTCTAAAACTTTGGAATTTCAATTTGATTGAAATGTCTTTTATGAAGACCCCAGACCACACCTAACCTGCAGGTTATGCTAATGAGATGACTGTTTGGTAGAGGCTACCCACCAGCCACTCCTCAGAAGGAAGGTTGGGCAATCCTGCTTCCGTAGTGATACTGCCTCGGAAACCCAAGGAGGGGTCGCTATGAGTCAGGGCTGACTGGACGGCAAATAAGAACAACAACAAGAAGCCAGGCCAGAGAGTCCCACCTCCCAGGATCAGCCAGCCTCAGGTGGGAGGTGCTGGAAGTTGAATTGCATGAAAGCTGTGGGCAAGGAACTCCATGTACTTTCTGTTTGGTTACAGACATTGATGCATATGGGAGGGTAGCACATCTCTTTTTGGCCCATGGAAGATTTGTGTTGGGAATCTGCCCAGATCTTATCATATGCATTTCTTCACTTTTATACTTTTTCCTATAACAAAAACTGTTACAATTGTAAATTTAATTATCACACTTTTCTGAGTTCTGTGAGTCATTACAGCAAATTATTAAGCCCAACAGAGTAGTGGGAGCCAGCCAGTAAGAATTTAGAGCTCCCTTCCCCTTGAAGGTTATGGCTGGTATCCTGAGGAAGTAGAGGGAACCCTCAAATTTTGTAACCAGCAGGTCAAATGTGAGAGTGTTGTGAGAGCCCCCAAACTTGTGGCTAGCCCCTTCAGAATGCATCTTGAGAAGACTTATCAGTCTGGAGGACTGTGCCCTTTACCTTGTGAGGTCTGATCTAGCCCTTGGTAGTAGGATTAAAGGAAGAAGTACTACATTTGCAGTCAGGAACAGGATATGTTTGAATTGGAATTGAATTCCTTGATTCAGTTGGCTTGAAAAGTGGGATAAGTTGCAATTGATTTGATCAGTACATTTGGAGTCAGAGAAGTGGGCTTTGATTTCCTCTCTGTCTTTTGAATTTCTATTAGGGAAAAATCTGAGGAATCTGCATTTAAAATACTAGTGAAAGGAGAGGTAGTGAAGAGCAAAGTGATACCCATGGCACACTTAGTTACTAAATATATTCTGAGGTCTTCAAGTTTTTTCAACTTTTCCTTGAGGCCATGGAAGAAGTCTTGCTGTACTTTGTGCCAAGATCCTGTGCGAAGCCTGAGGGACTTTGCACTTGTCCTTTCTGCCAGGAATGCTTCTTAAAATCCTGGACTGGCTCTTTCTCTTCATAATTTCAGTCTCAGCTCAGATGTCTCCTCCTCAGAGAGGACTTGCCTTGCATTCTTCACTTTAGTATTTTTGTTAAAGTCTCAGGTAGAGTTTAAAGTTGCATGTATACATTTATTCATTTATTTATTGTCTCTGCCACTAGAATGTAATCTTCATATGGGCAGGGAATTTGTCTAGCTTATGACTGTACCCCCAGCCTTGCACACAGCAGGTACTTGATGAATTCTTATTGATGAATGAATGACTGAATTTAGAGAAAAGTGAAAAATGTTGCAGAGCACTTGCACTATAATGAGGAATTATTATTTTTCAAGTTAGAAGCATAAAGATCCACTTCTGACTATAATATATACCATGATCAGGTGAGAAATTGCAAATTGCTTATAATAGACACCTGATGGTGAATTGTATGGGAACAAAGGCCCAATTGGGAAAAATGACTCTCTTCCTACACTCCTAAGATCTAAATCAGAAGCAGATTCTGTATTTAATACTTCCTATGCAGGCAATCCACAACATCCTCATGGTCACATGAACATAGTTTTATTGAACAATGAAAATGTACCTCCCTTCTGAGGATACCTCCAGGCAACACGTAAGAAGACAGGTGGTACCTGCAAATAAAAATGAGCATAAGAAACTGCATAAAGGTTATGAGACCATCATAGCTCTGATTCTCTTCTCAGTCTCATGTTAGTTAATCTGACAAGAGTCTATGGCACTGATGATTCACTCCTTCCTGAAGCTACTCCTTCTCCTTGCCTTCTCTTAAAATACTGCCTAATGTTTATCTACTTCCATTTCTTTTACCAACTCCTCTTCCTTAGTCTTCTTAAAAATTAACATTTGTTACAGTTTTACCTTCTGGTCTCATCTCACTCAAATTATCTCATCACTCAAATGATCATATCAGAATATCTTCATGATGATGATGAACCCATAACATACATCTCAAACATGACCTCTCTCCCAATTCCTAGACCTGAATTTACAACCAAACCCATTTCCGTAGAGTCAACAGCAATTGTTAGATATCTGCATGGATTTTCCCTCTTGCAACTAAAAAGTAATATGTCTTAAACAAGATCTTTCATGTCGTTTCTCCTCCTTCTTTTCTCATTTTAGTTTCTAGCTGTTCAAGGTACTATCTTCTGATCCACATGTGACTAGCTGTCTTCTTGTATTATCCACCTTATCCTTTCCTCAGTCAATTCTTAGTTCAGATTTTCCTCATTTCCCACTTTCATGATTGAAGTTACTGGATTACTTCTTGTCTCATTTCTCTGATATCATCAATCTGTTTCCAGTCTGCAAACTCCTCATTTTTTTTTCCTCCCAGAAGAAATTTCCATATCTTTATGATGATTTAGAAGGTCTCCTGAAACCTGGCCCTGATGTATCCTTCAAGCTTTATTTTCCTTTGTAGCCTCTTTGCCCAACGAGGCCCATTAGACCACTTGCTCTCCTTGGACACCCTCTGTGCCTCTGTCACCCATGCTTTTAATCAGGCTATTCCCTCAGCCTTTGCACTTTTTCTTTTTCTTTTTTGAATATAGATGCAAATATCTTTAATAAAAAATACTAGCAGACTGAATCCAGTAGCATATTCTTTCTTTTTTTTTTTTTTAATTTTGATTTGGCTGAAGATTTACAGAGCAAATTCACTTTCCATACAGCAGTTCACATATACTTTGTCGCATGTCATTGACCACAGTTTACCACAATGCAACAGCTACCCTCCCGCTCCCTCCCCATAGTTATCTCTTCCCATTGTCCATCCCTCCTTACTCTCCTGCCCCCTGAGCTGTCTCCCTGTGCATAAGCAACCCTTACTTCTCCCATGATTTTTCTCTCCAGGGCGTGTGTCTACTTGAGGTAAATGTTTAATTCACATGCCTGTACTTTGTTTGGCTGGAAACCACAGTTGTGGGTTCAATTCCAGACCTGAAGGGCAGCTCAGGGCCATAGTCTCAGTGGTTCCACCAGGCTCTATTGGACCAGCAAACCTGGTCCCCACCTTTTTTTTTTTTGCACCTCCAAATGATTTTGAGTTTTGTTCCACATTGTTCTCTCTCTCTATCCAGGATCTCCTACATCCCTTCCAAGTGTATGACAGTGGTAGCCGGGTACCATCTAGTTCTTCTGGTCTCATAGTGGTACATGTTGCAGATCGGATGGTGTACCAGTCGCTAGGACTGATTGTTTCCATTAACTTTGGTTTTCTTCTTTCTTCTTGACGAGGAGAGACCCATCGTTGCATCTAGATGGCAGCTTGCTAGCTTTTAAGATCCCAGTCGCTACTTGCCAAAGTAGGAGTTGGAACAATGTTTTGTATAGTATGTTATGCCAATTGAGCTTGATGTCCCCTGTGACTATGGTCCCAAGCCCGCAGGTTCAACTACTCGGTTGCTCTGGGTAGCTGGCTGTGACCAAGCAGTGACCACAACCTTGCCCCTTGTCAGCTCTACTATACACCTGGGAATTCTGATCACTCACATAAACTTATAGGACCATTGTCTGCCAACCCTATCTATGATCTTGGATACACTCCCCATTTAGACATACCTAATTGTTTAGCCTGTCCACCTATCTATCTGTCCATATACCCATGTTCTTTGCACTTTTTCTTGACTCTTCACATTAAGAAATACCATTCACCCTTTGATATCCAAGTTAAAAATCTATTATGAAGCCTCCTTATGCACTCTGGGAGGTCATGCCTCTTTCTCCATTTAATTCTCCCTTGTGTTAAAATGACTTTCTCCCTCAGTAGGCTGAAAACCCCTCCAGATCATCAACTTTACCTTTCCCTCTTCACCCCTTGAGCACAGTGTGATACATAGTGAGTTTTCAAAAAAAGCCACATATCATCATTGTTGTCATCATCATTATTCCTAGTCTCTAAGGAGTCATATTCAATCCTAAGATATCTTCATATAAAATATTAGCTGAAGAGCAAGCTTGCCATAGAACTACTTTATGTCCTTGGAAATAGAGTATATATGTCTCATGATACAAAGCCTTGCTTATATGATTTCTCAGTATACCTACTGTTTTTCTTGTCTTTGTCTATGCTCTTTTAAAAAATAAGTGTAAACATTAATCATGGCAGAGAAATGCTTGTTAATGATGTGGAAACTAAACAATTGCAACCTGATGTGGATTACAAAGATAACACACTTAAGTCACCAACACTGTCTTCTTACCTTTGAAACTACTTTTTAAAGGTAAATTAATTTAGATTGCTAAAATATAATTTCGGTTACAGTTTCTGGAGTGTTAAAACCAATAGTACAGTTGCAGTTTAATTGGCTTCCCTGACTTTGGCAATAAATAGCATAATAGTTAGGAAATTTTAACAATATCAAAATAGTCAAGACTTAAAAAAATTTAAAGACTCTTAAATACTGCATTTATACTTAGGAAAGAAGAGGGGAAAGAGATAGAGAGAGAGAGCAAGAGAAAGAAAGAAATAATCATGACAGATAGAAGAATATATCTGAATATCTACTTCTGAATGTGTATGATTTTTGGGTAAGAAATTGGATTGAGGTGATGTTTGTGAAGCATCACAACTGACATTACAAACATAGTATTATTATCTGCATAAACATTTATGTGGCATCTGTAAAAATGTTATAAGCGTTTAGGAGTGAATATTAGACAGACATAATTGAACATGACAGATATCAGGTTAACACTCACTGAAACATTGTGTCCTGAAGTTTCTAAGGAAATCACAGAGTCATCTAGGCCAAGTACTCTCTTTTACTGAAAATATATGCAAAAAGACCATTTAGTTAGTTTAATTTAAAGACTGTCCATAGGTAAAGCATGTTGGTTAATCTCAATGTGTAATAATCGTTGCTGGTAATATTGTTTTCAGTCATCATTGGTGTGTAGCTTTTATTTTTATGTCTCCCATATCTAAATACCACTGTTCCTTGTATGTGCATGCATTTCAAAATCACTGTATTTAAAATAATGCATGCACATGGAAATAGTTAAAATAGTATCAAGAGATACAAATGGAAAAGTAAAATATTTTCCTCACCCTCATCTTCCTCTTCAGAGCAAATTTTTGGTCTCATAATATCTTTGGACCCCTAAAACTTATTGAGGACTCCAAAGAGCTTTTGTTAATCTATTAATGTTTATCATATTAGAAATTTGAGTTGAGAAAATTATAAAATGTATATTAATTCATTAAAAAAGTAACAATAAACCCATTGTATACCTGCCAAGGGAGCTCTGGTAGCACAGTGGCTAAGGCACTTGACTGCTAACCAGAAGGCTGGCAGTTCAAACCCACTGGCCACTCCTCAGGAGGAAGATGGGGCAATCTACTTCCATAGTGATACTGCCTTGGAAACTCAAGGAGGGGTCGCTATATGTTGGGTCCGACTCGAGGGCACAAACAACAACAACAAACCTGCCAAAGAGCAAACCCACTGCCATTGAATAGGTTCCAACTCATAGTGACCCCAATTGGGTTTCTGAGGCTGTATAAATCCTTAGGGAAGCAGATTGCCTCATCTTCCTTCTGCAGAGTAGCTGGTGGGTTTGAACCACCAACCTTCTGGTTAGCAGCCAATTGCCTTATCCACTATGCCACCAGAGCTCCTTAAACTCATTGTATATTAACATAAAAGTGCCACATAATGAAAAGTAAGTACATTTTCCAATGGTGGTGAGAAGAGTGGGATTGTTCTGCATTTTTGCAAATCTCTTTAATATCTACTTTAATGTAAGACAGCAAGATTCTCATATTTGCTTTGTGTTCAATATGGTACCATATCATATACCATGTAGCCTCTAGAAACTTCACTCTGTAATGGTGACAAAGTAGAAATGAAAAAACCAATAATATGTTGGTATTATTATGAAAATAGTTTTGAACTTATGGACCCCCTGAAAGGGTCTGACAACCCCCAAGAGTCCTAGAACCATATTTGGAGAATAACTGCCTCACACAAAATCATTTTGAAGCATTTTTTGGTCTGAGTTTTCTGGCTACTCCTACAATGTTAAATAATGTGCTTATACTTCTAGTTATTTATATTTCTACTTTAATTTGTATTGAATATCTCCCTCCTTTCTCTATTTTTCATTCCTTTTCACTTTTTGTTCATTATCTTAATTGGTTAAATAATTTGAATAATATCTCTCAATCAATGTTAAACACTCTTTCCTCCAACTATTTAACATGAGCATATTAGAGTTCTTTTTTATTATTTATTTATTTAATTTTGATTTGGGTGAAGATTTACAGAGTAAATTCACTTTTCATACGCAGTTCACATATACTTTGTCTCATGTCATTGACCACAATTTACAATGCAACAGCTCCCCTCCCACTTCCTCCCCATAGTTACCTCTTCCCAGTGTCCATCCCTCCATACTCTTCTGCGCCCTGA
>NW_006921926.1:1197416-1199074 GCF_000298275.1 Orycteropus afer afer | reverse complement strand
ATCTTCTGTGTCTGTGTTAATTGGTTTCCCTTTTCTTTGTTGAAGAGGGTCTGTGCAATCCTTCTGCCTAGTCCGCCATCTTGCCGGAACTCCTGACAACAATCCATATTAGAGTTCTTAGAGACACTTTAGAGTGTCTCTCTCCTCCAACTCTCCTTCTCTTCTGTTTTTGAAATCTGCCAACTATAAAATTACTATACTTGGTCAGGTTTTGCAATATTTACATTCTTTTCTGTTATTGTAATTAGATCTTTCCATTGCTTTATCCATAGATTGACTTTAAAATGGGAATACAGTAATAAACATGTAAAATGTGATAATTCTGTAAACATTTCTAAAGGTAAAAACCCATAGGAAAAAAATAGAATTTTCATCCCTAAATCTATGCTATTTAGAGGAAGATGTCCCACGCATGAAGGTCAAATAAATTCTGTTTTATCAGATGCCTACTGCTCAAAACAATGACACATTTTAATATGCTTCCTATTGGGACCATAATTTAACTATACAGTTTTTGTTCTTCTGAGTTCTTAATTGACTATTATTTACCATTTTTCTTCCCAAGAAGAGGCATATACCTTTTAAAAAACATGTATATATTCCTAAGAAAATTTAGTTTCCTAATTATACTGTTTGCTAGATACATGAATATGTGCCTAAGGTCTGCTGTACAGACGTCATTTGGAATTCTCTTTGTATTATATATCCTCCTATTTTGGTTTCCTTCTTAAGTTCGCTGTGGTGCATACACAAGTAATTTTTTTTTTTTTTTTAACAGAAAGGAAGATAAATTTCTGATTATCTGTGTCCATGGACATGTGATTATAACTTCTTTATATTTTGACTGAAAATTTGGCTAGGTATAGAATTCTATTTTTCAAAAATTATTATCAATAATTCCTCATTATATCTATCAAGGCATTAAATTTCCAGCATTCAGTGTGGCTGATGAGATGTGAAATACTAATTTGAATTTTGTTTCCTTGTAGGTCACTTCTTTGTTCCTGTGGATGATTTAGGTTGTTTTCTTTTTCTTATTATTCTAAAGTTTTATGACTAGATGTCCAAGTGTATATTTATTTCATTTATCCTGCTCTGCAACCAGTATCTTCAATTTGAAAACTTTTGTTTGTCTTCAGTTCTGACAAATTTTATTCTAATATTTCTTTGATTATTTTCTTATTTCTCTTTTACTTTCTCTCTCTGAAATTCTCATAAGATGAATATTGGATATTCTTGATTGATTCTCTATTTCTTGTAATTTTTCTTTTACATTTTTTGTAGTTATGCTTTTTTTCTTTGCTTGGGAGATTGGCCTAATTTTTTCTTCCACCTCTCTATTGAAAAATTTATTTTGGCTATCATATTATTAGAGGATTCCTGGGGGCATATTGATTAAGCACCCAATTGCTAACTGAAAGGTTGATGATTCAAACTCGCCAGTGGCTCTGCAGAAGAGAAGTCCTGGCTATCTATTCCTGTAAAAATCTCATCCTAAGAAACCCTATAGAAGAGTTCTACTCTGTTATACAGAGTTACTGTGAGTCAGAATAGAGTCAATGGCACATAACAAAAACAAAAATCAATTATTTTCCAAGAACATGTCTTTCTTTTTCATTGTTTATTTTCAGTGGCATTGTTTTCTTTTTTTTTTTTTT
>NW_006921926.1:1175735-1195646 GCF_000298275.1 Orycteropus afer afer | reverse complement strand
CTAGAGATAAGTCCCTTGTCAGATATGTTATTACCAAATATTTTTTCCCAATCTGTAGGTTCTCTTTTGACTCTTTTGGAGAAGTCTTTGGAAGGGCATTGTTTTCTTAATGTGTGATTAAAATCTCCTCGAATGTCTTTGGGGCTATTAATTAGAAATTATCTGGATTGAATGTGAATTATTTTTGTTTCCTCTGGCATCAGTTTTATTTGTTCCTCTTCATCTTTTTCTTTGGTGTTACTGGTATTCTTCAAATATCTGATGTCCATTTATCTTTGTGAATGAAGAGTTAGGTTAATCCATATACATAAGTGCTTTGTTCACCTGACTTTACCTTCCTGTGCTCTGAATGAGAGAAGTGACTGAGCTCAATAGAAAGCAGAGTACTTGTTTATGGTTAGACCTCACTCTAGGTTGTGTAGGCTTGGAACAGAAAGGCAGAATCTCCTGCTTCCATCCCAACAAGACTGCAAAAAAAAAAAAAAAAAAAAAAAAAAGACAGCCTTAGTCTGTGCCTTTAGTTCCCTAGGTGGGAGCTGTATACTCCCTTTTAGGAGAACGACTCAATTTATTCCCAGCATAATTTTTTTTGCTTTAGTTTGGGTTCATATGACATTGTTGCACATGAGGGGATGGTCACCTTAGCCAATGCAGGCCTTTAAATATTTCTCCAACCATCACCTTCTTTTCTCTCATTTCTTACTTATATTTCTTGTTTATTCTTACTCCTGCTCTGTCTTCATCTACTTCCTGGGTGTGGGGTGTCATTGGAAAGAGAATTTGGATATAAGGAATTATTACTTCCACCTACACTGATGACTTTTTTTTGTGGATTTCCAGAGTTGTTATGAGCAATGTTCTTTAGTAAACTTTTGGCCCCAGTTAAACAAGATGGTCATTACCTTACCTATTAGCCTGGGTAATGACAGGTTTGGTCAATTCTCGCTCTTCTCTACTCACATCCTCAGAAGATATTTTTTTTTTCTATTACACCCAGGGACAAATATAGACAAGCTCATCTGACAAATTAATTATTAAAACATCTTACTGAATAATTCTAAAGTGGTGTGTTTTTTATGTTTCTAACATCATCTGAGGAAATGTGACACATGGACCTATAACCTTGGCTCAGTGTGTGAGAGCTGTGGAGTCAATCTGGAGGCTAAGGGCAGCTCCAAAAGCATTTCTTTGGAATGTATGCTGTGCTTTTGGGCAGAGGGGAAAGAATCTTGACTATTTAGTAAAGTGAAACAATCAGATTCAATGAATACACGTGCTTACTTTGTTATAGCAGCCATCTATAAGCTCTTATGAACAAAATGTGAATGTTTGCCAAGTGATAGTTTTGGGAGGCATTCAATGAGTGTCAAACATATCTACAGGACACAGAGAAGCACAGTGAATGCTGTACTTCATGAATGTCAGCAATAGCTTGTAAACGTCAGACCTGCTCTCACACCCAGAGATGACTCCATTGCCCGGAATGAAAACCCATTTTCTGGGGAACTCCTGGCATCACTTTTAAGAGCACTTCGTGCATAGCCATACTATGAAGCTTCGTGTGAAGGACATCAGAGTGGCAGCTGGTAAGTACATAAGCCTTTCGCCTTTGGAGGTCTGAGTTCATAACTTAGTCCTGCTTTGGCCACAAGAAAAAATTTACTTCATTTATTCTCATCCTTATTTAGCCTCATTAGAAAACCACCATACCACTTGGCTCCATTTGTTCCAACTGGCAGTGTCTGTGGAAGAGGAGGCCAGGGGTTGGGTAAACAAGGCCTGGCTGAGGTGTGTGGCTCTGCCGAGTGGAAGCCTGCCCACCACTTGCCTGGGCTTGAGCTCTCTTCAGGCCAAGCACTGTTAATCCTTCTCTGTCATAAACACTAAATCCATGTCAAACTTTTGCATTTTAGGTTAAAACTAATTCATGAGCTATTTGCTTCTCTAAACTTAGAATCTGTGAAGATTTAGAACATGAGACCAACTAGTAAGTACAATTGTTGACTGGAACAGGATTGCATTTTTGAAAATATTTTGTTTTCATCGCTCCAGGGAATTCATGGACCCTGAGACATTAATGTGTTACTTTTGTCTTTCTTGCAAGTTTGAAGTGATATGTCACTGTGTTAAGGTTTTCTACCTCTGACTTCAAAAAGAGTGGAAAAATAGAAGGCTTTTGAAAACTGCTTCGAGAGACAGAAGGGGTTGGTTATCAGTTCTATCAGACTGAGAATATTAATTCTACTCTTTCTGCACCAGGAATCGTAAAGAACTTTTTCAATCCAGTAATAATATAAATCCAGCAAGGTTTTAGATTTGAGATAAAGAGTTACCCTTTGGGCTTTTCTGCTAGCTCCACACCAGAGCCACTGCTCAGTCCCAAGCAGGACCTCCCCTTTTATTCTTTTATTTTATGGCCACCATTAGCCACATCATCTTAAGCAGTTTTATTTTCTCTTACCTTTGACCAACCTGGCTGCTGCTCTTAATCACAAACACACTTTTCAGTTTTAAAAGGATTCCCAAACTAGCTTCAAACTTTTGAAATTCTATACAGGAATGTAAAGTCTTTCTCTGTAAATGATGTAGTAAACATAGTGTGCTCTCATGAATTCAAACCAAAGTCCTTTCTAAATTTTGAAAAAAATTCATAAATTATTGTCAGTAGTTTAAGGTAACATGACTTGATTTTCTCTTCACAGGCAAGCTTTTAAAGTGAGGTATAGATGACCTATCATCTACTTGGCTACTGCTCCAATTCTACCACTCCAGGTAGAGCAGGAATATTTAAGAGAGAGAGATTGTCTGGGGTGGGAGGGGATGACAATAAAAATGATACACATTTTAATTTAAAGAATGAAGAATCTCTGAGGCAGCATTATGTAATCCACTAGTAGCAAAAAAGTAAAGATATAAGACATGTTTCCATTAGAAAACATTCTTGTCATTTGCTTTCTTAAAATTTATTTTTATTTCTTTATTTTGGCAAAATTCACATAACATAAAACTCAGCATTTTAATCATTTTATTTATTGTGGTTTGGGTGAAAGTTTCCAGATCAAATTAGTTTTCCATTCAAAAATTTATACACATTTTGTTTTCTAACATTTCCAATTCCCTCAATGTACCAGCACTCTCCCTGCTACCACTCTTTGTCCCCTGTTCCCTTTCGTCCTTCTTTCCTTCCCCCTCCTGCCTTCTGAGCTTTGTTTTTGGGCAAATGCTGCCCTTTTGGTCTCATGTGGCTAGTTATTCTGAGGAATACGTTCCTCATTAGTGTTATTATTAACTTTATAGGACTGTTTGCTGTCTGGCTGCAAGGTGATTCCAGGAGATGGGGGTGGTTCCAACTTTGAAGGGTGTCTAAGGGTCATAGTCTCAGAGTTCCACCAGTCTCTAACTGACCAGTAAGTCTGGTCTTTTTCATGATTTTGAATTTTATTCTACATTCATCTCACATTCTGTCAGGACCTTCTATTTTCCTGATCAGAGCACTTGGTTCTGGTTTCAAGGTAGTAGTGGCTGTGGTTCTCTTGGTCTATTAGTCCTTTGGACTAACTGTCATTTTAACCATTTTAAAGTGCACAATTCGGTGGCATTTAATACATTCACAGTGTTGTGTAATCATCACCACTACCTAGTTCCAGACTATTTTCATCACCCCAAAAAGGAAATTTTGTATCTATTAGGTAGTGACTTCCCATTCTCATCTACTCCTAACTCCAGACAAAAGTTCTTTTGGAGAGACTTTTTCTCTGAGTGATATTTTCAGCTTGTAAAAGAGACTGTCTCTTCCCCATTAAGTGGATTTTGGCCTTTTGTCAAAGATCAGCTGACCATAGGTTGATGAATCTATTTCTGGGTTCTCAATTCTATTCCACTGGTCTATGTGTCTGTCATTGTACCAATACCAGGCTGTATTGACAACTGTGATTGTGTAGTAAGTTTTGAGGTCTGGGAGTATGAGACCTCCTACTTTATTCTTCTTCTTCTATAGTGTTTTACTTATCTGAGGTCTCTTTCCTTTTCATATATTGATTGGTTTTTCCATATCTTTAAATAATGTTGATGGAATCTGGATCAGGATTGCATTGAATGTATAGATTGAGTTGGCTAGTACTAACATTTTCACAATGTTCAATCTTCCTATCCATGAGCATGGTATGTTCTTCCATTTATGTAGATCACTTATAGTTTCTTGAAGTAGTGTTTTGAAGTTTTCCTTGTATAGGCCTTTTGTGTTCTTTGTAAGATTCATTCCCAAGTATTTTACATTTTTGGTAGTTATTGTAAATGGTATTGATTTCCTTGTTTCCTTTTCAGAGACTTCTTTGCTGGTATAGAGGAATCCAACTGATTTTTGTATGTTGATCTTGTATCCTGGCGTGATGCTAAATCTTTCAGTAAGTTCTAGTAGTTTTCTTGCTGAGTCTCTTGGGTTATCTTTGTATAGGATCATGTCATCTGCAAATAGGGATAGTTTTACTTCTTCCTTACCAATTTGGATGCCTTTGATTTCTTGCCTTACTACCCTGGCGAGGACTTCTAATACAATGGTGAATATAAGTTGAGATAGAGGTATCCATGTCTGGTTCTTGTTCGCAAGAGTAATGGTTTCAGTCTCTCCATTGAGAATAATGTTGCCTGTTGGTTTTGCATTTTTACCCTTTATTACGTAGAGGAATTTTCCTTCTATTCTTATTTTTCTGAGAGTTTTTTTTTTTTTTTTTTTTCCAAATCAGGAATGGGCATTGGATTTTATCAAATGCCTTTTCTGCATCTCTTGATATGATCATGTGATTCTTTTCTTTTATTTTACTTATGTGATGGATTACATTGATTGTTCTTCTAATGTTGAGCCATCCTTGCATACCTGGTATGGATCTCACTTGGTCATGATATATTATTTTTTTGATATGTTGTTGGAGTCTATTGGCTAGGATTTTGCTGAAGATTTTTGCATCTATATCCATGAGGGATATTGATTTGTAGCTTTCCTTTCTAGTGATGTCTTTGCCTGGTTTTGTTATCTGGGTCATGCTTGCTTCAGAAAATGAATTTGGGAGGATTCCATCCTTTTCTGTATTCTGGAATAATTTGAGTAGGATTGGTGTCAGTTCTTCTATGAATGTTTGGTAGAATTCTCCAGTGAAACCATCTGGGCCAGGACTTTTTTTTTTTGTTGGTAGGTTTTTTTTTTTTTTTTTAATTATCTGTTCAATTTCTTATTTTGTTATGGGTCTGTTCAAATTTTCTACCTCAGTCTTTGTTAGTTCAGGTAAGTAATGTGTTTCTAGAAATCTATCCATTTCTTCTAGGTTTTCAAGTTTGTTGGAATACAGTTCTTCATAGTATCTTGATATTATTATTTTTATTTCTGTTGGTTCTGTTGTGATGTCACCCATTTCATTGCTTATTAGTGTTATTTGCATCTTCTTTTTCTTTTCCTTTGTTAAGTTTGCCAGTGGTTTGTTGATTTTAATATTTTCAAAGAACCAATTTCTAGTCTTGTTGATTTTTTTCTATGATCTATTTTCTGTTTTATTTATTTCTGCTTGAATCTTTATTATTTCTTTTCTTCTGGGGACTGTAGGTTTTTTTGGTGCTGTTTTTTCTAATTGTTGGAGACATTGAATTAAGATGTTGATTTTGGCTTTTTATTCCTTTTTAATGTGTGCATCTATTGCTATAAGTTGCTCTCTTATCACTGTTTTGCTGTGTCTCAAAGATTTTGGTATATTGTATTTTCATTCTCATTTGAGTCAATGAATTTTTAAATTTCATTTATTTCTTTTACTATCCAATTATTTTTGAGGGGGGAGTTATTCAGTTTCCATGCATTTGCTCTTTTTCCATTGGTCTTCCTAGTGTTGATTTATAATTTTATAGCATTGTGATCTGAGATGATGCTTTGCAGTATTTCAATGTTTTTAAATTTACTGAGGCTTGCTCTGTGGTCTAACATGTGGCCTATCCTGGAGAATGTTCCATATGTGCTGGAAAAGAATGTATATTATGCTTTTCTTGGGTAAAATGCTCTGTAGATGTCTGTCAGGTCAAGTTGGTTGATTGTATTGTTTACTTCTTCTGCATCTTTGTTGAGTTTCTTTCTACTTGTTCTATCTTTTATTGAGCATGGCTTACTAAAGTCTCCTACTGTGACTGTGAAGTCATCTATTTGTCTTTTCAATTCTGCTGAAGTCTGATTTATGTATTTTTGGGCTTTTTCATTGGGTGCATAGATATTTATTATAGTTATATCATCTTGTTCAATTGATCCTTTAATCATGATATAATGTCCTTCTTTGTCTCTCCTGGTCATTTTTGTCTTCAAGTCAATTGTATCAGAAATTAATATTGCCACTTCTGCTCTTTTTATTGCCATTTGCTTGGTATATCTTTTTCCAGCCTCTGATTTTCAGTCTATTATTATCTTTATGTCTAAAGTGAGTCTCTTGTAGACAGAAGTGATGGGTCATGTTTTCTTGTCCAGTCTGTAAGTCTCCATTTACATTCAGTTCAATTATAGAGAAGTATGTATTTATTGATGTCATTTTGTTATGTGTTTTTTATGGTGCTACTTATTTCTTTGTTTCACATAATATTCTGTGCTAAGCTCATTTTGTTTATGAATCATGTCATCATCTCCTTTGTTGGTATTGTTTTAGTATTTACTAAATATTTGTGCTTATCCTCTTTCTTATTGTGAGGTGAAGATTTATTATTTTTCCTTGAGGTTACTCTGTAATTTATTATTTTCTTCCCAAGTTTAAAACAGTCTGTCCTCTCTCACAATTTTCTTGATTTCCTCACCATTTAGAAGTTCTTCTGTAAGTACATTGTTTATTCCCTGTGTTTGTTTTTTAGTTGTCCTTATTTACCAGTTGATGTCTCTGGTTCCCTCTTTACAGTCTTGTAATCTTATTTTACTTTGGATACTTCTATAACTGGGTTAGTTTCTGGGTTATGTCATCATGTGTGTTAATTGCTGGTTGTTGTTTGCTGTTTTTGGTTCTCTGTCCAAAGGACTCCCTTTAGCATCTCTTGTAATGTTAGTTAGGTTTTAAAATATTCTCTTAATTTCTGCTTATCTGGAAATGTCCTACTTTCACCATCATATTTGAGAGACAGTTTTGTTGGGTATATAATTCTTATTGAACATTTTTCTCTTTCAGGGTTTTATATATATCATCCTATTACTTTCTCACCTGCATGGTTTCTGCCAAGAAACCAGAGCTTAGTCTTACTGGTTGCCAATTATAGATAACTTTTCATTTTCTCCTGTGCTGCTTTTGGGATTCTTTTTTTTGTCTTTGGCTTTGGTGAGTTTGACTATGATATGTCTTGGTGACTTTCTTTTCAGGTCTATCCTTTTTGGGTTTTATTGAACTTCTTGAATGTATATATTCCTGTCTTTCATTATATTAGGGAAATTCTCTTCCAACAAATCTTGAACAATTTTCTCTGTGGTTTTATTTGTCTCTTCCTGTTCTGGAATTCCAATTACATGTAGATTATTCCTCTTGATGGTATCCTGCATGAACCTTAGGCTTTCTTCATTTTGTTTTGATTGCTTTTCTTTTTGATTTCTTAACAAAGTAGTATTGAGTTATTCCTCTCCAATTTCATCAATTGTGTCTTCCATTGATTCTATTCTACCCCTTCATCCATTCAATGTGTAATCTATTTCTAAAATTGTAGTAATAATCTTGTGGATCTCTATTTGTTTTTTGTGTGTCATTTCTAATTTTTGGTTTATTTTGTCAATTTGTTCTTGTATTGTTTTCCTATATTGTTCTAGAGTTTTGTCTGTGTTTTCCTTAATTTAGTCAGTGTTTCCTTGATATTTTCAGTGTTTTCATTGATTTTTCTCTCAATTCATTGAATGTATCCAAATATAATTCTTTTGAAATCCTTATCAGTGAGTTCCAATGTTACTTCTTCCTTAGGGATATTTTGTGGGTTTGTATCCTTGTCCCTTGTTTGTACTGCTTTATCTTGCTCCCTAGTTTGGAGTGGGATTGCCAGTTGTCTCTGAGACATTGTGATGCTGTTGCATTTATGTTTAATTTGTGGTTGTGTGTTGGTGTGTATTACCCAAAATTTTTCTTTTCCTTCATTTTGTTTTGATATATCTGTGTGAGCAGGATACTGTGCTCTTGTATTCACTAGTTGTTAGCACTTAGCATTCACCACCTGTCTCATGGTGGGTATGATAGAGAAGGAGAGTGTGTGCACCAATCTCTGTTAGGTGTTCATAAAGAGCAGTTGAGAGTGAGTTGAGCTAGTATTGGCTGCTGCCTATCATTGGTCAGTTGGTGTACAAGCAAATGGTAGCCCTCACTCAGTGGGTGGGACTTCAGGAGGTGCAGGAATGGTTGGATTGTGTGTAAATGGTTGCATCTCCCAGTCAGCAAGACAAAAAAAGGAAAAGAAAAAAAAAACAACCAAAAAGAAAAAAAAAAGAGAACAAAAAATTCTAACAGCATAAACAAACAGGAACAATGCGGGGGTGTGGGGGGAGAAAGGCACTAAATAAGAAGTTTTTTTTTTTTTTTTTTTTTTTAATATTGAAAAGGGATAAAAGAAAGATAATGAGAAAAATAGGAAAAAACCCCACAATATCTGGGGATAGAGGAATGAGAGAAAAGAGCAAGAGTAAAAGAATAGTAAAGAAAAAAATGTGAGAACTATAAAAGGAAAAACAGGGATGGGATGAACAAAAAGAAAGAAAACAAAAGAGAACCAGGAAATGGAAAGATTATTAAAAAAAAAAAAAAAAAAAAAAAAAAAACCAACCCAAGAATCAATGATGGGAAAGAGAAAAAATAAATAAAAATGAAGAAAGGGGGAATAAAAAGAATAATTTAAAAATGAAACAAAAACAAAACTGTGGGGGGTAGGGCATGATACCTAGGCTCTGTCAGGGCATAGAGTGGGATGGGAGTCCTGCTGGTCAAGAAGTCCTGCTGGTCAAGAAAGTGAACAGTGAGGAATAGCCACACCACTGTTCACCAAGAGGGTGTGGGGTATACGAGTAACAAGGGTAATGTGGCACCACTCTAGTCATCAGCCTCCAATGCGTTTGTCCTTGCTGTCCATGGAAAGCAGGGGCTATTCATAGGTCACTGTCCAGGTAAGAATGCCATTTGCATGTATTCAAAATGGCCATGTCTCTTGCAAATATTCAGAATGGCTGCACCCTCAGTATAGCTGCTCACAGTCCACAGGTCTGTATGTCTCCTTCTTTGCTGATTTCCTTTCTGATTGCCAGGCACCAATACAGTCCTTGCCCATGCAGTCACTGGTGATCAAGCCAATTTTTATGTTGCTACTGGGATGTGCTTGCTAATATTCAAAACGGCTTCACCCTCAGGACAGCCAGCAGTCTACAGCTCCATTGGTCTCCTTACTCACTGTTTTTGTTCAGGTTCTTCTACTAGTTGGTATTTAATCCACTTCTTTATCCTTCCCTTCAAAGCTCAGGATTCCAGGATCTTCTGTATTGGTTTTACTTGGTTTCTCATTGCTTTGTTGCAGATGGTCTGTGTAGCTTGTCTGCCTATTCTGTCATCATGCTGGAACCCTGACGTCTCACTTCCTTCCTGAAGCTTTTTGTCACTAGGCAGTGCCCAGGGAAATACTTACTTGGGATTTTTGAATTTATATCTCTAGCAATGAATTATTTAAAAAATATTTATTGAGTATCATCTATTTACCCAGTACATGATTTAAGTACCAGGGATACAGGGATAAATAAAGTAGACATGGTCTTAGCTTACAAGGTTCATGGCTAGAAATGTGAAAGGTCTGAATTTTACCCTATGCAAATGACTTTTGACACCAACTACTTAGAGTAAGGATGAACTTCACATGTTAAGGGCAGAATCCTCCACAAGACTGTTCTCACTTCAGACACCAGCTACCCACACCTGGTAGTTTATGCTAACAAGATGGTTTGGAATGGGGCTGGCCCCACCAAAAAGACAAAACAAATAATTTTAGTCTTTGTGTTTTATTTGTTTTTGTTTTGTTTCGAGGCCCCCGGGAAACCCTCACTTCTGATTCTCACCGCTGTCTTGTTGGATCTGACTCATAGCGACCCCTCCTTGGGTTTCTGAGGCAATATCACTACGGAAGTAGATTGGCCAACCTTCCTTCTGAGGAGTGGCTGGCAAGTTTGACCCACCAGCCTTCTGGTTAGCAGTCAAATGCCTTAAGCACTATGCCACCAGAACTCCTTCACTTCTGATTAGCATGATACAAATGCATGGGTTCCCATGACTGCCTTCATGTTTAATAATTGACTGGAATGACTCACAGAACTAGGAAAAACACTATACTTATCAGTACAGTTTTACTATAGCAAAAGAATAAAAATCAGATGCAGTCAAAAGGACAGATGCATAGTGTGAGGTCTGGGAGGGTCTCAAAAGTGAAGCTTCCAATATCTGCTCCTTATTGAGTCAGAACCCTTCCAGCACATTGATGTGTGACAAGATGCAGACTATTGTCAGTCAGGGAAGCTCACTCAAGCTTCAGTGCCCATGATTGATTGAATCACTGACTATGTGATTGAACTCAATCTCCAGATCCCCTGCCTTCACTAGAGAACAGGTTGAGATTACATGTCTCAAAGCTCCAACACTCTAATTACATGTCTAGTCTTTTTGCTGTGGCCAGCCCCCTTCCCAAGTCACCTTGTTAGCATGAACTATCAAGTGGGAGTCCATCATGAATAACAAAGGTACTGTAAATACTCAGGAGATTATGAGAGTTTAGAACTAAGGACAGGAACCAAGAAGGAACCAAGGACAAAAGCCAGCCAAATTCTTATTATACGTGCTACTTACAAGCTAAGAATTTAGCCTGCCATAGTTTCATGGATACTATTAGAAGAGATGAAACTACTGGGTCAGAGAGGAGGGACAATTTGCTCCCACAGCAGTAGCAATTACCAAAGAGTCAGTATTTTTGTTCAGTTTCCTTTAGCTCCATTTCCCATAGGGTGATGCAAAGAGGACCAGATGACACATGCATATGATGTAGTTTGTGTTACAGAAGAGACACTCTGAGCTTAGGAACTTGAATCTATTATAATTTGCAGTAAGCATGCCTGCCATTTGTTTTGAAGAGAGGCATTATCCTTATTATACTGGTAGTAACTATGCCTGTTCTTTTTCCCAGAGGGAGACACTATCTCTATCTTCCAAGGTTGTTTATTATAGAAACATACTTAAAAGTGTGGTCTGGAAGAAACTTGATCAGTACCTCACTATCAAGATAGAAAGAAATGTGAGTACGCCATGGAGAATTGTCTTCCAAGAGTTCAAAGCAATGGCCTGATTTTTCAGAACAGGGGCAGCTCTTCCTACAGGAGTAAGCAGTAATTTTGTTCATATTCTGCTTTCTAGGGCCTTTAGATGTGATCCCAATACCAAAAGGGGCATGTCTTTGAGTATGACAGAGCAAGAATGGTGCTGAACAACAGAAATCTCGGGTGTGATGATTCTGTTAGCGGCTCTTAGAAAACTTCACAGTCCTATGATAGCATGAGGGAGCTCTGGTAGCATAGTGGCTAAGACACTTGCCTGCTAACCAGACAGCTGGCGGTTCAAACCCACCAGCCACTCCTCAGAAGGAAGATTGGGCAATCCTACTTCCGTAGTGTTACTGCCTCGGAAACCCAAGGAGGGGTCGCTATGAGTCGGGGCCGACTCGACGGCACATAACAACAACAACAACGTGATAGCATGAAACATGAGCAGTGTATCTCATGATCAGAAGTGTTGGGATGCAGGTGTCAGCCAGGCCAGCCACCAGTGTGATCAGGAATTGTCCCTGGAGAGGCCTGAGAAACTTGGAGGAAAGATGAAAGCCAGTCATTGCAATATTATATTAAAAAAACATGATGAATGTTTTTGAAGTAAATTACCCTGAATAAATGTCTCATATTGGCCAGGATTTTTTTTTTTTTTTTAAATATAAGCCCTATATATAGAAATTTAGAAACAGACATATGTATTTTTTCAAGGTTGGTAAAACCCAAATGTGCTTCTAAGCTGTCAGCCAAGTTTCAGCCTTAGTTAATTTTTGGAGATGAGCTTTAAATTCTTAAAAATCAAACTTATAAGAGAAGTGCTGATGAAGATACAGATTTACCTGTAAAAATGTGCAGTGGAGCTGAGGAAACATCATAGTATTTCATAGGAAGAATTTGATAAAGATGCAGTTGATGTGATAATACGTTTGAAACAGTGGTAAAATGAAGTGGTGAAGAGGATATATAAAATGAATTAAAATGTCTCTTAATCAGAAATCCAAGAACATGCAATGTATATTTCCCAAAATACTCAGTGCATATCTGTCTGGAGTAACAATTGACCTGATGCAAATTGTCACAAGTACATCTGTTAATTGCCTTCTAATTCTTGTACTCACTGTCTGGATTGTTTCTCATTACAGTGTTAATGAAAATAGTAGCTGTATACCTTATTTTCTAGGATGCCCAGGGGAGAAGCTACTGTACATTTGATCTCCCCCCCCCAAAAAAAAAAACACTGCCAATGAGTCAATTCCAACTCATAGCAACCCCTACTGGGTTTCCAAGGCTATAAATCTTTATGAAAGTAGATTGCCTCATCTTCCTCCCATGGAGCAGCTAGTGGGCTTGAACCTCTGACCCTCTGGTTAGCAGCCTAATCCCTTCCCACTACGTCACCAGAGTACATTTGATTAGTTTTATTTTTTATCTTATTTTCCCTCCTCTACATTCCTTTTGTCAAAGCTTGCCAAATATATTCTGGAAAAGAATATTTGTATTATATATATATCTTTAAGTTTATAAAGTGATATTGTATACATTGTTTTGTTTGATCGCATTTGATCCTAACAATTACACTTGGCACAGAGGAGTTAACTTCTTTTGGCAAATGGGGAAGTTGAGACTGGCAGAACTTCAGTGATTACTCAGAATCTCATACAAAGTGATAGTACGGAACAGTGGGGTTGTTGTGCTGCAGTGAATTACTTGGTATGGCCCTCCTAACCATGACTTTTGTGACTCCCACTAGATAAGTTGGTGGAACTATACAAATATAAGGTGCTTGTGGCCCAGCAAAGGGGTTGGATAACTTGTTAGTAATGTAAATAAGGTACATGGCACTCTTGTGGGGATGGCACCATGGAAATAAGGTGTATGGAACTGTAATGTTGGGATTGGTCAGTTTTGTAATTCTGCTAGGCTTAAAATGAGCCCTCTCAGAGGCCTAAAGGGGCATTTCACTGCCATCAAGAGAGAAAAGCCTTGATGAGTGGAGCAGGTTCTTAGACTCGAGATCCCTGCACTGGGCCTCCTTGGCAGAGAAACTAGCAGAGAGGACCGGAAGAGAGATGACTGCCTGTGAAGACTGGCTGAAGAAGAGCTTTGTAACACTTGCCTAAGCAGGGCAGAGGCCAGGCCAAGAGGCCAAGGGCCAGAAAGGCGTACCTGAGGGTATACTAGAGGGGAGACTTCTCCTGATCGAAGAACTGTGTCCTGAGCTCACTCCCGAACCTGAATTGTAACCTGTTACTTCCCTAATAAACTGCATAATCGTGAATATTGTCTGTGAGTTCTGTGCGGCCATTGCCACAAATTATCAAACCCAGCAGTGAGTGTTGTGGGAGGGATGGTCCGTGTCAGAGTTGGTAAAAAGGTTGGAGGGTGGGGGGCAGGTCTGGACTCATAGGAACAAGCCTTGGGCTGCTGATGGTGATTCTCTCTCCTCTGGGTGAGTTTGGAAGAGGTCAGAGGAAGATGCTGCCCTCTACATCCTTTTTGCCCCTGTCAAAAAATATTCTGATGAAGTTTCTTCTAAAACAGCATTGTTATGTGAACAGTTTATTTACTTGATGAGATGGCAACTTTGATTTCAGTTATCCTTACAATGGGATATCGCCATTAAAAAAGCCATGAGAAATGTAAATAAACAAACACATAATACAAACCACACAGATGTTTTCTGTGATCCAGTTTATAAGAAGAGAAATTAGGCCAGGTCTGCCAACGTTTCAAAAAGGAAAGAAAGCAGGGAATTAAAGGGGAAAAAGATGTCAGGCAATGCCTGAGATTCTTTTTGGTCCTCAACATCTTGCTTATGTAAACTTAAATGTAGGAACAGAACAGTTGCTGGAATATTTGAGAGCCAAGTGATGACTTTCCCTTTTAAAATCTTATGTATCCTATCTTGTTAAAAAAAAGAAAATTTTAAAATATTAATACAAATAGTTTTAAGAAAGTAGATGTCTGGTAGCATAGTGCCTAAGGCACTTGACTGCTAACCAGAAGGCTGGCGGTTCAAACCCACCAGCCATTCCTCAGAAGGAAGGTTGGGCAATATACTTCTGTACTGATACTGCCTCAGAAACCCAAGGAGAAAAAAAAAAAAAAAAAAGAAAAGAAACCCAAGGAGGAGTCACTATGAGTAGGGTCTGAATTGACGGCACATAACAACAACAACTCAGTAGATATTATATGTATTTGTTTTGAAAAATTATAAAAATTGCTGGTGAGGATGTGGAGAGATTGGAACTGTCACACACTACTGGTGGGACTGTAAAATGGTACAGTTACTGTGGAAAGTGGTATGGCCCTTGCTGAAGAAGTTGGAAATAGAAATATCATTTGATCAAGCAATCCCACTACTAGGTATATATCTTAAAGACATGAGACCCAGGACATGAATAGATATATGCAAACCCATACTCATCATAGCATTGTTCACACTAGCAAAGAGATGAAAACAACTGAAGTACCCATAAGCAGATGAATAGATAACCAAGCTATGGTACACACACATGACGGAACACTATGCAACATTAAAGAACAATGAAGAATCACCTCGTAACATGGATGAACTTGGAGGACATCTTGCTGAGTGAAATAAGTCAATCACAGGACAATTATATAAATCCATTACTGAATAAAGTTAAGCAAAGGCTTATCCCAGGGAAGGAAATTTTCTTTGTTGGTTAAGAGGTGGGAGGGGAGGGGAGGACAAAGAAAACAGATGAATAATTAAGAGACAGTTTTGATATGGCTGAAGGGATTTTAAAAAATGAATAAATGAAGAAAGAAGATTAGCCATTCGTTGATAGATTATGGACACATGGAGGTTCATTGTACTAGTCTTCATTTTTGTTTAAAATATTTTGTAAAAAAAAATTATAATTCTACCCTCTATGACTTTGAATTGCTTCCTTTTACAGTTTAACAAAACAAACAAATTTTAGGGCTAGTTTAGTAATAATGATAGTGACAACTGGCATTTTAATGTGAAGAAAGCATTCCATTCAAATCGGTACTGAATTCAGTGGTAACTTAACAAATATAATTAGAAAACTGTGTCTGTATAATCATGAATTTTTAAAATTTTGATGCAATGAAACTTGAAGGCAAAAGGGGTAAAATATAACTTCTTATACACAGAGAATAATGGCAGTGATAAGCCATAAAATAATGAGACAATGAAGATCCATTCAGCCTATGCCTCTGTTTCTGATAGTGATGTCCAGGGGAAAATTACCCAACAAGCAAGGTAAGCACGGGCTTACTTGTGCTTACTTAATCTGTAGTGAACAATTTCACATGAGTTTCACAACATATGAAACTGTTCACTACCGATTAGAAAGTAAGCACAAGTAAGCCCATGCTTAGTTTGTTGATTAGTCCATCCCTGTGACAGATTATAAATTTGAAAAGAGGCTTTAATTCTGTAGGAAGGTGCTGTGGTATTGGGACAGATGCCAGTCAGACCTTGAAGCAGAATTTTTGATATGGTGAAAAAAAATGTGAAATTATTCATGACACATTAGTAGGTAACCACAAGTAAGCCCAGGTTTACCTTGCTAATGGGGTAATTTGACACTGGTGATGTCAAAGGACATATCTGCCAAATTCATTGTTATCTAATGGATATGGTAAATCCTCAGATGACAACTCTCATGACCCCTCCCTCCACATATAAACAGTAAAATGTGAAAAGAACACTTTATCTCCTCTTAAAAACTTATTCCTGGGAAGTGTGGACATAGAATGTGTGAGGGCCATGCACAATGTAAAATGGTTCCTGCCTACATAGAACTCTGGGGGAGAACCTGAGTACCTTACTGAACAAGCAATCTGAGCCAAGAAAAACACACCAAACACCTAACTTCATGGTAATGCCAATTGAAACTCATCGATTAGTATAAAAACAACTCTGTCGCAGATTAGACATGTTTTTTCCTGATTCCCCTGCATGTATCCTTGCATGTAGGCACATTGTTATCCCTACATGCTAGATAGTTTATAAATCCATACCCTACACTGCCCTGTGCAGACGTCTACCTGGGTGACTTGATACTTTGTCATGAGAATCTTGGTATAGACCTTTGTATGTAAGTTCCCTAATAAAGCCTTGTCCGATCAAACTGGTTTTCTCTGCTTTTTTTTTTTTTAAATTTTTGAATCTGTGCCCTTTGGATCCTTCCTTACTGTTGGTCTGGTAGGGTGTGACAGAGTGAAATTTAGTAGGGCTTATGTTATTGTGGTTGTTAGGTGTGGTTGATACAGCCCCAACTCATAGTGACCCTATGTACAACAGAACAAAACTCTGCCCAGTCCTGAGCTATCTTCAAAATCCTTGCTATGCTTGATCCCATTATTGCAGCCACTGTGTCAATCCATCTCATTGAGGGCCTTCACCTTTTTCACTGACCCTCTACTTTACCAAGTCTGATATCCATCTCCAGGGACTGATCCCTTCTGACAACATGACCAAAGTATGTGAGATAAAGTCTGGCCATTCTTGCCTCTAATGAGCATTTGGCTGAACATCTGTCAAGACAGATTTGTTCATTCTTCTGGCAGTCCGTGGTATTTTCAGTATTCTTCACCAACACCACAATTCAAATGCATCAATTCTTCTTTGATCTTCCTCATTCATTGTCCAGCTTTCACATACATATGAGGCTATTGAAAATAGGGCTTATCAGAAAAATGACACAAGATCTGTACCTCACACCATACACAAAATCTAACTCCAGATGAATCAAAGACTTAAGTGTGAAACCTAAAACTATAAAGTCCCTCAAGGAAAGACTAGGGGCAAATATAGGGGCCCTCATATATGGCATAAGTAGACTACCAAGCATAACCCAAAATGCACAAATAGCAGAAGATAAACTAGATGAATAGGACCTTCTAAAACTTATTTTTTTTCCTGATTTTTTAATGCATTTTATGGAAATATAATTTATATATAGTGAAATATACAAAAGTAAAGTGACATAGGCTAATGTATTTATTTATTTATTTTTGTGGTGTTTCCTCCCCTTCCCTCCCACCCCTGGCAACCAACAAAGAAAGTTTCTCTCCATATACTTTCCTTGACCCTCCACAACAACGAATTAATACTATATTTGTCCTTCTATGACTGACTTATTTCACTCAGCACAATGTCCACCAACTTCATCCATGCCATGCAGCGCTTTGCAGATTCCACATCACTCCTCAATGCTGCATGGCATGGATGAAGTTGGTGGACTAGCAATCTTGCCACATCCCTGCCAGAATTTGTTATTTTCTGTCTTGTTGAACATTGCCATCAGTGCTGGGGTGAGATGGTATCTTGTTGCTTTGATTTGCATCTCTCATAATGATTGTGAGCATCTCTTCATGTATTTGCTGGCCACCTGAATATCCTCCTTGGTGAAGGGTCTATTCATGTTTTCTGCCCATTTTTCAATTGGATGGTTAATCTCTTTGCTATTGAGGCATTGGAGTTTTCTATAAATCTTAGAGATAAGTCCCTTGACAGATATGTAATTATCAACAAGTATGAATTTGTTGCTGTCATTTTGTTATGTGCTTTTATGTGGTGTTGATTTCTTTGTTCCATATAATTTTCTGTGCTGAGCTCATTTTGTTTATGAATTGTGTTATCACTTCCTTTGTTCCTGTTGTTTTAGTATTTGTTAAATATTTCTGCTGGTCCTCTTTTAAAATTAAATTTTTATAAGCTTCCAAAGACTTCTCCAAAACAATAAAAAGAGAACCTACTGGTTGGGAAAAATATTTGGCAATGACATATCTGACAAGGGACTTTTCCTAGAATTTATAGAAAACTCTAACACCTCAACAACAAAAAGACAAATAATCCAATTAAAAATGGGCAGAAGATGTGAAAAGACACTTCACTGAAGAGGATATTCAGGCTGCCAACAAACATGTGAAAAATAAATGCTCATGATCATTAGCCATCAGAGAGATGCAAATCAAAACAACAATGAGATACCATCTTGCCCTAGCACTGGTAGCAAAGTTCAACAAGACAGAAAATAAATGCTGGTGAGGATGTGGAGAGGTTGGGACTCTCATACATTGCGGGTGGGACTGTAAAATTATACAACCACTGTGGAAAGCAGTCTGGTGATTCCTTAAAAAGCTGGAATTAGAAATACCATTTGACCCAGCCATTCCATTACTAGGTATATATCCTAAAGAAGTGAGAGCCATGACAAAAACAGATATATGCACAGCCATGTTCATCACAGCACTATTTACAATAGCCAAAAGATGGAAATAACCTAGGGACCCATCAATAGAAGAATTAATAACCAAACTATGGTACATACACACAGTGGAATACTATGCAACACTAAAGAATAACGTAGAATCTGCAAAGCACCACATATCGTGGATGAACTTGGAGGACGTTATGCTGAATGAAATAAGTGAATCACGGAAGTACAAATATTGTATTAGTCCATTATTGTAAAAAGTCAGAGAAAGGTTTATATATGGAAGGAAAATTTCTTTGTTGGTTACCAGGAATGGGAAGGGAGGGGAGGTAACACTGTTAGATAGGTAGAGACAAGTATTGATTTTGGTGAAGAGAAGGGGAATGTACCAAATGTCAGTGATCAACATGATGGCATTGAGGAAGAAGAAGACAGAGAGAGGTGCATGGGAGGTCCAGAGACCAAAGATGAATCCTTTTGCACATACTGTACTGCATTGCCAGTGAAGGCAAACATGGGTATATGGGTGGATAGATGGGTAGACAGGCTGAACCATTAGGTATGTCTAGGCAGTGAGGAGTGTGCCCAAGACCATATGTAGGGTTGGCAGACAATGTTCCTACAAGTGTTTTTGTGTGTTCTGTAAGAATTACCAGGTATTATAGTAGAGCTGACAAGGGGCAAGTTTGTCATCTCTTCTTGATCACAGCCAGCTACCCAGAGGGAGTGAATAGATGGATCTGTGGCTAGGGACATAGTTGCAGGGGACATCAAACTCAATTGGCATAACATACCACACAAAACATTATTGCACATCCTACTTTGGCAAGTAGTGACTGGGATCTTAAAAGCTTGCAACTGGCCATCTAGATGCAATGATGGGTCTCTCTTTGTTCAGAGCAAATAAGAATGAAGAAAACCAAAGACACGTGGTGGTTACTTTTGTTTGTCAACTTGGTGGGTCTGGTTGAGTGGTTGGGCAACTGAATGTAGTTATTCCCCATGGTGATATTGGTAATTAACTCCATGGTGGAATCTATTGGAGCAGCTGAGTAGCTGCTTTGGGTATTTGGTCTGCTTCCCGTTCATAAGAAACAGCTTTGGGAATGGTCTCTAGCTTAGGGCACACTTGAACCCTGCATGTAGTCATGTTGTCATTCGGCAGCCTGCCATGCTCTGCTGACCTTGGGATTTTCAATGGACTTGAGTTAATGGCCTGCCATGCAGTTTGGTAATATCAGGACTATACCTTTTTGTCAACCTTAAGCTTGTCAGTCTCAGCAGCTAGCAGCTACCTGAGTGAAGAAAAGCCTATAGTTCCAGTGGGCTGGGAGCAGGAGGCAGAGCTGAACTCCAAGGTTGAGGGGC
>NW_006921926.1:1117764-1174990 GCF_000298275.1 Orycteropus afer afer | reverse complement strand
ATTTGACTGCTAAACAGAAGGCTGGAGGAGTAAAGTTAAAAATATTATTATGGCTATTTGTGTGTTTCCCTACCCTCAAATACATGTTCTACCAGATACACTATTGCTTAAAATTTCATTAATGAATTTACTACTTTGTGTTTTAAATGACTTTGGGTCATTGAGAATCTCTCTGAGTTAAGTAACACTCAATAAAGGTCCTGACTCATAGTGAATGACCAATAAATATTTTTGAATAAAACTTTTATTACTTTCCTATAAGGTTGGTTGATAGCCAAGTGAAGCTAAGTCCCCAGTTAATGTAGAGGGAGCGGACAGAGAGGCTAGGAGTGAGTATATAGGGCTAAAGAAAAACACACACAAGAAAATAACTTTTGTCTAGTTAATCAATTTGTTGAAGCTTTACCTTTCCCATAAATAATTTGCCAGAATTTCTCTTCCTTCTACTCTTCCTCCTTTACTTTCTTTCCCATTTCAGATGTCCCTTCTCTCTTCTTTGTATTACTTATCTATATAGTCTCAGAAATTATTAAAAGGTATACTAGGAGTCAACACTTATCTCTCAGTTTGTCATAATGTTCCATATTGCTGTGGTACTGGAAACTGCCATTGTTACTTCAAATATCAGCAGGGTTACTCCCCATGGTGGATAGGTTTCAGTGGAGTTTGAAGACTAAAGATAGATTAGGAAGAAGGACTTAGTGGTCTACTTCTTAAAAAAAAAAAAATGCTTTATGAATACAAGTGGAATATTGTCTGATATAGTGTTGGAAAATGACTCCTCAGGTTGAAAGACACTCAAAATGTGAATGGGGAAGAGCTGCTCCTTCAAAGTAGAGTTGACCTTAATGACATGGATGAAGAAAATCTTTCAGGACCTTCATTTGTTGATATGGAATGACTTAAAATGAGAAGAAACAACTGCAAACATTAATTATCAGAACATGGACTGTACGAAGCATAAATCTAGGAAAATTTGAAGTTGTAAAAATGAAATGGAATACATGAATATCAATAGCCTAGGCATTAGTGAGCTGAAATGGGCAGGCATTGACGATTTTGAATTGAACAATCATATGGTCTACTATGCCAGGAATGACAAATCGAAGAGGAATTACATCACATACATTGTCAAACAGAACATTTCAAGATCTACCTTGAAGTTCAACACTGCCAGAAATAAGATAATATCCATACACATACAGGGAAGTCCAGTTAATATAATTACTATTCAAATTTACATACCAACTACTAAAGACAAAGATGAAGAAATTGAAGTTTTTTTTTATCAACTTCTGTAGTCTGAAATTGATCAAACATGAAATCAAGATACATTGATAATTACTTATGATTTGAATGTGAAAGTTGGAAAAAAGAAGAAGGAGTGGTAGCTGGAAAATAGGCCTTGGTGAAAGAAATGACACCAGAGATTGAATAATAGAATTTTGGAAGATCAATAACTTATTCATAGAAAATGCCTCTTTTTTTTTTTTTTTTAAACAAAGGATACTTTTACATATGGACCTTGCCAGATAGAACACATCAGAATCAAATCAACTACATCTGTGGAAAGAGACAATAAAGAAGCTCACTATCATCAGTCAGAACAAGGCCAGGGGCCAACTGAGGAGCAGACCATCAATTTCTCATACGGAAATTTAAGTTGTAGCTGAAGAAAATTAAAGCAAATCCATGAGAGCCAAATTCAATCATGAGTATATCTCACCTGATTTTAGAGACCATTTCAAGAACAGATTTGACACATGGAACATGAATGGTCAAAGGTCATGTGAAGGACATTTTTCATGAAGAAACCAAAAGATCATGAAAAAGATAGGAAAGAAAGAAAAGACCAAAGTGCATGTCAGAAGAGACTCTGAATCTTGCTTTTGAAGGCAGAGTAGCTAAAGTGAAAGGAAGAAATGATGAAGTAAAAAAGCTGAACAGATTTCAAAGGGCAGCTGGAGAAGGAAAAGAACTGTAATGAAATGTTCAAAGACTTGGACTTAGAAAACCAAAAGGGAAAAACGTGCTTAGCCTTTCTCAAGCTGAAAGAACTGAAGACAAAATTCAAGTCTCAGTTGCAATATTGAGGGATTCTATGACTCAAAATGAGAAGAAAGAGCTACAAACATACATTAATAGTTGGAACGTGGAATATACAATGTATGAATCTAGGAAAATTGGAAGTTGTCAAAAATGAAATGAAATGCATGAAGACTAATATCCTAGGCATTGGTGAACTGAAATGGACTGGTATTGCCCATTGAATTGGACAATCATATGGTCTACTCTGCTAAGAATGACAAATTTGGAGGACCAGCATCACGTTCATCATCAAAAAGAATATTTCAAGATCTGTGCTGAAGTACAATGCTCTTAGTTATAGAATAATATCCATATGCTCCAAGGAAAACCAGTTAATACTACTGTTATTCAAATTTATGTACCAACCACCCAACCCAAGGTAAAGAAATTGAAGATTTTTACCAACATCGGCAGTCTGAAATTGAACTAACATGCAACAAGGTGTATTGATAATTACCTGCGATTGAAATGCAAAAGTCAGAAACAAACAAGCATTGGTAGTTGGAAAATAGACCTTGATGAAAGAAATGATGCTAGAGACCACATGATAAAATTTTGCAAGACCAATGACTTATTCATTGCAAATATCTTTTTTCAACAACATAAACGTTGCTTTTTTTTAATACATGTGGACTCACCAGATGTAAAACACAGAAATCAAATTTGACTACATCTGTGGAAAGAGATGACAGAGAAGCTCAATATCATTAGTCAGAACAAGATTAGGCCCAACTATCAATGGCTCCCATGCAAGCTGACGCTGAAGCTGAAGACATTTTAAAAAGTTCATGAAAGACAATATATGACATTGATTATATACCATGGAATTTAGAAACCATCTGAAGAATAGATTTGAAGCGTTAAACTCCACTGATCCAAGATCATAACATATTAAGGATTACCTGGCGAAGAATGGGAATCCCCGAAGATTTAATTGTGCTCAGAAGACTACATAGACTAAGAGGTGGTCACTTGAACAGAACAAGAGGATACTGCATTTTTTTAAATCAGGAAGGGTGTACACCAGGGTTGTATCCTTTCACCATACTTTTTCAATCCGTGTGCAGAGCAAATAATTCAAGAAGCTAGACTATAGGAAGAAGAATACAACATCAGGATAACAGAAAGACTCATTAACAACTCTGATATGCAGATGACACAACCTGACTTGCTGAAAATGAAGACTTACTGATGAAGACCAAAGACTACAGCCTTCACTATGGATTACACCTTAACATAAATAAAACAAAAGTCTTCACATGTGGGCCAATAAGCAACATCACAATAAATGGAGAAATATTGAAATTGTCAAAGATTTAATTTTACTTGGACCCACAATCAATACCCATGAAAGCAGCAGTCAAGAAATCAGACAACGTATTACACTGTGGAAATCTGTTGTGAAAGACCTCTTTAAAGTGTTAGGGAGCAAAGATGTCACTTTGAAGATTAAGATGTGCCTGACTCAAGCCATGATATTTTCAGTAGTTTCATATACATGTGGTCAATTTTTTTCAGAAGTGGATGACCCTGTCCTTCTTCCCAGTCTTAGTCTGGAAGCTCTGCAGAAACTTGTCCACTATGGGTGACAATGCTGGTATCTGAAATACCAGTGGCATGGCTTCCAACCTCACAGCAACATGGAAACCATCACAGTATGGCAAATTGACAGAGAGGGACCTAACCCAAACCTTGGTACTTTCAATCACATCACATGCATGTGAAAGCTACACAATGAATAAGACAGACTGAAAAAGAGTTGAATAACAAATCTGTACTAGAAGAAGTGCTGCTGGAATGCTCCTTGGAGGTGAGAATGGCCAGACTTTGTCTCACCTACTTTGGTCAAATTGTCAGAAGGGACTAGTCTCTGGAGAAGGATATCATATTTGGTAAAGTGCAGGGTCAGCAAAAAGGGGAAGACTCTCAACGTGATTGATTAACACAGTGGCTGGAACGATGGGCTTGAGCATGACAACAATTGTGAGGATGGCACAGCACCAGGCAGTGTTTCGTTCTGTTGTACTTAGGGTCACTATGAAACAGAACCCATTCCATAGCCCCTAACAAGAAGAACATACACAACTGAGGGCTGGACAATGAATATGGAAAACTGAAGAATTGATGCCTTTGCATTGTGGTGGTGGTGAAGGATATTGAAATTATTGTGGACTGCAAGAAGAACAAGCAAATCTGTCTTGGAAGAAGCACAGCCAGAATGCTCCTTAGAAGCATGCATGGCCAAACTTTGACTCACATGTGTTGTTCATGTTGTAAGAAGGGACCATTCCCTGGAGAATGATATCATGCTTGGTAAAGTAGAGGGTCAGCAAAAATTGGAAATACCCTCTGCCTGATGGATTGACACAGTGGCTCAAGCATAGCAAAAGTTGTGAGGATGGTACAGGTCTGGACAGTGTTTGCTTCTGTTGTACATATGGTCACTATGAGTCAGAACCCACTCCATGACATTTAACAACAACAATACGGGCAAAATATTGAATGACGCAGAAAGCATAAAAAGAAGATGGAAGGAATACAGAAAGTAACTGTGCCAAAAATAACTGTACCATTTCAGGAGGTAGCATATGATCAAGAACCAATGGCACTGAAGGGAGAAGTACAAGATGCATTGAAGGCATTGAAAAATACAAGACTCCAGGAACTGATAAGTTTCAACACATAGATGCAGCACTCAAGGTGTTCACTTTTCTATGCCAAGAAACGTGAAAGACCATGAGTCAGAACCAACTCAATGGCACCTAACAACAACAACAGGAGTCCGTGTTATTAGAATAATAAGTATTATGAAAATAAATAATTTATGGAGATGGGAAATCACAATTATTTCAATTTGCTATGTAGGGAGTCAATGCTTTTTCTCCTATATGTTTCTATATTTTTTCTTATGCATATCTTCATTGCTTTTGAGGATAGTTGGGTACTTTAATCACATTTGAAAATATTTTACATTTTACTGTGTGGAGCAGCAAACTTGCATTTTCTTCTTAGTTTTTTTTTTCCTTTTAAATCTCAAATTGTTAGTATTAAATAAATCTTTATTGACTTCTAAAGGGTGGTGAGATCACTACTCGTTATCTGACATAAAAAGTAAAACCCAACTTTATTGCTTGTGGTAAGGGAGAGCTACACAAATGAGGTACAGTTTTCCTGAGTAGACTGCTGCCTTCCTTTTTTAAAATTTTATTGTGTGTGTGTGTGTGTATTGTGTGTATGTATATAAAACAAAACATTTGCTATCTCAACATATTTTGCATGTTCTATCCAGTACCATTAATTACATTGTTTTTAGATATTTCCATAACACTTAACAGAAGCTCAGTGCTCCCTAAGCAATAACATCCTCTTCTCTTCACCCTTCCATTTAACTCATGCAAACTTTCCAGAAAGAGTAGAGTTCAGAGATTAATATACTTTGAGAAGCATAAGTGAGTTGACATCATTTGTAGCAGCATGTTTACTCAGGTAAGACTGTTGTTGATTGGTTGGCATTCACAATCATATTCCTCATTGGCTGACTTTCAGAAGTTGCAAAAAGTTCATGGTGCAGTGTTGTCTTATGACCTCCACTTACTTCATGAGGGGGAGAGAGAAGGATCAACAGGAATAGCCCAAAGGTAATTTCCATAAGGTACAAGTCAGACATACTGCCACCCTCCAACCATTTTTCTTTAAAACCAAATCTGACACCATCTGTCCTTCCCATGGCATGCTTTACTTCTTTGCTGGGTCCAATAAGTCATTGCAATGGCCACACAGAGCTGATAGATAATACTTATGATTATGGGGTTTATTAGAGAAATAACAGGTTACAATTCAGGTTCAGGAACACTCAGGATACGATTCCTCGAACAGAACAGCTTCCCTTATGCGATGACCATAGCCATGCCTCTCTTTGGTCTTTGGCCTCTCAGAGTGGCCTCTGTTCTTCTTGGGCAAGTGTTATAAAGCTGTTTCAGTTTTGCTGATAGGTGCACCCCACTCTTCCAGCAAGCCTCCTGCCCAAAGGCACTCAGCTTTCTTGCTCTGTGTGCTGCCAAGCCAGCCACTCTGTCTCATGCCAGTCTCTTAGTACTGCTGCTGCCATCTCTCTGCCATGTCTCTGCCATTGTCTCAGCACAGGGATCTCAAGTCCAAGGTTGTGCTCTACTCTTGGCTCTTCTCTCTTGAAAATAGTGAGCTCTCCCTTTTCTGCTTCTGGATGGCTCATGTTAAGCCTAACAGAATGGCAAAACTGACCAATCCCATGATAGGGTTCCATATACCTTATTTCCATAGTTCCACCCCCACAGTGTGCCATGTACCTTATTTACATTACTAACAAGTTATCCAATCCCCTTGGTGGGCCACAAGCACCTCACATTTGCATAGTTCCATCCAGTCATCTGGTGGGAGTCACAAAGACCATGGCTAGAAGAGCTATTCCAAGTTATTCACTGTACCAGGAAAGTACAGGACTGTTAGTAATTGGTTGGATAGCAAAAGTATGCTATTTGAAGCAAATTGTTATTAAGTGGTTGAATGGCTTTTAAACGTGGTTCTGATGGCTAAAATACAGTCACTCTTTTTTCCTAAGATTATGAGAACACTTTTATTCTTACTTCCTCCTTTTGGTCTTTATCTAGCTATAACTTGAAGAAAATTGCCCCGTATTTTCACTGTTGTTTATTCTCATGAAGATAAGGTTCATCTTTGATTACCATGATTTTATCCTTTTCTTTTTTTTTTTAAATCATTTGTTGAATCATTTATTCAAACGGTGGTTTATGGAAGCATTCGACAAAATGAACAACAGATTTTGAATAACTGCCACAGAAATAAGTGTAACCAGAAGTGTTTTAAGAAGGTACTCTTGAATTGTGACCCAAGCTTTTTCAGACCTCATCAAGAAAATAACAGTTTTCTGAGTCTATTTTAGATCACCTGTCTGCTTTTCCTTTTAGCTTAGATATAGATTGTTCCATCATACCTATAGCAATAATTCAAGAACAACAGAAAGTGGAAACAATGGTTTAGAATCCTCTCAGTTGACTGAAAAAATAAATTGCAAGTGTATTCTACTGAATTAAGAATTATGCTGCTTTACTGTGCCCTCAGACACTCCTTGGAAGGAAGGTTGGGCAATCTACTTGCATAATGATACCACCTTGGAAATCCAAGGAGGGGTTGCTATGAGTCAGATGTGACTCCATGGCAGTGGGTTTGGTTTGTTTGGTTAGGTATATATACATAGTTCATTATATCTGTTAAATTAAGGAAAAAAGTAGACAACTATCCCAAGTTGTCTAACTTTAATGGATGAGGTCATTAACCTGGAGATTTATTACTTATTCCAAGAAATGCTTCTTTGCAAAAAAAAAATATTTAATTTGATGGATAAATAGATAGATAACTCCCTGGAAAATCAGATTTAAGAACAAAGAGGGACAAAAAAGAGAGAGAGAACATAGGTAGTCACCAATTTACAACATAGTTGAGTTATAACAAACTGTACTTATGACCTTTTTTTTTCTTGTATATCTTATAGTTAGTAATATGTACTGCATAAAATGTTGCAGCATGTAATTTGCTGATGCTATTCTCAGATGTTCATTTGCAGATGTCCACTTTCATGATTTATTGTTCAGTACACTGTTGTATAGCAGGCTATGTGCTGGTCTATAACAAAGTTGGTGCCGGTGTTGGGAATTGTAATGGATAGGAAATTGAGCAATGTTCAACACTAAAGATATATAACGACTGAACAGCACATGCATCAGACAGCCATGGGACTCTGACTTCATTGTTATGACACTGAAGCTGACTTCATTGTAGACTAGGCCAATAGCATGATCTTATTCAGAGTTTCATACCATGAGAAGTATCAGTTATTAATATGAAGCCAAGTTGTGTTAAGTTTCTCTGTAATACCTGCATTGCTTACACCACCACCAATATGTCTAGCAAAAGAAGTCATGCCACTGAAAGCTCTAATCCAAAAAAGAAAATGAGGAAGGCTGTAGACATGGATCTAAATATAATGGAAAGAAAGGACTGTTTCATTCAGCCATTTTGCCAATCATTAAGAATAAGAATAGGATTTCAGAGGTAATCAAAGGAGCAATTGGCATAAAATCATCAATTTTAAAAAGAAGAGGCAAGGATTAATCCACAAGATGGAGAAACTTGATTCAGATAAAAGACCAAATCCAAAGAAGATTCCTGAGTTAATTGATGATGAATGAAACCATGCAGCCTTTTTGAAAACCTGAAGGAACAGCAAGGACAAGATTATTGCAAGTACTATACTCCCAGCAAAGGCTTGTTCCATTGCTTTAAACACAGATTTAGCTTACATAACTGTGCATATAACTGGAGAACTAGGAAGTGCCGATGTTCAAGCTGATGAAATATTCAAGGATGAGCTGGACAAGATAATATGATATAAATATCTACCGGAACAGACATTCAACATGGACAAAACAGGCTTGTTTTGGAAAAGCATGCCAGAAGTGAATTCAATAACTGGTTTCAAAGCATAGAAAGAAGGACTCACATTGCTGCTCAGAGGAAATGCTGCTGGATTTAAATTAACTTGTCTACTATTCAGAACCACCCACCCCCCAACCCCTGAGCATTCAAAAAGATTGACAAAAATAAGCTGCTGGGAGCAGTAAGATGGCAGAATAAGCAGACAAACTACACAGACCCTCTTTAACAAAGAAAAGGGGGACCAATTAAAACAGATACAGAAGATAATCCAGGAGCCCTGAGCTTTGAAAGGAAGGATACAGAAGTGGATTAAACTCCAATGAGTACAAGAGCCTGCATGAAAACACTGAAAAAGGAAACATAATAAGTTTCGGTCTGTCAGCAATCCTGACATTGGATCACTTAGATATTGTCAAGTAATATTAGGGCCTAAGAATTAATCTAAAAACCAGCCCTCCTAGCCAGGGGCTGCGTGGAGGACGGTGCTGATGGCTGGTGAATAAATGGGGAAGCAGAGAAGAGGGAGACAGGCTGAGCTGTGGACTTTTACCTGTCTGGAGGGTTCAGCCATTTTGAATGTTTACAAGAGATTTGACCATTTTCAATATTTAAAGCTACAGTGTTCTCTCAGATTCTAGGGACCAAAGAACAGGATCCATTTGCTGGGAACTGCAAGAACATTTTGTCCGTGAATGACTGGAAAATTAGCAGAGATCAAAATACAACATCACAATGTCTCGGAGATAACAGACCATCACAGTCTACACAAAGAAGCAAGATAAAGTGGTAGAAACAAGGGAGCAGGATACAGTACCAGAACACATCCCTGATGAAGAAGCAGCATTGGAACTCCCTGATAAGGAATTCAAAAGAATAATATTTAGGTAACTTCAAACCGTTGAGAGACAGATCAAGGAAAATGCTGACAAAATTAAGGAAAACACAGACAAAACTCTAGAAAAATTTCAGAAGAACATACAAGAACAAAATGACAAAATAAATGAAAAATTAGAAATGACACAAAATCTACAGATAGAAATCCAGAAGATTAATACCAAATTTTCAGAAATAGGTAACACGTTGAAAGGGCAAAGGAGTAGAATTGATGCAATGGAAGACAATTAATGAGATTGAAGACAAATACCTTAATACTTCTATGGAAAGAAGATCAATAAAAGATCAAAACAAAATTAAGAAAGCCTAAGGTTCATGTGGGATACCATCAAAAGGAATTATAGAACAGGAAGAGAAATATAAAACCATTGAGAAAATTGTCCAAAGTTTGTTGAAAGAGATCTTCCCTGATATGAAAGATGAGAATATATCCATTCAGGAAGTCCAATGAACCCCAAATGGGATAGACCTCAAAAGAAAATCACCAAGACATATCATCATCAAACTCAACAAAACCAAAGACAACGAAAGAATCCTGAAAGCAGCATGGGAAAAACGAAAAGTTACCTACAAAAGGACAACCAATAAGACTAAGCTCTGATTTCTCAGCAAAAATCATGCAAATGAGAAGGCAATGAGATGGTGTATATAAAACACTGAAAGAGAAAAATTTCCAACTAAAAATTATATACTCACCAAAATTGTCCCTCCAATATGATGGTGAAATTAGGAGATTTCCAGATAAGCAGAAATTAAGGGAATTTGTTAAACCCAGTCAACCTTACAAGAGATACTAAAGGGAGTCCTTTGAACAGAGAACAACTTCTGGAATGAAACAATTTTAAAAACAGTTATCATCCAGGCATTCAAGTTACTCCTGTAGTAGACCAGCAGCTGCTGCTGCTGCTTCTTTTCTTTTTTTTTTAAAAATTTTTACTGGCTGCTACTAGTGCTAGTGTTGTTTGATTTGCATCTCTCTAATGGCTAATGATCATGAGCATTTCTTCATATGTTTATTGGCTGCCTGAATATCCTCTTTGGTGAAGTGTCTATTCATGTCGTCTGCCCATTTTTTATTTGGATTATTTTTCTTTTTGTTGTTGAGGTGTTGGAGTTTTCTATAAATTCTAGAAATAAGTCTCTTGTCAGGTATGTCATTGCCAAATATATTTTCCCAATCTGTAGGAGAAGTCTTTGGAAGCACATAAAAATTTAATTTTTAGAAGGTCCTATTCATCTAGTTTCTCTTCTGCTGTTTGTGCATTGTGAGTTATGCTTGATAGTCTATTTATGCCATATATGACTCATTGCCATCGAGTTCATTCTGACTCATTGCAACCCCTCCTTTGGTTTCTGAGGTGGTATCACTATGGAAGTAGCTTGCTCAGCCATCTTTCCAAGGAGTGGCTGGTGTGTTTGAACTTCCAGCCTTCTGGTTAGCATCAAATGCCTTAGCCACTATGCCACCAAGGGCCCCTAAATTTGCCCCTAGTTTTTCCTTGAGGAACTTTATAATTTTAGGTTTCATATTTAAGTCTTTGATGTATCTGGAGTTACTTTTTGTATATGGTGTGAGGTGCAGATCTTCTTTCATTTTTCTGCAAATGGATATCCAATTTTACCAGCACCATTTGTTAAACAGACAATCTCTAGTAGCAAAGTTCAACGGGACAGAAAATAAAAATGTTGGTGAGGATGCGGAGAGATTGGGACTCACATACACTGCAGGTGGACTGTAAAATGATACAACTACTGTGGAAAGCAGTATGGTGTTTCTTAAAAAGTTGGAATTAGAAATACCATTTGACCCAGCCATTCTGTTACTAGGTATATATCCTAAAGAAGTGAGAGCCAGGACAAAAACAGATGTATGCACACCCATATTCATTGTAGCACTATTTACAATAGCCAAAAGATGGAAACAACCCAAGTGCCCATCAACAGAAGAATGGATAACCAAACTATGAAATATGCACATAATGGAATACTATGCAACTCTAAAGAATAACGTAGAATTGGCAAAACACTGCATAATGTGGATGAACTTGGAGGACATTATGCTGACTGAAATAAGTCAATCACATAATGACAGATATTGTATTAGTCTATAATTATAAAAAGTCAAGGAAAGTTTTATATATGGAAGGAAATTTTCTTTGTTGGCTACCATGGGTGGGAGTGGGGGGAAGGGAACACTATTAGATAGGTAGAGACAAATATTGTTTTGGGTGAAGAAAAGGGAAATGTACCAAATGTGAGTGATCAACACAGTGACACTGAGGAAGAAGAAGACAGAGAGGTGCATGGGAGGTACAGACAACAAAGATGAACCCTTTTGCACATACAGTACTGCATTGTCAGTGAAGGCAAAGATTGATATATGGGCGGATAGATGTGTGAACAGTCTGAAGTATTAGGTATGTCTATGACGAGGGCAGCATTTCTCAAGCTGAAAGAATTGAGGAAATTTAAGCCTCGAGTTGCGATATTGAAAAATTCTATGGGCAAAATATTGAATGATACAGGAGGTATCAAAAGAAGATGGAAGGAATACACAGAATCACTGTACCAAAAAGAACTGGTCAATATTCATCCATTTCAGGAGGTGACATATGATCAATAAGCAATGGTATTGAAAGAAGTTGATGGTGCACTGAAGGAATTGGTGAAGAACAAGGCTCTAGGAATTGACGTAGTACCCAATGAGATGTTTCAACAAATTGTTACCCCACTGGAGGCACTCACTTGGTTATGGCAAGAGATTTGGAAGATGACTTCCTGGCTAACTGACTGGAAGAGATCCATATTTGTACCCATTCCAAAGGGAGGTGATCCCATAGAATGTGGAAATTATCGAACAATATTATTAATATTGCACGCAAATAAAATCTTACTGAAGATAATTCAAAAATGGTTGCAACATTATATTGAGGAGAACTTCCAGAGGTGCAGGCTGGATACAGAAGAGGGCATGGAACAAGGAAAATCATTGCTGATGTCAGATGGATCTTAGCTTGAAGCAAAGAATACCAGAAAGATGTTTATTTGTGTTTTATTGACTATGCAAAAGCATTTGATTGTGTGCATCATAACAAATTGTGGATAACATTGAGAAGAATGGGAATTCCAGGACACTTAATTGTCCTCATGAGGAACCTGTACATAGAGCAGGAGGCTGTCATTCGAACAGAACAAGGGAACACTGCTGGTTTAAAATCAAGAAGGGAGTGTGTCAGAGTTGTATCCTTTCACCATACTTATTCAATCTGTATGGTGAGCAAATAATTTGGGAAGCTGGACTATATGAAGAAGAACATGGCATCAAGATTGGAGGGAGAATCATTAACAACCTGCAATACACTGATGACACAACTTTGCTTGCTGAAAGTGAGGATGACTTGAAGCACTTACAGATGAAGTTTGAAGAATATAGTCTGCAGTATGGATTACATCTCAGTATAAAGAAAACAAAAATCCTCACAACTGGACCTGTACGCAGCATCGTCTTGAATGGAGAAAAGATTGAAGTTGTCAAAGACTTCACATTGCTTGGTTCTATAATTGATGCCAATGGAAGCAGCAGTCAGGACATCAGACAATGGATAGCTCTGGGCAAGTCCTCTGCAAAGGACTTTTTTCAGGTTCTGAGGAGCAAAGATGTCTCCTTGAGGACTAAGGTGCGCCTGACACAAGCCATGATATTTCCAATTACCTCATATGCATGTGAGAGCAGGACAACGAATAAAGAAGTCCAAAGAAGAATTGATGCTTTTGAGATGTGGTGCTGGAGAAGAATGCTGAAAGTACCATGGACTGCTAAAAGAACTAACAAATCTGTCCTGGAGGAAGTGCAGCTAGAATGATCCTTGGAAGAGAGAATGGCCAGACTTTGTCTCACCTACTTTGGTCAGAAGAGACCATTCCCTGGAGAAGGATGTCATGCTTGGTAAGGTGAAAGGTTGATGAAGGAAGGGAAGGCCCATAATGAGATGGATTAACACAGTGGCTGTCGCGATGGGCGCACGTACAGCAGGGATCGTGGAGCTGGTGTGGGACCAGGCAGTGTTTTGTTCTGCTGTGCATAGGGTCACTATGAGTTGGATGACTTGACGGCACCTAAAAACAACTGCAACATGCAGAGGGGAGTATGCCCAAGACCATGTATAGGGTTGGCAGACAATATTTCTGCAAGTGTATTTGCATGTTCTGTTAGAATTCCCAGGTATATAGTAGAGCTGACAAGGGATAAAGTTGTAGTCATTTCTTGATGACAGCTAGCTACCCAGAGGGAGTAAGTAGTTGGACCTGTGGGATCGGGACCATAATTTCAGGGGACATCAAGTTCAATTGGCATAACACGCTATGCACAAACATTGTTCCACATCCTACTTTGGTGAGTAGTGACTGGGATTTTAAAAGCTTACAAGCAGGTATTTAGATGCAACAATGGGTCTCTCCTCATCCAGAGCAAAGAAGAATGAAGAAAACCAAAGATTCATGGAAACAATTAGTCCTAGTGACTAGTATACCATGTGATCTGCAACCTATATGACTATGAGACCAGAAGAACTAGATGGTGCCTGGTTACTACTGTCAACCACTTGGAGGGGGATCTGTGTAGGAGATCCTGGATAGAGTGGGAGAACAATGTGGAACAAAACTCAAAATTGTTAAAAAAAGAAAAAAAAAAAAGGGACCAGTTTTGCTGGTCTGATAGAGCTGATAGAACCACTGAGACTATGGCCTCTAGCTGTCCTTCAGGTCTGGAATTGAACCCACACCTGTGGCTTCCAGCCAAACAAAAGACAGAAATATGAGGTGAACATTTACATTAGGTAGATACACTCCTTGGAGAAAACAATCATGGGAGAATAGAAGGGCTGTATATGCAAAGGAAAACAGCTCGGGGCAGGAGCGCATGGAAGGAAGGACATAGGGAAGAGGTAACTATGGGGAGGAAGTGGGGGGAAGCTTTTGCATTGTGGGAAACCGCAATCAGTGTCATGAGACAAAGTGTATGTGAGCTGCTGTATGGAAAGTGAATTTTCTCTGTAAACTTTTACCCAAATCACAATAAAAATTAAAAAAAAAAAAAAGAAGAAGCTGTTGGTCTACTACAGGAATAACTTGAAGGCCTGGCTGATAACTGTTTTTTAAATTGTTTCATTCCAGAAGTGCACTCCCACTGCCTTGAAAAGAGCATTCCTTTCAAGATCTGGCTGCTGCTTGATAATGCCCCAGGATATCACTCTCACGTAGATGACATAAATCAAGATGTGAAAGTGGTGTATCTACTTCCCAAAACAACAGTTATGATTCAGTTTGTGGATTGAGGTGCAATGCCACCTTCAAGGCATATTACTTATGGGCTGTTTGCTCAGGCAATAGCCGCACAAGATAGAGGTACAGTAATATTATGTGATTTCTGAAAGAACCATAATATTGTTCAGTGCATCTGGAACATTGTATCTTCCTGAGAGGAAATTATGGGGAAATGCAAGCAGGGGATATGGAAAAAATTGCTGAGTTGTGTAACACACTCCAAGCATTTGATCAGGGAATATTATGGAGGACTTCAGTGGAAAAATTGTCTGAATGGCAAGAATGCTGAATTTAGAATTTGATATTGCTGATGTGGGACAGCTCATAGATCACAAAGAAGGAGAACTGACAGATTATGACTTAATGGATTTTCAAGGGGAAAGAAATGCTGAAAAAAAAAAAAGAAATAAAGGAAATCTCAGGGTTACTTATGTGCAACTTACGTGCAACCTATTGTTATGAACTCACCCCCTTGAAGTCTATCTACTGAATCTGTCTTGGATTTCTGGCAGTTCCCTGTCTATGTACTGCTTCAATCATTTTTGAATAATTTTCAGCAAAATTTTACTTGGATGTTCTATTAGTGATATTATTCAATACTTTTTGCATTCTGTTGGATCACCTTTCTTTGGAATAGTCACAGATATGGATCTTTTCCAGTCAGTTAGTCAAGTACCTATCTTCCAGTCAGCAAACAAGAACCAAGAAGACTGACCAGGCCCACTTACCAGGGAATCTGCTTTTGACCCAACAGCCAGGACCGATATTTCTAGATGGCTACCATGAAATAAAGGAGGTTAGGTGTGTAAAGGAGTCCACGAGCCACTCCAAGGAAGGAAGATGGGGCAATCTACTTCTGTAAAGATTTACTATCTCAGAAACCCAGTGGGGGTTGCTATGAGTTGCAATCAACTGGATGGCAGGTTTTTTTTTTTTGGTAGATAGTGTAAGTAGTTTGCAATTTGTTGCTAAACCAAAGGTTGACAGTTTAATCCCACCCAATGGCAACACAGGAGAAAGACATGGCAATCTACTTCTGTAAAGATTACAGCCAAGAAAACCCCATGGAATAGTTCTACTTCGTAACTCATAGGGTCACCACGAGTTGAGGCCAACTTGACAGCAGCTAACAACAACAGCACCACCATTAGATAAGGAGTCCCTGAGTGATGCAAACAATTAATGTGCTAGGCTGCTAGCTGAAAGGTTAGAGGTTCAAATCTACCCAGAAGCATCTCAGAAGAAAGACCTGGTGATCCACTTTTGAAAAATCAGCGATTGACAACCCTGCAGAGCACAGTTCTACTCTGACATTTATGGGTTTTCCATGAGTTGGAGTTCACCAGATGGCAAGTGGTACCATTAGATAAAAGGGATCTGAAGTGATCAATCTTGGCTCTTGGGTCAAACCCATAAACTCTAGTCAGTGGGTTGATTTTTTTTTTTCCCCTTGGATCTCATCCAGCTTGGCTGTTCCTATATATCTGTGGCTCATCATAACTTGACTAAAATACTTTTTACAGAAAATTAGCAATGAGGAACTGTGACTCAGAAGTGACTGAGCATTTGCCAAGGTTCAGGTGAGTCAGTGGTGAAGAAGTTGAAATGGGTTCCAGAAAATCATTTAAAATACATATCCCCCTCTCCCAGCTCCTAAGCTTTAGGTATTAAGATTAGCCCTGTAAGCCTATGCCTTTTCTGCCAGAAAACTATAAATAATCCTTTTTAAAAATCCAAATGAGCATGTGTGATAAGACTGTACTTGTTTGATTTTAAAAATACCTAAAAATTGTCTTATTATTCATAGTTTTGATTTCCAGTTTGCTTTCTATAGCCAATGTATAAACTGTCTAGATTAGAAGAGATTTAAATCTCACAGATATCCTGTTCCTGTTTTTCCTGCATTGGCATTTTGCAGGAGACAGAGTCAGAGATAACAGAAATGAAGTATAAATAACAATGTGGATGCTTATCTGAACTCTGTAAGTAGATATGGTTAATTCATTTAGATTCTGTACATGAGTTTAAAATGAACAACAAAAAAGTATCATGAATTCTGGGTTCCTGATACATACCTGAGGACCTTTATATTCACGGAATAATTGTTGATTTTCTAAAAACAAGTTTATTTAGAGATAGAAATGTTTACATTTAAAGGAATAGATCTATTAGCAGAATACATTTTCTTAAACATATTGCAATAAAAACCCTCACAGTGTGATGCAAGCAAATCAAGTCAACCATAGGAGGTTAAAAACTAGGATAAAGTTACCATTTGTATATATTTTAAGTTAAGTTCTATGTGAAGAAAAGATGTAGGCCTTTGGATAAATGCCTTACTGGAAATTATTGGGAATGGCTTTGCATGGACTCATTCACTGATGCTTGTGATACTGACTAGAGTCTAGGAGTTGGCAAATTATAATCTGCTTTTTCATGGCCTATAAACTAAGGATAGTTTTTGGATTTTTAAATAGTTGGAAAAAAATATTTCATGACCTATAAAATTAAGTGAAATTCAAATTTCAGTGTCTATAAATAAAATTGTGTTTGTATACAGCCAAATTCACTCATTTACATGTTTTCTATAGCTGCTTTCTCACTACAATGGCATAGTAGATGTGACAGAGACTGTTTGTCCCTCTGAGTCTAAAATATTCATTATCAGGCTCCTTATAGGAAAAACGTTTGCCAATTCCTGGATGTTCCTAAGTGTATTTGCTGTGAAGAATTGTATACATTATGTCTTATCAATCAATCGATCAATCAATTCATTTATTCATTCTTTGACTCATTCATTCAATAAAACCTTTACTGAGTGCTGATACAGTCACTCTGAGTCAGAGTAGACCTAATGGCAACAGGCTTGATTCTGCATGAGCTGTGTTCCAGAGGAAACACTTGTCTAGGATGCTAGAAGAGTCCTAATCAAAAACCCACTGTCATCAAATCGATTTGGACTCATAGGGATTCTATAGGACAGAGTAGAGCTGACCCATAGTGTTTCCAAGGCTGTAAATCTTTACAGAAGCAGGTTGCCTCACCTTTCTCTCACAAAGCAGCAGGTAGGTTCAAACTGCTGACCTTTTGGTTAGCAGCTGAACTCCTTAACCAAAACACTGTAAGAGCTACTTAGAGGAGATTCTATTGAAAGATTGAATGTCATTAAGACAATCATAGTAAGAATTTTTACAAGGAAATATCGTATTGAGCAGAGATGCATACTAATTAAAAAAACAAGAAGAAGAACAACAAAAACCTGTTGCCATCAAGTTGATTCCAACTCATGGCGACCTTATGTGTTTCACGGTAGAACTACTCCATCAGATTTTCAATGGCTATGATGTTTTGGGAGGAGGCACCATTGGGTGGATTTGAACCACCAACCTTTAGTTTGTAACTGTTCACGCCTCCCAGAGAATCTGGTCCTACACATTATTTCCTAAGATGAGCTCGATCACAAAGTTTGGTACATAGATTGTAAACTTTTTTCTTTACCTTCTACACTAGCATCCTGAACTTTCTCTTCCCTGCCCAAATGCTTTTCCCTTGCTTTCTTGAAATGAGCACTGTAACCTCTCAGTCATGACACCTTGAAAGCTCAGAATAGTGGCCACTATCGCTGAGCACTTTCCATGTGACAAGTACCGTGCTAGGTACATTATCTGAAATAATTTTAATACTTACAACTCTGCATGGTAGAAATTATCACCCCTATTTTTATAAACTGGAAAACTAAATTTTAGAAAGGTTAAATAAGTGGCCAAGGCAGGGCCTCAAGCATAAGGGTGTCTAATTCTAAAGCCAATCCTTGCTATGCCAATTTTATGTAGATTTCCAGACTCAAATTTTCCCCCATAAGTGCTGTCATTTGGTTACTCCTGAGATGTCAATTGTTACATAAGTTTCTTAAGCTGTGGCTATATTATAGTAAATAAATACCTCTCAGGAAGTATACTTGTTTCCATGTCTGTGGGTGGCAGTGTCTTTATACAGAACTAATTCCACTCTGTGTTCCACTTTGTTCCTACTTTTGTTTAGAAAAGATTTGTGTTTACTAGAATGAGGAGAATTTTCCAAGCAGTTAGTGACTCACTCGAGATTAGAGCCCTGCAGTAGGTAGTGTGGAGCAGTAACAAGAACTCCAAAGAAACGTGATCAAATTGCAACTCTGCCGCTTTCTTGATGTGGGATCTTGTCAACATCACTTTACCCTCTAAGCCCTGAGTTTCCTTATCTGAAAAACGATTCATGGTGGAATATGAAACAGCTATCGATCTGTTCTTATATGCTAAAGGCCATCTTCAGGATCAGTTTTCATCTTATCCTTTCAATTGCCATCTCTTTGTGTTGAGAGGGGCAGTATAATACATAATCTTTGAAGTTGCTTACGCTGAGGTCGTTTTCAGGTTCTGTTACTTACTGGGAAGTCTTAGGCAAATTGACTTAATTTCTCTGAGCCTAAATTTTCTTATGTATGTAATAGTACTGGAAATGAACGAAGCTTGTTTAGTGGCATTTTGGGACAGAGTAGAACAGCCTTACAGCATTTCCAAAGCTATAATCTCTATGGAAGCAGACTGCTACATCTTTTTCCTGTGAAGCAACTGGCAAGTTTGAATTGCCCACCTTTTGGTTGGCACCTAAGCGCTTAACCACCAATTTACCAGTACCATAGTAATCATAACATAACAATCATAATATAGAAAGCTTATTATATGCCAGACTGCTGTTCTAAGCACTTTATACAAATTGACTGATTTAATTCTTTTAACAATCCTATGCAGAGTTACTAATATTAATCCCATTTTATAGATAAGGAAATTGAGAAACAGAAAAGTCTAGGAAGTGGAGAAATCAGGATTGGAAACTTGGCTGTCTGGTTCTTGAGTCCAAATTCTGTACCATTATACCATAGCTTTCACAGAAGTAATTGGCATTTAATTAAGGGAAATAATAATAATGAAAGCCTTAACATGGAGTAGGTTTTCAAGAAATGTTGGTTGACTAGCTCTAGAAGAGGGTTTTGTCACTTATATTTACATGCATTGGAACCATTTGGGATGGGATAGGATTTGTTAGACATTCTGATGTTTGGATTTCAACCTGGACCTAACTGATTTCTGTGGACTTTACTTTTGGGAAAAAAAAATCAACAAGCTTCATGGCTGATTTTTGATCCATTAAATTTCTGGAGCCATTCCTTTAAAATCATTCTAATCCAGTTTGTTAACAACGCACAAGTCCTTTCAGGTGTTAACCAATCACTCCCAGGCTTCTTGAAGGCCTTTTCTTGTAAGTGAATGAATAATTATAAAAAAATGTCTTCTCCACGTATTGTTTCTCCATATGACCATTTCACTCTTTCGAGTCATGCAGACTGTCAGTGTGGAAAGGAAATGGAAAAACCACTGGGGGTGTGTATGAGACACAGATATTCAATGTGTTCATTAGCCTGGCCAGTGGAATACAGTCTCCAGAAACCTAAGGAGGAGCTCCTCCAGGGGATATCTGTGCCAGCACAGTAACTAGGAGCCCACAAAAGGTCAACCATGGAAATCTGGGTAGGGAGGCAGGCAGGTGATAGCATTATCAAGGAGATACAATGGAGAATGGAGTGATGGTTTGCTCACAGGGACAAGAATCCATAAAGTCTGAGTGGGATCACCAACAATTTCACTTGACACTGAGAAAATTGAGTTATTAAATCAAGGTTCTTTAATTTTTCTCTAGGTAGGGTGAGGATTATGTCACCAAATAGTTCATGTTAGAGATCTTTAGAGCATGAATAGAAGTGGTAGCTACATGGCCCTAGCCGTAGAGATTGGAAGATAAGGAACAATACTCATTTTCCCCATCTGGTCATCAAAATATTCAAAGAAAGCCTTACTTCTCCAGCCCAAACATTCCAAGTGTTTTCAATTGTCCACTATAGGAGCATAGGACCTGATTTCTGAAGGATACTCTCATCCCATTCTGGGCAAACACACTAATACCTTCACACATTCTGGTTTATTAATATCCCTCTTAAAATGTGGTTGCCAAAGCTGAACACATGACCAGGCTTAGTGTTATAGATTCTCTACCTCTTTTGCTCTATGTGTTGTACTGCTATTAATGGCCACCTCAAACTATTTGTTAATTAGGCAGGTTATATGTGGTAAATAATTCACTTCTACGAAGGTGCCCTAAGATCACATGAGCATTTCTAGCAGACAAATCATGCATTTGGCTCATACTAAAATTTTTGTCAGTGAAATTCCTGAAGTTCTTTGTCACATAATGTATTACTGCTGCCAAAGACCCCTTTAAGGTGTTCAACAGCAAAGATGTAACTTTGAAGATTAAGTTGCACCTAACCCAAACTGTGGTATACTCAGTAACCTCCTATGCATGTGAGAGCTGGACAATGAGTAAGGAAGACCACAGAAGAATTGACGCATTTGACCTGTAGTGTTGGTGAAGAACGAACTGCCAGAAGAACAAACAAATCTGTCTTAGAGGAAATGCAGTTGGAATGCTCCTTAAAGTGAGAATGACCAGACTTCATCTCTCATACTTCAGTCATATTGTCAGAAGGGACCAATCTCTGGAGAAGGATGTCATGCTTGGTTAAGTAGAGGGTCATCAAAAAAGCGGAAGAACCGCAGTGAGATGGATTGACACACTAGTTACAATATGGGCTCAAACATAGTGGTTGTAAGAATGGTGCAGGGCCTGGCAGTGTTTCATTCTGTTGTATATAGGGTGACTGTGATTTGCAACTAACTTGGCAGCACCTAACAATGACAACCTAAGACAAACCTAAGGCAAAGTTGGCTTGCACTTGTTCAGTTGAGGATTTTATATTTATTTCTACTAAATCTGTTCTTGTTACTTTTGGCCCAATAGTCAAACTATGGAGATATTTTTAAATTCTATTTCTGTCATCCAGCATATTTTGCTAACCCTTCCAAGCTTGTGCCATTAAAAAAATATTAGTAAGTCATCTATACCTTCATCCAAGTCACTAATAAAAAATATTTAACTTCACTTCTGTTAAGAAGTGAGAACCAGGACATGAATAGATACATGCACACTCTTGTTCATCACCGTACTATTTACAGTAGCAAAGAGATGGAAACAATCTATGTGTCCATCCATGGAGGAATGGATAACCAAACTATGTTATATACACAAATGGAAGACTATGTAGCACTAAAGAATAGTGAATAATGGAGGACAAGCTGGATGAAATAAGTCAATCCAGAAAAACAAATATTGTATGAGTCTACTATTGTAAAAAGTGAAGAAAAGATTTACACATGGAAAGAAAGTTTCTTTGTTGGTTACTAGGGATGGGAGGGAAAATTGCTAGATAGGGAAGAGACAAGTATTGATTTTGGTGAAGTGAAAGGCAATATACCAAAAGTGAGTGACCACCACAATAACACTAAGGAAAAGTAAGGCACGGAGAGGTGCACAAGAGGTACAGACAACGAACGTAAACACTTCTACATACAAAATACTGCATTATCAGTAATACTTCCACTTGCCTGTCAACTTGTCATAATGTGCTGGCTTGCATGTTGCTATTAGGCTGGAGGCTATGCCACCAGTATTTCAAATACCAGCAGCATCACCCGTGGTGGACAGGTTTCAGTGGAGCTCCAGAATAAGACAGACTCAGAAGAAGGAAGGTCATCCACTTCACAAAGTATTGGGCAGTGAAACCCTTATGAATAGCAGTGAAACACTTTCTGATATATTACTGGAAAACTATGAATAGCCCTGAAACATTGTCTGATATCGTGCCAGAAGATGAGCCAGCTGCTCAGGTCAGAAGGTACTCAAAATATAGGTGGGGAAGAGCTCTTTCCTCAAAGTAGAGTTGACCTTAATTACGTGGATGGAGTAAAGCATTCGGGACCTCCATTGGCTGATGTGGCATGATTCAAAGTGGGAAGAAACAGCTGCAAACATCCATGGATGTTTGCATGGAATATATGAAGTATTAATTTAGGAAAACTGGAAGTTGTCAAAATGAAATGGAATGCATAAAGATAGATATCCTAGGCATTAGTGAAATGAAATGGTCTGGTTTTGGCCATTTTGGATCAGACAACCATATGATCTACTATGCCAGGAATGACAAATTGAAGAGGAATGGCATGGCATTCATTATCACAAAAAATGTTTTAAGATCTATCCTGAAGTACAGTGCTGTCAGTGATAGGATAATATCCATACACCTACAAGGAAGATCAGTGAATACTACTTGCCAAAGGAGCAGGGAGGTTGTATCTTCTGATCTCCTCTAACCCCACAAGAGGAAGACAGAATCACCATCAGTAGCCCAAGGCCTATCCTGTGAGGCCAGACATGCTGCCTCCCTCCAGCCCTTTCTCCCACCCTGACACCAACCTTCCTCTTGCAGCACCCACCACCTCTCTGTTGGTTTCGATAATTCAGTGCAATGGCCACACGAACTCACAGATTATGGGGTTTATTACAGAAGAAACAGGCTATGACTCAAGTTCAGAAATGCATCCAGTCTCTCGCAGCCTACTGTCTCTCAGCTGACAGTCTCTCTCAGTCTGTCTCAGTAGTGCATGTCTCTCAAGATCTCTCTCAACAATGCATGTCTCTTGAGGTCTCTCTCAGCAGTGCATGTCTCTCACATCTCTCTCTCTCAGCAGTGTGTATCTCTCATGTCTCTCAGGAGCATGTTTTCTCAGCAGCATGTCTTTCTCAGCCAGCAGTCAGAGACACTTCTCCTTCCTCTAGGAGGGCTCCTTTTTGAGCCTGGCAGAGTGGTCAAACTAACCAATCCCAACATCAGAATTCTATACATCTGAGGTTGGTCAATCTACTTCCATAGAGATACCACCTTGGAAACCCAAGGAGGGGTTGCTATGAGTCAAATCTGATTCAACGGCAGTGGGTTTTGGGAGAAAGAGTCAACTTCTCAGAAAATTACTTGGTGCTGCACTCAACAGAAATAATCCAGGTGGATAACTTTAACAATCAGGAGCTATTCAGTTGCTCATGGCAAATTCCACCATGGAGTTTACAAAGACTTATGGCTAGAAAAGCCACACTATGTAATTTACTACACCACACCACTATTATTCAAATTTTTGGTGGCAAGAACCACCAACGCCAAAGACGAGGAAACTGAAAAATTTTACAAACTTCTGAAGTCTGAAATTGACTAAGCATGGAATCAAGATGTGCTGATTATTACTGGTGATTGGAGTACAAAAGTTAGAAGCAAAGAAGAATCACTAGTAGTTGGAAAATATGGCCTTGGTGATAGAAATAACACTGGAGATTGCATGATAGAATTTGCAAGGCCAACAACTTTTCATTGCAAATACCTTTTTTTTTTTCCAATAACATAAACAGTGGACTTTACCAGATGGAGTACACAGCAATCAGATCTTCTACATCAGTGGAAAGAGATGGTGGAGAAACTCAATATCTTCAGCCCAAACAAGACCAGGAACTGACTGTGGAACAGACCTGTAATTGCTCATATTCAAGTTGAAGCTGAAGATAATTAAAACAAGTCTATGAGAGTCAACATATGACCTCAATTATACTCACCTGAATTTAGAGACCACTTGAAGAATAAATTTGATGCACTGAACACCAATGACTTATTGGTGTCAACAACAAACCAGACAATTTGTGGGATGACATCAAGAACATCAGCCATGAAGAAAGTAAAAGGTCATTAAAAAGACAATAAAGGAAGAAAAAACAAAACTGGATGTCAGAATAGACTCTGAAACTTCCTTTTGAATGGAGATTAGCTAATGTAAATGGAGAAAGTGACAAGGTAAAGAGAAGATTTCAAAGAGTGGCTCTAGAAAACAGAGTCAATTATTATAAGGAGATGTGCAAAGGCCTGGAGTTAGAAAACAGAAAGGGAAAAACATTACTCAAGCAGAAAGAACTGACAAAAAAATCCAAGCCTCAAGTTGCAATTTTGAAAGATTCTTTGGGCAAATTATTGAATGATGCAGGAAACATCAAAAGAAGATGGAAGGAACACACAGTCACTGTACCCAAAAAGATTTGGTCAATGTTCATCTGTTTCAGGAGGTGGCATATGATCAAGAACCAATGGTTATTGAGGGAAGAAGTTGAAGCTGTACTGTAGGAATTGGCAAAAAAAAAAAAAATAAGACTCCAGGAATTGATGGAATTCCCATTGAGATATTTCAAAAAATGGATGTCATGCTGGAGGCATTTACTTGTCTATGCCAAGAAATTTGGAAGATAACTACCTGTCCAACGGACTGGAAGAGATCTATATTTGTACCCATTCAAAAGAAAAGTGATCCAACAGAATGTGAAAATTATCAAACAATATCATTAATATCACACACAAGTAAAATCTTTCTGAAGATAGTTCTAGAACAGTTGCAGCAGTATATTGACAAGGAACTTCCAGAAATGCAAACTGAATTCAGAAGAGGATGTGGGATGAAGTATATAATTGCTGATGTCAGATGGATCTTGGCTGAAAGCAAAGAATACCAGAAAGATGATTACTTGTGTTATAGTGACTATGCAAAAGCATTCGAATGTGCGGATCACAGAAAATTATGGATAACATTGAGAAGAATGGGAATTCCAGAGGTCTGGTGGCCTACTGCCTAAGGCATTAGACTGCTAACCAGAAGGCTAGTGCTTCAAACCCACCAGCCACTCCTCAGAAGGAAGGTTGGACAATATATTTCTGTAGTGATACTGCCTGGGAAACCCAAGGAGGGGTCACTATGAGTTGGATCCAACTCGATAGCAGGATTTTTTTTTTTTTTTTTTAATGTGTGTGTATGTGTTCTTGAGGAATCTGTACGTAGACCAGGAGGCTGTCATTCACACAGAACAAGGGGATACTGCATGCTTTAACATCAGGAAAGGAGTGCATCAGGATTGTATCCCTTAACCATACTTATTCAATTTGTATGCTGAGCAAATAGTCCAAGAAACTGGACTATATGAAGAAGAATGTGGCATCAGGATTGAAGGAAGACTTGTTAACAACCTGCGATATGAAGATGACACTACTTTGCTTGCTGAAAGTGAAGATGACTTGAAGCACTTACTGATGAAGATTAGACTTCTCACAGTTGGACCAATGAGCAGGATCACAATAAACGGAGAAAAGATTGAAGTTGTCAAGGATTTTATATTACTCAGTCCCACAATCAACACCCATGGAAACAGCAGTCAAGAAATCAGAGGATTTATTGCACTGGGCAAATCTGCTGCAAAAAAACCTTTTAAAGTGCTCAAAAGCAAAGATCTCTCTTTGAAGACTAATGTGTGCCTAACTCAAGCCATGGTATTTTCAATAGCCTCATTATGCATGTGAAAGCTGGACAAGGAATAAGGAAGACCGAAAAAGAGTCGATGCTTTTGAGTTGTGGTGTTGGCGAAGAGTGCTGAAAGTACCATGGACTGCAAGAAGAATGAACAAATCTGTCCTGGAAGAAGTGCTGCCAGAATGCTTCTTGGAAGCGAGAATATCCAGACTTCATTTGACCTACTTTGGTCATGTTGTCAGAAGGGATCATTCCCTGGAGAAGGGTATCATGCTTGGTAAAGTGGAGGGTCAGCAAAAGAGGGAAAGGACCTCAACAAGATGGATTGACACACTGACTACAATGATGGGTTCAGGTACAGCAAGGATTGTGAGGCCTGTGCTGGACCGGACAGTGTTTTATTCTGTTGTTCATAAGGTTACTATGAGTTGAACCTGACTCGATGGCACCTAACAAAACAACAATAACAACACAATAACAACATATCAGTAATGGCAAACATTAACCTAAGGGTGGATTCGTAGGTAGACAGGGTAAATGATCAGGTAAAGCTAGATAAAAGGGAATATACCCATGACCACATATGAGTTTGGCAAACAATATTTCTACATATGTATTTGTATGTGCTATAAGAATGTCCAGGAGCTCTCGTAGCATAGTGCCTAAGGGCACTTGACTGCTAACCAGAAGGCTGGCGGTTCAAATCCATCAGCCACTCCTCGAAAGGAAGGTTGGGCAATCCTACTTCCGTAGTGATACTGCCTTGGAAACCCAAGGAGGGGTTGCTATGAGTTGGGGCCGACTTATGGCACATAACAACAACATAAGAATGTCCATATACATAATAGAATTAACAGGGGGAAAAGTTATGATAACTTCTTAGCCACAGCCAGGCACCTTGAGGGAGTGAGTTGCTGGGCCCAAAGGCTTGGAACCACGGTTGTGGGGGACATCAAGCTCAATTAGCATAATATACAAAAACATTTGTCTACATCCTACTTTAGTGAGTAATGACTGGGGTTTTAAAGCTTGTGAACAGCTATCTAAGATGCAACAATTGGTGTCTCCTCGTCTGGGGCAAAGGAAGATGAAGAAAATCAAAGACACATGGAAACAATTAGTCCAAGGGATTAGTGGACCATGCAAAACAAACCTCAGCCTACATGACCCTGAGACCAGAAGAACTAGATGGTGTCTGGCTACCACTGTTAACCACTTGGAATGGGATAAGAATAGGAGATTCCAGATAGAGTGGGAGAAAAATGAGGAACAAAACTCAAAATCATAAAAAAGATTGGACTTACTGGTCTGATAGAGACCAATGAAACCTCGGAAACTATGACCCCCAGTTATCTTTTGGGCCTGGAATTGAACTCACTCCTGTGGCTTCCAGCCAGACAACAGATAGGCCTACAAGGTGAACAATTACACCAGGTAAGTATACTCCTTAGGACAATCAACCGTGGGAGATCAGAAGAGCAGCATTTGCATAGGGAGATAGCTCAGAGGGTGGGAATGTGTTGGAAAGAAGGACACAGGAAAAAGGTAACCACACAGTGGAAGTGAGAAGAGAGCTGTTATATTATGGAGCTTGTAATAAATGTCATAAAACAAAACGTGTATGAACTGTGGAATGGAAAACAAAATTGCTCTGTAAACTTTCACCCAAATCACAATAAAAAAGAAAAAAAAATTAGCCAATAATAATAATAAAATTAACAGTAATTGGCTTGTTGTACTTCCCTAAGATTGCCTGGTAAATGACATCATTGCATTTATCAATATTCCATCAGACACCTATTGTGTACCAGATAACAGATTACGTGCTGAGGATAAAATCAATGAATCCAGCAAAGTCACTGCTCTTAAGAGATTCACAGCCTAATGAGGAAGACAGACAAATTAGTAGCCTAATACAAACTGTGGTATGAAGCCAGTGATAGAAGATGTACCAGTGATAATGGTAGAATCAGGGAGCTTTGATGGCACTATGATTAAAGCATTTGGTTGCTGACCAAAAGATCAGTGATTTGAACCCAACAGTCACTCTGCAAGAGAAAGATGAAGCTGTCTGCTTCCTTAAAGATTTACAGCCTTGGAAACTAATGGGCCAGTTCTATTCTGTCCTATAGAGTTGCTATGAGTCAGAATTGACTCCATAGCAGTGGATAGTGGATGAGTTATTGTTAGGTGCCGTCAGGTTGGCTCCAACTCTTAGTGACCTTACATATAAGACAATGAAATTTTAGCAAGCAAGAGTAATCATAACATGGTAAAAATCCCTTTGGGGTCAAGTAGTCCCACATAGTTTAGAAACACTTGCTCACGTAGTTTCAATATTATGAAGCCTTTTTATCACTTTTAACAACACTTTACAAAATGACCACCACTATGTGTTTTTTAGGGAGCTCTGGTAGCATAGTGGCTAAGACACTTGCCTGCTAACCAGACGGCTGGCGGTTCAAACCCACCAGCCACTCCTCGGAAGGAAGGTTGGGCAATCCTACTTCCGTAGTGATACTGCCTCGGAAACCCAAGGAGGGGTTGCTATGAGTCGGGGCCGACTCGACGGCACATAACAACAACAACAACAACAAATGTGTTTTTTAACCACTCCGTGGTAGGCCCAGTGTGATACTTGTCTCGTGATTCCCTACCTTGTTTGGTGCTCTTAGTAGCTAGCTCAGAACAACCACTTACTGCCCTCTTGTGAAGAATATTTTTGACCCTTTTTCTTTTAAATAATTTATCTATATGTTCCCCTTACTCCCAGCTGTGCCCCATATCTATGACTAAGGAGACTTCACCCAGTCACAGATGGCAACAATTAACTCTATTTCCATTTTAAATTGCAGTTGTGTGTGTGTGTGTGTGTGTGTTTAAATCCTTGTGGCTCTAGGGTCCCACCCCACTGTCTTGTTTAGCCTAAACTGAGCTACAATGCCAAAGCTAGTTTAGAGTAGTTCTAATTGTGTCCCTCACACAAAGCAAAATAGTGGAACAGTTTCCCTGTTGTTCCACACCCAATCATTCAGGCCAAAAACCTGGCTTCAAGGTTCCATGGAAAATATTAGTTATTTTTATATACGCAAGTCAGCTCTGAATTAGGTTTTTTTTTTTTTTTGTAATAAAATAAGGCTAGTGAGATTTGGAGAACCACCCAGATGGAAATTGGGCTAAATCAGCATATGCATCTTGTACTGTTTCAAGTCACTCCCATGTGTTAAAAAAATAAAAAGGGTAGGTCTTTCTTGGGATTAAGCCCTGGCACTGGAAGGTCAGGGTCGATTAAGTATGATTTAGTCTCATCTAGCAGCACATTAAAAAAAGTATCGTCTTTTCTCTTTTTTGAGAATTGCCTTTATGTTTATTTAAAACTCCTTGGGTTTCTGTTGCTGTTTGTAGGGGCAGTGTGGATTAAGGATTTACTTCTGGAGTCAGACAGAACTGGGTTAGCTTCCCACTCTTTTGTTAGCAGTGTGACCTGGGGTGGGTTATAACCTCCTTACACCTCAATTTCGAGTGGAAAATGGGTACAATAAACTATTTCTTTCTTTTGGGCTGTTAGGAAGACTGAAAAAAATACGAATATGAAAAATGCTTAATATAGCATACTGTATAAAGAAACTGCTCAATAAATGGTTACTGTTTTGTCATTGATGTTAAGACAATGCATTGAGGATTTGCTTATTGGATGATGATATTGACAAATATAAAAGTGAAACCATTGGATTCTACTGTACTGCAGTACTAAAGTTCTAGATTTTTCTAATAATATCTCAGGGATGTTGTTCTTGGAACTATTGACCTTTTGGATCAGATAATTCTTTTTTTTTTTTTTTGGCAGGGGGAGGGCTGTGCTATGCATTGTAGAATATTTAGCAGCATTCCTGGTGTCTACCTACTAGATGCCAGTAGCATCTCACCATATCTCAGTAGTGACAACTAAAAATCTTTCCTGACACTGCCAAACATCCCCTAGGGAGCAAAATTACTCTTGGCTGAGAACCACTATTCTAGGCAAAAAAATAATCGTATGTCACTTTCTTCAGCCCTACGTTCAGCATAATTCTCCCAGTCTTTCCTGAGCTGTGAAATTAAATTTAAAGGAGTCCCCTTGGCTTTGGTTGGCAGGATCCCTATAACATCTAAGTTGGTGTGTTCCTTAGAATGAGTTTAATGTTTTCATATTGCTGACAATGTACCCATCTGAGACAGATGCAGCACTCCAGTGGGTTCCCTTGTGTAATTCTGGAGTGGGGAAAATGGTGCATTATTTTTGCATGTTATTTCACTTGCTACCTTTGATCCAGCACTGAATTCAGAATGAAGAAAGAAGGAATTTTCATTAACAATAAATGCCATTTTCAATAAATATTCTAAGAGCTTGTTAAAGGCAAAACATTGGACTAGGGAAAATAAATGGCTGAAAAAAGTATTATTCACATAAAATAAATGTGCTAATTGGCAAGAATGGTTCAAAAGGACCTCTGTGCTCTCCAGACACTTTGAACTTTGCCCATTTTTTCCTTGGCAGTGCAGTGTAAGAATGGATTCTTTCAGCCTTTTGATGACATTTTGTTGGATTATGAGACATATTGTGTGTAGATTTGTGATCTGCAAGAATTCCGTCAGCACCATTCACTGGAGATGGTGCCACTGATGATGATCCCAAATGGCCTGTCCTTGTGTTTACTTACCTGGTTAATAAGAACAAATTAAACAGAAAGAGCGATTTAACTTGAGTTGGAAAGATATTTAGCAAATTCAGTCAATTATTTTATTTTCAGACTGGCTGTGTGGAATAATAACAACAACAATAACACCTCCACATTTTGTAACAAGGCAGTTAATTTTAATTTTTGTCTGAACATTCACCAGAGATTTGCAAAGAAATCACTACCACCTCTTCCCAGGTAAGTGCTAGAGTTAAGTAGCATAATAAAACCTGTGATTCTTTTATATCAATTATTTTTTGCCCTCATCTCAACCCAAGTTACAAGTGCTAATTAATTTAATGAGTCAACATTGTACTATTTTCTAGGTCCTGAGATTCTTTGAGGGAAGGCCCTCCTGAGAATGAAACACGAGTTGCAGGTCCCACCTTGGGGGACCAATTATGTAACTTCAGTTGGCAGTTCTTGTCATGGCTATTTGAGTGTCAAGGCTTTTGATATTCATTTGCAACCATAACCTTACATTTGAAAATACTACTACTTTCTTTGGCAGCCCTCCTAACCTAATTAGGAACTAACGTAGACTTGTACATTTCTTGTAAACACATCAGTCGGCCATAAGGAACTGGCCAAAGCTAGAGCATGACTTCAGCTTGATTGAGGGGTTTATCTTTTTCTTCCTTCTTACATGCACTTACGGATCTGGATTATATTCAGCAGAGCTGTTTTTTCTTTCATTTCCCAGTTTTGACATTTTAAACTGATTTACTCTTTTGCTCTTACTCCACTCTCGAGTGGTCTAATTCCTTCCCACTCCCTTGTTTTGTCCTTATTTTCTTTGATTGTTGCAACTTCACAATTTAAACATTTACAGAAGGAAGAAGGACCGACCTGGTGGCCTCTAGCACAAGAAGGAAGAAAGTTTAATGTTGACAACAGAGACAATCATTTTTTTTTTTTTCAGTGAGTTGTATATTAAAATTTTCAATTTTTAAGACACATTTTGAGAGGACTATTTCATTTCTGGTATCATTCTCACTCTAGGCTGCCATTCAGAGGAACACACAGGAATAGACACCAGTCTTAATGTAAGCCATGATGAAATGGGTACTGACAAGTGGCCATGACCATATAGTTCTACCATATGAGCATTTAATTCATACCATAAAGATGAGTTTTGGCGAAACATAGATTTCAGTTATAATGTTAACAATTAATTTTTAAGTGTCTGCTATGTGCCAGGTTCTGTGCCAAGGACTTGATATATTTGTCATTTCCTTCTCACAACAACCATATCGAGATGGAAATTTTTTTCTTCATGATTCGAGATGACACTGAGTCTCAAGGAAGTAAAATAGCTTCCTTAAAGTCACACAAAGTCACACAGTTAGGAAGTATGATTCTCAAATTTGTATTATTGACCACCATATTTGACTGTCTTCCCATTAATTTGAATACAGTTCTTATAATCCTCTAGAAAAAATATGAAAAGTTTATTGAATAAGATAGTGATGAGAAAATATTGGTGGTGGTAACTGTTTACCTTGACTAAGAAAAATCTTTTTTGGATATTGGTAACTTGAACAATATCACACAGGAAGCAAATGATAGAAGCAAGATTGAAACTTATGCAGCCTAACCTTGTATTCTGAACTCTTATTCTGATATTCTGCTACTCCACCAAAACTGGGCAGCTCACAAATTACCTCTGTGTTGCCAAATCAAACAGACACTTCTCTTGTCTTCTTACTTTTTCAACCTTTTAGCTACATCTAGTGCAAGGAACTACTTTTTTAGCTCAGTCGTTCCTAGATTACCCTTCATTATGGCTATTATAGACCTTTATTAAGGAAAAGAGTGGAAAAAAGAAGTGATTTCAAAATTATTTGAGGAGGAAAATGTCACGTAACATATCAGTTCTGACTTGATGAAAAAGCCTTTGAATGAAAGGTTAAACAGTCAATAAGATGTTTTTAAATGACTGCTAACCAGAAGGCTGTTGGTTCAAACCCACCAGCCACTCCTTGGAAGGAAGATTAGACAATCTACTTCTTCAGTGTAGTAAATTACTTAGTGTGGCTTTCCTACCCATAAGTCTTTGTAAACTCCATGGTGGGATTTTCTATGAGCAATTGAGGAGCTCCTGATTGCTGAAGTTGTCCACCTGGAGTATTTCTGTTGGGAGTGGCACAAAACAATGTTCTGGGAGGTGCCCACTCTCTCTCAGGTGCTTAGAGTTCTGATGCTATGATTGGCTAGTTTGACCACCCTGCTGGGCTCAAAAGGAGGCCTCCTAGAGGCAGAACTCTCTCTGACTGTTGGTTGAGGAAGACATGCTGCTGAAAGAGACACGCACCCTGGAAAGAGACACATGCTGCTGGGAAAGAGGCGCAAGAGACATGCATCGCTGAGTGAGACACCGAGGGACCAGCACTGCTGGGAAAGAGACTGTGAGAGACTGTTGGCCGAACGACGGTGGGCTGGGAGAGAGACTGTGAGCGTTTTTCCTGAGCTTGAATTGTAGCCTGGTGCTTCCCTAATAAACTCCATAATCTGTGAGTTCTATGTGGCCACTGCAGTGAATTATCGAACCCAGAGGAGAGGTGGTGGGTGCTTCGGGAGGAATGGTTGGTGAAAGGGCTGGAGGGAGGCAGCATGTCCAGCCCTGTAGGAACAGGCCTTGGGTTACTGCTGGTAATCCTGTCTTCCTCTTGTGGGATTAGAGGAGGTCAGAATATGTGGCTTCCTTGCCCTTTTTGCAACTTCCATTGTGATACCACCTTGGAAACCCAAGGAGGGGTCACTATGACTAGGATCCGACTCAACAGCAGTGAGTTTGTTTTTTTTGGTAATATTAAATAATAATGTTAGAAATTAGTAAACCAAAAAACAAATCAACCAACCCACTTCCATCAAGTCAAGGAACTCTGGTAGCATAGTGCCTAAGGCACTTGACTGCTAACCAGAAGACTGGTGGTTCAATCCCACCAGCCACTCCTTGAAAGGAAGGTTGGGCAATCTACTTCCGTAGTGATACCTCCTCAGAAACCCAAGGAGGGGTCACTATGAGTTGGGGCTGACTCGATGGCACATAACAACAATAACAACAAGATACCCCATAGGACTGAGTAGAACTGCCCCATAGACTTTCCAAGGCTGTAAATCTTTATGGTAACAGACTGCTTCATCTTTCTCCTGTGGAGTGTCTTGTGAGTTTGAACCACTAACCTTTTGTTTAGCAGTCAAATGCTTTAGCCACTGCACCACCAGAACTCCTTGAAAATTTTAAAAGTCTCTACTAAAAGTAAGAGTTTTAAAATTTGGTGACATATTATTTTTCTAATTTATTTAATTTGAGATTTTTTTTCATAATATACTTAAATATTTATACTTTTTTGTTTATATAATTACTTAAATGGTATAGGGAATGACCAGAAATTCAAACTGTATTTAGAAGAGGATGTGGAATGTGAGATATCATTGCTGATGTCAGATGGATCTTGGTTGAAAGCAGAGAATACCAGAAAGATGTTTACCTGTGTTTTTTTGACTATGCAAATGAATTTGCTGTGTGGATCATAACAAATTATGAATACCATTGCAAAGAATGAGAATTCCAGAATAATTAATTGTGCTCGTGAGAAACTTGTGCACAGACCAAGAGGCAGTTGTTAGAACAGAACAAGGGCATACTGCATGGTTTAAAATCAGGAAGGGTGTACATCAAGGTTGTACCCTTTAGCCATATGTATTCAATCTGTATGCTGAGCAAATAGTCTGATAAGCTAGACAGTATGAGGAACATGACATCAGGATTGGAGGAAGACTCATTAACAAATTGTGATATGCAGATGACACAACCATGCTTGCTGATAGTGATGTGGACTTGAAGCACTTATTGGTGAAGATCAAGGACTGCAAACTTCAGTATGGATAAAGAAAACAAAGATCCTCAGAAATGGACCAATAAGCAGCATCATGATAAATGGAGAAAAGACTGAAGTTGTCAAAGATTTCATTGTACCTGGATTTACAATCAATGCCCATGGAGGCAGCAGGTGAGAAATCAAATGAGGTATTGCCTTGGGCAAATGTGCTGCCAAAGAACTTTATGAAGTGTTGTAGAGCAAAGATGTCACTTTGAAGACTAAGGTGTACCTGACCCATGCTATAGTATTTTCAATAGCCTTATATGCATGCATGAACTGGATGATGAATAAGGAAGACTGAAGAATTGTTGCAGTTAAATTATGGTATTGGCAAAAAATATTGAATATTCCATGGATTTCCAGAAGAACAAACAAATCTGTCTTGGATGAACTACAGCCAGAATGCTCCTTAGAAATGACAATTGTGAGACTTTGCCTCTTGGACTTCGGTCATGTTGTCAGAAGGGAGCATTCCCTGGAGAAGGATATTGTGCTTGGTGTAGAGGGTCAGAGAGAAAGAGGAAGACCCTCATCAAGATGGATTGACACAGAGGCTACAACAATGGGCTTAAGTATAGCCATGATTGTGAGGATGGTGCAGGACCAGGCAGTATTTTGTTTTGTTGTACAGTTGTACATTAAGTTTCAATGAGTCAGAACCTACTTGATGGCAGCTCCGGTAGTGTAGTGCCTAAGGCACTTGAGTGCTAACCAGAAGGCTGGTGGTTCAAACCCACTCCTGGGAAGGAAGGTTGGGCAATCTACTTCCATAGCGATCCTACCTTGGAAACCCAACAAGGGGTCGTCGCTATGAGTCAAGTCCGACTTCACAGCACAACAACAACAATAATTTGTAAAAGTTTTGACAAATTTTTAGCCTGGACTTGAGAAGTCAAGGTAATAAATACCAAAGAAAACCAAATCACTGCTATTGAGTCGATTCTGACTCATAGCGACCCCCTTTGGTTTTACCGAGGTGGTAAATCTTTACAGAAATAGGTTGCCCAGTCTTCCTTCTGCAGAGTGGCTGGTGGGTTTGAACTGCCAACCTGCTTAGCAGTCAAATGCCTTAGGCACTACACCACCAGAGCTCCTTTAAAGTAATAAATAGGATAATAAATTACATTATATTTGACACTTATTTAATCTTAACCAGATAAAGGAGAATACACAAATAAATACACCATATATTGATATTTATCTTATTTGTAAGGAATCCTCATGGCACAATGGTTAAATGAGCAACTGCTAGTCAAAAAGTTGGCAGTATGAACCCACCCAGAGGGACCACAGAAGAAAAGCCTGGCAATCTTCTACTGTAAAAATTACATCAAAGATAAACTTATGTAACAGTTCTACTTTGTCACATAGGCTTGCTACAAGTCAGAATTGATTTGATGGCACTCAATGACAACAACATCTTGTTTGGACCACTAAATTCCATGATTGGGTGGAGATTAGAAGTAAGACTATAATATAATTATCAACCAAATAATTAGTTAACTGGTAACTAAAAATTGATTAATCTCTCAGTTCCATCCTTGCCCTTCCTTATACTTCTCTCTACTTGAGGGACTGAAAGCCTGAAAACTATTCCTCCCAGCCTTCCTGGTGAACTGCCTTCCTTTTAGGTTTTTCCAACAGGAGACATTGGCAGGTGATTGGGAGTTGGGAAAAGAGCAGAAGCAGACTTCTGGTAGGTAACTCTGGCCCCAGAAGTCACCAACCAATGTCTGCATTTTCGCTCAGATAGTATGATTCCAAAAGCAGTGACAGGGGGTGTTTGAGCAGGCTTTGGCTCTTGTAGTATCTGTACAAGTGCAAACTCCTGACTTCTGGCAAAGCAAAGTGGTGGTGGTGGCAGAGACTCCAACAGCAGCATTGACATTATGCAGTGTTCAGTACCCTCAGAGGTCCAGCATTGTGGATTCTAGGAAATATCATTTTCCCTTTCACTCCTCTAGTCTAGGCATGGCAGTGACACCATACAGTGATTAGTCTTTTCTTTTCCCCAAATTTTATTGTGCTGTGGGTCTAAATTTACAGAGAAAAATTTGTTTTACATTCAACAGTTCATGTCCATTTGATTTCCCAATGCACAAACAGCAGAAAAATTATATGATCAGGACCTTCCAAAAATTAAACACTTATGCACATCAAAAGACTTAGCAAAAGAGTAGAAGAACACCTACAGATTGAAAAAAAAAAAATTGGCAATGAGATATTGAACAAGGGACTAGTCTCCAAAATGTATAGGAAACGTCAAGATCTCAACAATAAAAGACAAATAATCATATTAAAAAATGAGTAGAGGACATGAACAGACACTTTACTAAAGAAGACATTCATGTGGTCAACAATCATAAGGAGAAATGCTCATGATCATTAGACATTAGAGAGATATAAATAAAAAAACAATGAGACAGAGACAGCCAAACACCTTGGGAGAGAGAACCACTGGGTCTGCCGACTCAGGACCATAGTATTGGGGACACCAAGCTCAATTGGCACAATACAATACATAAAAATCTTGTTCCACAACTTACTTTGATCAGTAGTGATGAGAGTCTTAAAAGCTTTTAAGTGGCCATCTAAGATGCAGCTAATGGTCTCCTCTCATCTGAAGTGAAGAAGAGTGAAGAAAACCAAGGACATTTGGAAACAATCAGCCCTTGGATATCATGGACCTCAAGATCAGAAGAACCAGATGGTGCTTGGCTACCAATGCCAACCACTTGGGAAGGGATCAAAACTGGTGATCCTGGAGAGAGTGGGAGGAAAAATGTGGAAGAAAATGAAAAAACACTATAATGACCAGAATTACTGGTCATATGGAGTCTGGTGGGACCCCCAAGACTATGGCTTTGGGATACACTTCGGGCCTGGGATAGGACTCACTCCAAAGGACTGAGAAACCCAACAGTAGAAAGTCTACGTACAGGACACCTAACCCAGGGTGATGCACCCATCTCCTCAACGGAGATAAAGCTCTTGGAGCAATTGGCCTTGGGGCACCAGAGCGGCAGTATTCACATGAAGGGAAAGTTAGAAAGATAAGAGTGCATAACTAAGAAGGGCACAGGGATGGGGGGCAGTCACAGGCAAGGGAGAGGAGGAGAGTGGGTAAAGGTTGGGAATGGTAATTGGGAGTGAAACCAAATGTACACGAACTGTTGAAAGTAAAACAAATTCTGCTCTGTAAATGTGCACCTGAAGTACAATTTAAAAAAAAAAAAGAAGAAGAAAAGAACAATGAGATATCATGTCACCCCAGCATTAATAGTAAAATTAAAAAAACAAAACAAAAAAAACCCAGAAAGAACCAATGCTGGTGACAGTTTGGAGAGACTGGAACCCTCATACACTGCTGGTGGGACTACAAAATGGTGCAACCACTGTGGAAAATGGTATGGTGCTTCTGTAAAAAGTTGGAAATAGAGATGCCATATGATCCAGAAATCCTACAGAAATAAGAGCTGTGGCATGAATATATACATTCATACCCATGTTACTCACAGCACTGTTCATAATAGTAAAAAGATGGAAACAGCTTAAATGTCCATCAATGGATGAATGGATAAACAAACACACAATTGTATGTGTATGAATGGTATATACACATAATGAAATACTACATTATATTAAAGAATAACAATGAATCAGTGAAACACTTCATAACATAGATGAACTTGGAAGACATAATTCGAAGTGAAAGTAGTCAATCACAAAAGGGCAAATGTTATATAAGACCACGATTTTAAAAATCAAGAAAAAGTTTTCACACAGAAATGTTCATTGTTACCAGGAGAAGAAAGGGCAAATCACTAACTGGAGGGCAGATACTAACTTCAGTGAAGAGGAAGGCAATAAACAATAAAGGGGACTTCAGCATTAAATGATCAAGGCAAAGGAAGACACTGGGAGCACCATAAGAACTAAACCAGAAAACTGAACTCATGCCATTGAGTTGGATCTGACTCATAGCAACCCCTCCTTGGGTTTCCGAGGTGGTAACACTACAGAAGTAGATTGCCCAATCTTTCTTTCAAGGAGTGGCTGGTGGGTTTGAACTGCCAGCCTTCTGGTTAGCAGTCAAATGCCTTAGGCAACAAAAGTAAATACTATCGCATAAACAATCCTGCAATAACAGTAATAAAAATAATCTCCACATGGATACATAGATATGCAAGCCGAACGGGTGAGTGAAGGTGAATGAGACTACAAATCAAAAAAAAAAAAAAAAGTAGATTGCCCAGTCTTGCTTCCACTGAGTGGCTGCTGAGTTTGAACCACCAACTTTCTGGTTAGTAGTCAGATGCCTTAGATATTATGCTACCTGAGCTCCTTGAATGAGACTACAGCCATGAATATATATAGGTTTGACAGAAGATATTAATACATATGTATTTATATGTGCTATAAATATATCCATGAATATAGTAGAGCATACAAGGAGCAAAGTTATGAAAACAAGTTCTTCATGCTCGGTGCTGTCCAGTCAGCCCCAGCTCATAGTGACCCTATGTGCTACAAAACAACATAGTGCCCAGTCCTGTGCCATCCTCACAATCCTTGCTATGCTTGAGGCCATAGTTGCAGCCACTGTGTCAATCCATACCATTGAGGGTCCTCTCTTTCACTGACCCTCTACTTTACCAAGCATTATCTCCTTCGCCAGGGAACAGTTCTTTCTGATGACATGGCCAAAGTAGGTAAGATGAAATCTGGCAATTCTTTCTTCCACGGAGAATTCCAGCTGGAATTCCTTCTTCCTGGATGGATTTGTTCATTCTTCTGGCAGTCCATGGGATTTTTAGTATTCTTGGCCAACACAATTGAAAGGCATCGACTCTTCTTCTTCTTCTTCGTTTTTTTTTTTCACATCATATGAGGCAATTGAAATCACCATGACTTGGATCAGGTGCACCTTAGTCTTCAAAGTGATATCTTACAGAGGTCTTTTGCAACACATTTGCCCACTACGATATGACCTCTGCTTTCCTAACTGCTGCTTCCACAGGTGTTGACTGTGGATCCAAGTAAATGAAATCCATGACAACTTCAATCTTTTCTCAATTAACCATGATATTGCTTATGATGATGTGTAATCCATACTGCAGACTGTAATGTTTGATCTTCACCACTAAATGCTTCAAGTCATCTTCACTTTCAGCAAGCAAGGTTGTGTCATCTGCACATTGCAGGTTATTAATTGTACTTCCTCCAATCCTGATGCCATGTTCTTCTTCATATAGTCCAGCTTCTCATTTTATTTGCTCAGTATACAGACTGAATAAGTATGGTGAAAGAATACAACCCTGATGTACCCCCTTCCTGATTTTAAACCACGCAGTATTCCTTTGTTCTGTTCAAATGACAGCCTCTTGGTCTATGTACAGTTTCCCCATGAGAAAATTGCTTGTTATGGAATTCCCATTCTTCACGTTATCCATAATTTGTTATGATCCACACAGTCAAAAGCCTTTGCATAGTCAATAATGCACAGGTATACATCTTTCTGGTATTCTTTACTTTCAGCCAAGATCCATCTGACATCAGCAATGATATCCCTTGTTCCATGTCCTCTTCTGAATCCAGCTTGCATTTCTGGAAAGTTCCCTGCCAATAAACTGCTATGACCATTTTTCAATTATCTGCAGTAAGATTTTACTTGTGTGTGATATTAATGATATTGTTTGATAATTTCCACATTATTCTGGGTCACCTTTCTTTGGAATGGGCACAAATATGGATCTTCCAGTCAGTTGGCCAGGTAGCTATCTTCCAAATTTCTTGGCATAAATGAGTAAGTGCCTCCAGTGCTGCGTCTGTTAGTAGAAACATCTCAGTTGGTATTCTGCCAATTCCTGGAATCTTGTCTTTCATCAATTCCTTCAGTGCAGCTTGGACTGTTTCCTTCAATCCCACTGATCATATGCCAACTCCTGAAATAGCTGGACATCTACCAATTCTTTTTTGTACAGCAACTCTGTGTATTCCTTTCATCTTCTTTTGATGTCTCCTGCTTCATTCAATATTTTGCTCATAGATTCCTTCTATATTGCACCTTGAGGCTTGACCTTTTTTCATCAGTTCTTTCAGTTTGAGAAATGCCGAGTGTGTTCTTCCCTTTTGGTTTTCTAACTTTAGGTGTTTGCACATTTTATCATAATATTTTACTTTGTGTTATTGAACTGCTCTTTGAAATTTTCTGCTCAGTTCTTTTATCTTGTCATTTCTTCCATTTACTTTAGCTACTTTCCATTCAAGAACAAGTTTCAGAGACTCTGTTGATATCCATTTTTGGTCTTTTCTTCCTTTGCTGTCTTTTTAATGACCTTTTGCTTTCTTCATGTATGATGTTCTTGATGCTCTCCCACAACTTGTCTCATGTTCAGTCATTGATGTTCAATGTGTCAAATCTATTCTTCAGATGGTCTCTAAATTCAGGTGGGATATTATCACCTGTTGTATTATGGCTCTCATGGAGTTTTTTTTTTTTTTATTATTTTTTAATTACCTTTTCAGTGTAGCCTTTTTTTTGCTGGATCTGTTCAAATTTTGTAACTCAGGTTGTGTTAGTTTTGGTAGGTAGTGTGCTTAGAAATTTGTTTGTTTCTTCTACATTTTCAAATTTGTTGGAGTACTGTTTTTCATACTCTTTTTCTATTATCCTTTTTATACCAGAAGGTTCTGTTGTGACATCACCTGTTCTATTCCTTATTCATATTATTTGCAGCTTTTCCTGTGTTAAATTTTCTAGTGGTTTTTCAATTTTACCAGTCCTTTCAAAGAACAAACTTCTATTCTTGTCAATTCTTTCTATTGCTTTTCTGTTTCAATTATTTATGCTTGAATCTTTATTATTTCCTTTCTTCTGGTGACTAGAGGCATTTATTTTCTTTGCTTTTCTTTTTCTAATTGTTGGAGATGTTGGGTTAAGGAGTCAATTGTGGTTCTTTCTTCTTCTTCTTTTTTTTTTTTTTTTTGATGTGTGTATTTATTGTTATAAATTGTCCTCTGAGCACTGCTTTTGCTGGGTTGCAAAGATTTTGGTATGTTGTGTTTTCATTCTCATTTGAGTCAAGGAATTTTTTTATTTCAATTTTTATTTATCCTACTACCTAGTAGCTTTTATTGAGGGTGTTATTCAATTTTCATGTATGTGCTTTTTTTTTCCCTCATTCTTCCTGTTATTGATTTCTAATTTTATAACATTGTGATCTGAGAGGATGCTTTGTTATATTTTGATGTTTTTAAAATTATCGAGGCTTGCTTTGTGCCCTAACATATGGTCTCTTCTGGAGAATGTTCCATGTGCACTAGAAAAGAATGCATAGTGTGTTGTTGAGTGGAGTGTTCTGTATAGATCTATAAGGTCCAGTTGGTTGGTTGTGTTGCTTAGATCTTCTGTCTTTGTTAAGTTTCTTTATAGTTCTATCCTTCATCAAGAGTGGTGTATTAAAGTCTACTATTATTTTGGAGTTTTCTATTCCTCTTTCCAACTCTCTTAATGTTTGAGTCATGTATTCTGGGGCTCTTTCATTGAGTGCATAAATATTTATTATGGTTGTGACTTCTTGTTGGATTGTCCCTTTAACCATTAAGTAATGTCTTTCATTGTCTCTTTTGCTGGTTTTCACCTTAAAGTCTATTTTATCAGAAATACTGCCACTCCTTTTCCATTTTTCACTGCCATTTGCTTGGTATATATTTGTCCATCTTCTGATTTTTAGTTTATTTTTGTCTTTCTGTGTAAGGTGTATCTCTTGTAGACAGCATATTGATAGATTATGTTTTCTTATCCATTCTGCTACTCTCTGTCTCTTGACTGGTGCATCTATTCTACTTACATTCAGTGTAATTATTTATAGATATGAATACCCTGCTGTCATTGTGCTGTTTGTGTGTGTGTGTATGTGTGTGTGGTGCTGCTGTTTTTTTTGTTACCTATATTTTTGGGCTAAGTTCATTTTGTTTTCAGATTTTCTTGTTATTTCCTTCTTTGCTGTCATTTTATTGTTTACTGAATCTTTACGTTTTTCCTCTTTTTTATTTTGGTAAGAAGACTTATTAATTTTCTTTGATATTACCCTGTAACTTATTATTATCTTTCCAAGTTTAAAACTGTCCAGTCTATCTCCCTTCCACTTGGGAGTTCTGTAACTACACTTTATTTCTTCTCTTTGCTTTATAGTTGTATAGTTGTTATCTTTACAGATTGATGTCTCTGGTTCTCCATTTTCAGTTTTGTAGGTTTATTTCCATTTTGATACTTCTATATCTGGTTTATTTCTGGATGATGTTGTTATGCATTTAATATCAGTTTATAGTGTGTTATTGTTAGTTCTCTGTCCACTTTCTTACAAGGTTGGTCCAGTTTTTACACATTCCTTTAATTTCTGTTTGTCTGAAAATAATTTTGCCATTGTATTTGAGGGACAATTTTGTTAGATACATAATTCTTGGCTGACAATTTTTTTTTTCTTTCCATGTTTTATATATGCCATCCCATTGCCTGCTTACTAGTGTGGTTTATGCTAAGAAATCAGAGCTTAGTCTTACTGGTTTTCCTTTGTAAGTGACTTTTTATTTTTCTTGAGTTGCTGCTTTAAGGATTCTTTCTTTGTCTTTGGTTTTAGAAAGTTTGATTATAATATGCCTTGGTGATTTTCTTTTGGGATCTATCCTATTTGGGTCTCATTGAGCTTTTTGGATTCCTATCTACTTGTCTTTCATGATATTAGGGAAGTTTTCTTCCAACAAACTGTCAATAATTTTCTCTGTGCTTTTTTTTTTGTTTTGTTTTGTTTCTTCCTGTTCTGGAATTCTGATTACATGTAAATTCTTCCTGTTGATTGTGTCTCACATAGTTTTTAGGCTCTTTTTTTTTTTTTTTTTCTTGATTGTTACTCTCAAAGATTATTGAGAGGATTGTCTTCAACTTTGCTTATTCTGTCTTCCACTGATTCAGTTCAAGTCCTTTGCCCTTCCAATGTATTATCTATTTCTGAAAATTTTTTATTAATCTTCTGGATTTCTATTTTTGTACAGTTTCTAATTTTCCATTTATTTAATCTATTTCTTCTTGTATCATTTTCCTGAATTCTTCTAGAGTTTTGTCTGTGTTTTCCTTGATTTTATCTTGTTTTTCTTTGGTCTCTTTCTTAATCTGCTGCAGGGTCCTATGGATAATTCCTCTGAATTCATTATCCAGTAGTTCCAATACCTTTTCTTTCTCAGGAATGTTTTCTCACTCTGTGTTTTGGTCACTTGTTTTGTCTCACTTCTTTTTGTTAAATGAGGTTTTCTGTTGTCTCTGAGACTTTGTGGTGTTATTGTATTTATTTGATTAATGTATCTTCCTGTGTTTTGCCCAGGTTTTTTGCTTTATTTTGTTTTGATATATTTGAGTGGACTGGTGGACATACTATTTTGCTTACTAATTTGGCAGGACTTAGGTATTCACCACTTGTGTCTTGGTGAGAGTGGTAGTGAATGGAATTGTATGCACAGGTCACTGTTTTCTGTTAGTGTAGAGCAGTGGAGGGTGGCCTGGACTGGTGTTGGCTGCCATCTGCCATGGATCAAGTGGTTCAGGAATGGGTGGTGGTACTTGCCCAGTAGGTGGAGTGACAGGAGGAGCTGGTGTGGCTGGGTAGTGTGGATGTAGTTGCCCTTGTTCTTGTTGTTGTTATGTGCCATCAAGTCATCCCCGACTCATAGTGACCCCTCCTTGGGTTGCCGAGGCAGTATCACTAGAGAAGTAGGATTGCCCAACCTTCCTTCCGAGGAGTGGCTGGTGGGTTTGAGCTGCCAGCCTTCTGGTTAGCAGTTGCCCGTGGGGTGGGACAACAACAACAACAAAAAATAGAAGAAGAAAGAAAAAAAAAGAGGAAAGAGACAGTATCTCTCTTTAATTACATGAGAGTGCACCTCAGGCTGCCAGGGGACTGGTGCGGAGGGGGGCTGTGAGGATATTGGGGAAAAAGTGGGCTGGACATACTATCAGGTGGGACAGGTGGTGGTGGTGGTGGTGTCACCACCATCCACTGGTGTGAGGTAGCCACACTTCTGGCCACCAGGAGAGTGTGGGGGTAAGTGGAGAGATCACATCTTTCTGGTCTTTGGTCGCTGGTGTAGGCATCAGTACAGTTCTGGGTGAGTGTAGCTGGTTATTTGTTCTTGCCCTGATGTGAATTCTGCTTGCAGTAATCCAAAATGACTGTGCTGTGCTGGGCCAGTTGGCAATTCTTGTCTCCTTGTTCACTGTTTTAATTCAATTTCTTCTAATTGGTATGTAATCTACTTCTTTATCCTTTTCTTTGAAGCTCAGGGTTCCAGGATTATCTGTATCTGTTTCACTTGATTTCACTTTGGTCTCTGTTGTATAGATTCTGGGTAGTATGTTTGTCTAGTTTGCCCTCTTGGATCTTCCTCAACATTATGCAGTTTAGAAGATAAATGAGTAGCAATTATATTTCACAAGAGGGTGAAATAAGGGCTGACTAGCTAATAGGGTAATGACTGGGTTTCAGATAGGCAGCACAAGGTTGACCCAAACTAGAGATTTCCAATGTTGAGAATTAAAGAGACATCCATAAAGTAGTTACAGGATATTTCAGAACATGAGAAGCCAGAGGAAGAATCTCAAATACCAGGCTTGAGAAGACCTTTCTCTCAAGGGTCAGAAATGAATGAAGATCATTTAAAGATCACAATTCCCAGAAAGAGTGAGAGAATTATTTCTAGAATAACAAAATAGCCAGAAGCCTTGGTTCGTACTTGAGAAGCTCTGCTATCTTGTTGGGCTTGCATCATTGCAAAACAGAAAGAACAAGTGGTTAAAATAATTCAAATTTATTACTAAAATTAAGTATTATGAATAACAGGAATCACTTGCAATTCAGAGTTTTGAATATGAAAATTATCCAATGATTGCTAGATTCCTTTTCCAATTCTCACTTAAGAAAAAAAAAAAGACTTTAGTCAAGTTCAAAGAATAGGGAAGGAAAAATTTATTAATTTCGAGAATAAGCTAGATTTAATTGTAATAATAATAGTATAATAAAATATAATTTTCCATATATAAAGATGAAACTATTGAACTATCATTAAAAATGAATATCTTTCCAGGATTCCTCTAACCATCTCACCCTCTCAAGAGGTAAGGTATTGGCTTAACATGTTTCCTTCGCTCAGTTGATTGCTCACTAGCCAACAGTATTGGCTACCAAATACAAAAGAATGTGCAAGATGCTAGTAATATAAAGAGTCATAAGTATAGTGTATGTTCCCAACCTTTGTAAAACAATCTTGAGAGAAATAAGACAGAAAATAAGAAAAACCAATACCAGATACGATGGAATTTCAGACTAGCCCTTGGGACTAGTTACTGTACCCAAACACAAATCCAGAACCTTGATAGCAGAACAAATTGCAAACAACTGAGGACAGACATTCCTGCAAACTGGAATTAGGACAATTTGCTGAAAATCAATTGCCAAAAAGTCTATTTGTTAAAATTGCTGAGTTATGGAAGACTTTTAATTTAGTTTTAATTTCATTGTAGTGTTTTTGCCTGAGCCATTTATGTAGTGCTTATCAGCCCATCCATTTAGATGGATGTTCATTTCATGCATGATTTGCAACTCAGTCGTTTAATATTCTACAAATACTTAATGCTTTGTTTGTGAATGAGTGGTATTTTCTTAAATAGCCTATTTTGGCAGCTTTATGTCCCACCCTTAAATCTACCTCTGTTCCCTCTGGTGCAATAGTACCTAAGGCATTTGACTGTTACCCAGAAAGCTAGGGGTTCAAACCCACCAGCCACTCCTCGGAAAGAAGGCAGGGCACTCTACTTCCATAGTGATACCGCCTGGGAAACCCCAGATACGACTGAGTCGCATCTGACTCCACGGCAGTGAGTTTTTTTTTCCCTAATAGTCATAACAAAGTTTACTTTCCTCCAGATGGTCTTTTGGTGAGTTTCAGGAGTGGTGAAATGACCTTAAAGGAATTGATTTTCAACAAATGAATACGTTGTTTGTTGTTGTTGTTATGTGCTGTCCAGTCAGCCCGACTCATAGTGACCTCTCCTTGGGTTTCCAAGGCGGTATCATTACGGAAGTAGATGGCCCAAACTTCCTTCCCAGGAGTGGCTGGTGGATTTGAACCGCCAGACTTCTGGTTAGCAGTCAAATGCCTTAGGCACTGTTTAAATCATTCGTATAGGCAGAAAACATATGCAAAATGAGAACTAGCTGATGAACCAAAGTGATCATACTGCTCACACACACACATGCATCTCACATTAATGCTACAGCATGTACACACAATATAATCCACATTCTAAATGTAAATGCTAGATGTCTTCAAAACACGGAGGGTTTGTGGTACCATTAGTCAGGAGAGACTTCATAAGCACTAAAACATTCTGGGATAGTGAAAATTAACTTTTTAAAAAAAGAGTAAAGGAAAGAATAAAGGTTGATGATGGGCAAAGAACTATTGAAGGTTTGTCTGTTATTGGGACATGAAAGTTTATTTTCCTTCAAGTTCCTCCTCACATCTGCTGGGACCCAAGTAAAGAAAAGGAAAACCAAAATGGAAAACCTATTTAAAGCCATGAAACATAGACATCACAGAATTGTTTCATAATAATAAAAAATATTAAATCAACATAGGCTGCCTAGGGATTATGTTATGGGAATTTTGGTTATCAAATAACTAAGAATTACTCCAAAAGACATATTTACAGTGATTCCTTGCTAGGATGAAAGAGGATGATGTAAGCTTCAAGAGTAAAGTAACGTGTGATATATTTTGGAAGAAATAACTGGAAAAAAATAACAAGAACTTTTGGCTTGATGTTCCGGGAGTACAGCTAAACAGGCCAACTTTTTATTAAAAGGAAAAAAAAAATGTGGATATTACAGAAATGAAAAGACAATTTTGCAGGGGTAAAAGGCACTGAGATGTTTTAAGCTGGCTGAATACAATAGAATAAGGCAATGGAAATGTGAATAAGAGGCATAGAAAAGTGGGACTAGAAAAAAACAGATGTAGAAAGTTCTTTTCTGGGAGCAAATAGAAATTAATGCTAATAAATGAAGCCACTGAAAACTTGCCTTATAAGTGAATTTTAGAATAGTGGAGAGTTATTTGACTTGTGCTTTCATGGTTTGTAAATATAGAATACTGGGAAAATTGCATTTAATACAGGAATGAACATTTTAATCTTGAAGCTTAAGCTAGAATTTTAACGTATTTGAATAGAAAACATAAGATAGAGGATGGAAAAATCAAGGATAATCAAAATTAATCTTGCGTGCATTTTGCAGAAGCATCTCTTAAACTGAAAAAGAAAATATTTTTATTAATTAAAGAGAGAATAGTTATGCAGAAGGATGGAGAAATAAGGGGTATAGAAAATTTTCCAAGTATGGTATATCAACGTGATTCTTATGATAACCACTAACCTGCTATAAAGTACTATCTGCCCAAAGATTTTTTTTTTTAAATTTTACTTCCAGCTATTAGGAGCTCTGGAAGCATAGTGCCTAAGACACTTGACTGCTAACCAGAAGGTTGGCAGTTCAAACCCACCAGGCACTCCTCGGAAGGAAGATGGGGCAATCTACTTCTGTAGTGATACTGCCTTGGAAACCCAAGGACAGGTCTCTATGAGTTGGGTCTGACTCGAGTGCACATAACAACAAAAACAACATTAGAAGAATGAAAAGGACATTGTTATAACTCAATACTTGCTGGCAATATTATGTTGAGACATGAATTCCAATAATTCATGCTTGGGCATTGACCTATGTCACTTCAGTGTATTTCACTGTACATAAATTATATTTCAATAAAATGTATTAAAAAAAGAATTTGTGCTTGGAATTGTATTGTATATAGCAAGGGTAAGATTCCATGAGAGGAAGATGAAATATGAAGAGAGAAAAAGCTGATGAAAATGGACACTTTAACTATGGTCAGGAGAGAACAATGAAAATTGAAAATGAGCTGAGGCTGAGGTCTGATTGGTGATAGAAAGGCTTTAGAAAATTGGACAGTTGAGAAAAAGTGATAGGTCAAATCCTATCTGATATCCTGGTGCAGTGGGAGGTAGGAAGTTTTTCTATTTTTAAAAGTAGGAAAAAAAATTTGGATGAATTATTATGAGATAACTGACAGCAGTAGGCAAATTTTCTACTCATTTCTCTTCAACTTTTGACTTATCTTTGTGTCCCATTGTGGTGGTTATGTTTGCATGTCAACTTGGCTAGGCCTGGTTGAATGGCTGGGCAGCTGGTGGTAGTTATTCCCCATGATGAGACTGGCAATCAACTCCATGGTGGGATCTACCACAAGCAGCTGAGTAGCTGCCTTTGGGATGTGGTCTGCTTCCTGTATATAAGGAGAATCCTTGGGAATCGTCTCTAGCTATGGCACGCTTGGTCCCTGCATGTAGCCGTGTCGTTGTTCAGCAGCCTGCCATGCTCTGCCAACCTTGGAACTTATGATGGACTTAAATTAATGGCCTGCCATGTAGTTTGGCAAAATCGGGACTGTGCCTTTTTACTTGTCAACCTTGGGTTTGTCTGCTTCAGCAGCCAGCAGCTGTCTGAGTGAAGAAATGCCTCTAGCTCCAGTGGGCCGGGAGCAGGAGACAGAGCTGGACCCCAAGGTTGAGGGGCTTTCACCCAGCCCCTAGAGCCTGGCACTTTGAACTTGGACTTCTAGCCTCCTGAACTGTAAGAGAATAAACTCCTGTTTGTTCAAGCCATCCCATTTTTGGTGTATTCCTGTTGGAGTGGCACCAGGTAACCAGAACACCCATGGATATAAACCAAACCAAACTCACTGCTGTTGAGTTGATTCAGACTCATAGCAACACCTCCTTGGGTTTCTGAGGCAGTGTCTCTACAGAAGTAGATTGCCCACTCTTGCTTCTGGGGAGTGGCTGGTGAGTTTGAATCGCCAGCCTTCTGGTTAGCAGTCAAATGCCTTACACACTACACCACAATATAATATAAAAGTAAAATATGCCTGTTTGATATGTTCAAGTTCATATATTAATTATATCTGTATTTATAGCTGAAGTATATCAAGTGCTTAGTATTTGCAGGCACCATGGCAAGTGCTCTTTATACATCAACTGATCTAACCCTTAAAGCAACCCTGTAAGGATGGTTCTATAATATTCTTCATTTTACAGATGAGAATGTAGTCAGAAAAAGAAGTAACTTGTCCAAATCACCCAGATGGTAAATGGAGCCACAATTTAGATCTGGGCAGTTTCATCCTAGATTTTATGTTCTGGAGCTTATCCTAAAGCTGTATCATCTTTGTTTTTTGAAATAACAACATTTGATGTATTGAACACTGTTATTGATTGAATTATGTCCCCCCAAAATATATGTTGTAAATCCTAACCTCTATGCTTGAGGGTATAATCTCATTTTAAAATGGCTTGCCTTTGTTGTGTTAATGAGGCAGGATTAGTGTAGGGTGTATCTCTCATAAGTTTCTTTTGAGATATAAAAGAGATTAAATGACTGAGTACAGGAGTGATGACAAAGAGAGATGCCAAGCCACATGAAGATTGCCCAGGAGCAGAAGCTCAGACGAGCTAATGACCTTCTTCCAGAGCTAAAAAGAGAATGACTTCCCCTAGAACCGCCAACCCCCCCCCCCAAAAAAAAAAAAACCCACACTCACTGCCATAAAGCCTATTCTGACTCAGTAACCCCTCCTTGGGTTTCTGAGGAAGTATCACCATGGAAGTAGATTGCCCAGTCTTCCCTCCAAGGAGTGGCTGGTAGGTTTGAACCACCAGCTTTCTGGTTAGAAGTCAAATGTCTTAGGCATAATGCCACTAGAGTTTCCTGAATTCACATTGTTTGATATGATATTGTTCAATAATTTCCACATTCTGTGGGATCACCTTTCTTTGGAATGGGTACAAATATGGATCTCTTCCATCAGTTGGCCAGGTAGCCATCTTCCAAATTCTTGGCAGAGATGACTAAGTGCCTTCAGAACTGCATCTGTTTGTTGGAAGATCTCAGTGGGTATTCTGTCAATTCTTGGAACTTCGTTTTTTGCCAATTCCTTCAGTGAAGCTTCAACTTCTTCCTTCAATACCATTGGTTCTTGATCATATGCCATCTCCTGAAATAGTTGAACACTGATCAATTATTTTTAGCATAGTGACTCTGTGTATTCCTTCCATCTTTGTTTGATGCATCCTACATCATTCAATATTTTTCCCATAGAATCCTTCAATATGCAACTTGAGACTTGAATTTTTTCTGCAGTTCTTTTGGTTTGAGAAATGCTGAGTGTGTTCTTCCCTTTTGATTTTCTAACTCCAAATCTTTGCACATTTTATTATAATTTACTTTGTCTTCTCAAGTTTCTCTTTGAAATCTTCTGTTCAGCTCTTTTATCTTGTCATTTCTTCCATTTGCATTAGCTAATCTCTGTTCAAGAATAAGTTTTAGAGTCTCTTCTGACAGCCATCTTGCTCTTTTCTTGTTTTGCTTTCTTCATGCATGATGTTCTTGATATTATCCCACAACTTGTCTGGTTTTCAGTGCATGAAATCTATTCTTTAGAAAGTCTTTAAATTCAGGTGGGATATAATCAAGGTCATATTTTGGCTTTTGTGGACTCATCTTAATTATCTTCAGCTTCAGCTCGAACTTGCATATGAATGGTTGATGCTCTGTTGCACAATCAGCTCCTGGCTTTATTGTGATTGAAGATATTGAGCTTCTCCATCACCTCTTGCCACAGATGTAGTCAATCTGATTCCTGTGTGTTCTATCTGGCAATGTCCATGTGTATAGCCACTGTTTAACCTGTTGAAAAAAAGTGTTTGCAATGAATAAATTGTTAGTCTTGAAAATTCTATTATTTGATCTCTGACATCATTTCTATCACCAAGACCATATTTTCCAATTACTGAGGATTCTTCTTTGTTTCCAACATTTTGGGCAATCTACTTCGGTAGTGATACCACCTCAGAAACTCAAGGAGGGAAAGCTATGAGTTGGGTCTGACTCCACAGCACATAACAACAACAACAACAACCAGTAATCATCAGTACATCTTGATTGCATGTTTGGTCAATTTCAATTTGCAGAGTTTGGTAATAGTCTTCAATTTCTTCAACTGGCTTTATTGGTTGGTGCATAAATTTGAATAATAGTAGTATTAACTGGTCTTCCTTGCAGGAGTGTGGATATTATCCTATCACTGACAGCATTGTACTTCAGAATAGATCTTATTTATTTTTAAAATGTTATTGTGCTTTGGATGCATATTTACAAAGAAAATTTGTTTTAAATTTAACAGTTCATGCACATTTGGTTTCATGCCCCAATTACCATCCCTGACTATAACAAACTCTCCTTTCCTTCCATCCCTGTGACTACTCCCTCCCCCCACCCCAGCCCTTCTTGACTATACATTCCTGTCTGTCAGCTTTCCATCCATGTGAATGTTGCCCTTCTGATGTCTCATGGCTGATTGCTCCAAGGGGTGCATCTCCTACAGTAGGTAGGTGCATTGCCCTGAGGTAGATGTTCTGCATGTAGGTCTTTCCACTGTTGGGCTGAGAGCCAATCCATGGGAGTGAGTCCACTTTTAGGCCCAAAGAGTAACCTGGGTCCATAGTCTTGAGGGTTCTGCCAGCCTCTAACCAATCAGTAATTCTCGTCAGTTTTGTGGTTTTGAATTTTGTTCCACGTTTTTCCTCCCACTCTATCCAGAATCTGCAGTTTTGATCCCTTTCTGAGTGGTTGGCATTGGTAGCTGGGCACCATCTAGTTTTCAGGATCATGAAGGCTGAGGTCCTCATGGCCCATCTTACCCTTGGACTAAGCATTTCCAGATGTCTTTGATTTTCTTTACTCTTCTTTGATTCAGATGAGAGGAGGCCAGTAGTTGCATCTTACATGGCTGCTTGAAAGCTTTTAAGACCCCAGTTGCTAGTGAGTAAAGTAGGTTGTAGAACAAAATTTTTATGTACTATGTTGTGTCAGTTGAGCATGATGTTCCCTGAGACTATGGTCCTGAGTCAGCAGAACCAGTGATTTTGTCTCTCAAGGTGGTTGTCTCTGAGAGGTTACTCCAACTCTGCCTTCTGTTGCTTCTGTAATGTATGTTGCTAATTTTGTAGCACAAGTGCATATGTAATATTGGTTATCAGCTGAATCAATCCTTGGTCTAGAGTATATTCCTGTTTGCCTACCCCAACAAGATCTTCTCACCTGTCTATGCATTATCCATAGCCTGGTGTTTGGTGTTAGTGAATGTAGTATTGTGCGTATACTAGTATTTGCCTTTGTTGTCTATATTTTATGTGCACATTTCAGTGTCCTGGCTTTCCCCAATGCCATTATGCTGGTCACAGACTTTTTATATCTCATCCTTCCCTTCACCCAAATCAACACGTGGCCCCCAACTAGTCCAGAATTTTCCCTTCTCTTCCCTCCCATCCCTGATAACCAACAAAACGAATTGCCTTCCCTGAGTAAGCCTTTCCTTGACTTTTTACAATAATGGGCTCATACAACATTTGTCCTTCTGCAATTGACTTATTTCACTCAGCATAATGTCCTCCAGGTTCATCCATATTGTGAGATGATCACATATTCTTCATTATTCTTTAATGTTTCACAGTATTACATTGTGTGAATATACCATAGTTTGGTTAGCCATTCATCTGTTGATGGGCATTTATGTTGTTCCCATCTCTTTGCTATAGTGAAATGTGCTGTGATGAACATGGGTGTGCATATGTCTGTGTCCTGTATCTCACCTCTTTAGGATGTATTTTCAGGATAGATCTTGAAACATTCTTTGTAACAGTGAATGCCACTCCATTCCTCTTCAACTTGTCATTCCTGGCATAGTAGATCATATGATTGTTTGATTCAAAATGAACAATACTAGTCTATTTCAGCCTACTAATGCCTAAGATATTGATCTTTATGTGTTACATTTCATTTTTGACTATTTCCAATTTTCCAAGATTCATACTTTGTACATTCCACATTCCAATTACTAATGGATGTTTGCAACTATTTCTTCCCATTTTGAATAGTGTCACACCAGCAAATGGAAGTCCCAAAACCTTTACTCCATCCGTGTCATTAAGGTCAACTCTGCTTTGAAGAAGCAGCTCTTCTCTGGTTGTATTTTGAGTTCATTTTGACCTGAGGGTTACCTCTGTAAAAATAAATAAAAATCCCTGCAATTTTATTTTTTAATTATTGAAAACTACAAAGGGACAGGTGTAGAGACAGTTATGGACATTCTAGATAGCCTTCATACCAAAGGTTTCTTTAGCAATTAAAGGCATTGTTCTTGAGTAGGAAACATCTTGTGTCTGGGTACCCTGTAGCATGTTGCATGTTAGTTCTTGTTTTGTGTTATAAGATCACTTCATATAGGGACACTCTTCCATGGTTCTTGTTGGTGTCATTTCCAGGGTTAACTTATAACAGAAAGGTCTTACGGTCTCAGAGTACAATGATACTTGTCCTCTCTACTTTATATTCATTTTAGACCTCCCCCTTCCCTTAGCTACCACCACTACTAGTTTACGTGGGGTAAAGTACACCCTCATCTCTTTGTTTAGTGCTCACAGGGGTCTGAGCCCCTGGTCACCATGTCCTCTTCAGACTTAGTCTGTTACAATTGTTATTTTACCATGCAGTTAGCAGGTTATTTCCAAAATATTCCATGTGGAACAGTGGCTTCACCTTCTTCTCAGGGCCAGTTATCTTTATGAGGATAGTGACTCCTTTTCTTGCATACTGTTCTGTTCATAAGTTGCCCAAAATGCCCAGATAATGGCCATAACTTAGTTATTAGAACTTACGTTGTGTCCAGTGGTAGAAGCATTCCCCCTTTGGGAACTACTCTAGGGCAGTTCTATAAAGGAAAAGATAATAAGTATTTTAAGCTTCACTGACCACATAAAGGTCCTATCACATCTCTTTGTCCTTCTACTTCTCTTAATTCTCCTCCTCCTTTTTTCCCTTGTCCTCCTCTTCCATTTTCTGTTACAATCCTATAAAAATGTAAAAAAAAAAAAAAAAAAAAAAACTGGAAAAAAATTCTTAGCTACTGAACTGTATAAAAACAGATCTTGGGTCAAGTTTTGCTGTGCTGTAGTTTGCTGACCCCTGCTCTTGATCCTTTGACTCTAGAATTTTGGGACAGGAATAACAAATTCCCCACATGCTTTGCTAGGAGTGAGGATAAACAGAACCACTGCAGTTTAACTGTAATTTTTGGATCCTTATATTCTACCTAATGGGGACACAGCACCAGGTAGTAGTTGTTGGTTTATGTGAATACTGTCTCCTGGAGGAGGGCACCCCATTTTTGTAGGGCATCATCTCCAAGCTCTTGCCTCTGCTGCATATTCAAAAAGACCATTAAATATATCCTTCAGGTCAGTAGTTTCTGATATGGGATAATAAGATCAGAGGATCTCATGATCATGCAGCCATTGACTAGTTTTTTTTTTATTTTGTTGTTGCTGTTATGTGCTTTCGAGTCATTTCCAACTCATAGTGACCCCCTCCTTGGGTTTCCAAGGCAGTTTCACTACAGAAGTAGATTGCCCATCTTTTTATTTTAAGTGAATCCTCTTGTCCCCTGAAGTGTTATGCAAGATCCTTGAAGACAAGAAAGGTAAACTCATACTGAGAATATGTGCCGATTACAGTTAAAATAAATTATACCATTTTCCAGGGTAAAAAGGGTCAACATGTCACCAAGACTGGTTAGTCTCTTTGAGAGGTGGTGCTATATCTGGAGTTCAGAGTCAGTCCCTATTGCTAGCAGGTTTGAATGTTCAGCAGAAGAAATAGCTAGATTATCCTTGTATTTCCATATCAAGTGGATGACTCTGAGTACCACCTGAAGTCTACTCACTGAGAGGATTACTCTTACTCCTATTTTTCAGAGCCACCTTGAGTGGGATTGTCAAGTGCCAGCTGTCTATTTTTTGGTTTATTCACAAGCTGAGATCATTAGTTTGTGAACCAAACTTGATCATTTTCATCCTCCATTAGATAATCATAATGGACACCTGGAACACTCATGCAGTTGTAGTGTGAGCTGAGGGAGAGATACTGGTGTCACAGCAGTAGATGAGATGAAAGTCTAGGGCAGCTTCTGTGCAGCTTACTTGGGGTCCTATTTGCACCCAATCCCAGGTGTACCACTACCATCCTTTCATGGAACGCTGCTAGGCCCACCCACACTTACAACTTGGTAGAGCTGACAGAACTCGGCTTGTGATGCACATACAAGTCACTACAGCCTCTCACATCTTTCATGTGAAAGAACAATCCCCTAATTAATTAGTGCTTATGCAGTTGAATCTCTGCATTAGCTTCTAAATGAAATTCTTAAGTGACAGAAAACTTGATCTCACACAATGGTTCATAAACTCTGCTTTGTAAGCTATTGTTAGTCCGCAAACTTTGTTACTGCTTGTAACTAAATATGGAACTAGCACCAGAATGTAGATGACTACTTCACTAAAACATTGTTTAATTGACTTGAGTTTTTCTTCTTTTATTTGTAGCATGATGGTTTTGATGAAGGAACTGCTATGTTAATTTACATTCTGGTGCAAGTTCTTTGTATCGTTTTGCATCAGTAGCAAACAGTTTGTGCACTGGCATTTATGAGATTACTGATCAAAGATATTCCTAAAATGCACTTTTGAGACAGATGGTACTAAAAGTCAAGCAAAAATGTCTTCATTAAATTGTTGGTTCCATTTGGCATTTAAACCTCTAATTATTAACTGCATTTTTAAAAAAATCCCTTAGCTATATCAATATTCTAGCCCTGGAAACATGATAGAAAAAAAAATATTATATATGACTTGGTTTAATAGATTTACAAAAGTATAGCAGTGCCTGGCATTTTGTTTAATTCAAACCAGAATAAAAAACTTTCAGAATCTGCTTCTTAGTATGTAAGTTGTCTGACACAAACTCTTCACTATACTAAAAAGCAATTATCTTACATACAGAATCTGCTCTAGTTTCAGACTGGAGATTGAGTTAAATTGCTTACCAATACATATAGTAAGTTCTCAGTATATGTTAGCTATTATTGTTTTCCTTCCACTCATCTGTCAGTTTGTCCTACTGTGGTAGCTTTCATGTTGATGTGATGCTGGAAGCTATGCCACCAGTATTTCACATACCAACAGGGTCATCCATGGTTACCAAAAAGATAACATACTTGGGAATAAATCCTACCAGGGACACAAAAAAACCTATACAAAGAAAAGTACAAAACACTGCTGCAAAACACTGCATAACGTGGATGAACTTGCAGGACATTATGCTGAGTGAAATAAGTCAATCACAAAAGAACAAATATTGTATTAGTCCGTTATTGTAAAAGTTAAGGAAAGGTTTATCTATTGAAGGAAATTTTCTTTGTTGGTTACCAG
>NW_006921926.1:1089093-1116764 GCF_000298275.1 Orycteropus afer afer | reverse complement strand
TGTTGCATTGTGGTAAACTGTGATCAATGACATGAGACAAAGTATATGTGAACTGCTGTATGGAAAGTGAATTTGCTCTGTAAATCTTCACCCAAATCAAAATAAAATTAACAAAACAAAACAAAAAACACTGCTGCAAACAACTAGAAGCTATCCACATAAATGGAAGAACATACCATTGCTCATGGATAGGAAGACTGAGCATTGTGAAAATATACCTACCACCCAAAGCAATCTATAGATTCAGTGTAATCCCAATCTAGATTCTATCATCATTCTTTAAGGACATGGAAATAACAATCACTACTTATATATGGAAAGGAAAGAGACCTCAGATAAGCAAAGCACTACTGAAGAAGAACTAGATAGGAGGTTTCACATTCTCTGATTTCAAATTCTTTTATATAGCCATGGTAGTCCAAACAGCCTGGCACTGGTAAAATGACAAACACATAGATCATGGAACGGATTTGAGAAACCAGAAGCAGATATGTTCACCTATGGACAGCTGACATTTGACAAAGGGGCAAAACTCATTGTTCTGGTTACCTAGTACCACTCTGACAAGAATATACCACAAATGGGATGGCTTGAACAAACAGGAGTTTATTCTCTTACAGTTTGGAGGCTAGAAGACCGAGTTCAAAGTGCCAGACCCTAGGGGCTGTGTGTAAGCCCCTTGACCTTGGGCTTCAGCTCTGCCTCTTGCTCCTGGCCCACTGAAGCTAGAGGCATCTCTTCTCTTGACAGCTACTGGCTGCTAAGGCTAACAAGCCCAAGGTCGTCAAATAAAATGGCACAGTCTTAATGTTACCAAACCACATGGCAGGCCATTAATTCAAGTCCATTGTAAGTGCCAAGGTTGGCAGAGCATGGTAGGCTGCTGAACAATATCACGGCTGCATGCAGAGTCCAAGTGTGCCATAAGCTAGAGACTATCCCCAAGGTTTCTCCTTATATACAGGAAGCAGACCACATCCCCAAACAACTACTCAGCTGCTTGTGGTAGATCCCACCATGGAGATGATTGCCAGTCTCATCATGGGGAATAACTACCACTAGCTACTTAACTACTCAACCAGGCCCAGCCAAGTTGACATACAAATTTAACTACCCCACTCGTTAAATGGGGGGGGAGATGATCTTTTTAACAAATGGTGCTGGCAAAACTGGATACTTAATCATTTAAAAAAAAAAAAAAAAAAAAGAAACAAGATCTATACCTCACACCACACACAAAAATTAACTCAAGATCAATCAAAGACCTAAATTTAAAACAGAAAACTATAAAGTTCATCCAAAAAGTGGATCAAATTTAAAGACCTGAATACAAGACATGAATAGACTATCAAATATAACTAAAAATAGACAAACAAATAAAATTCTTATGCACATCAAAAGACTTCTCCAAAAAAGTAAAAAGAGAACCTACAGATTGGGAGAAAATATTTGGCAACAACTTATCTGACAAGGGACTTCTCTCTAAAATTTACTGAAAACTCCAACACCTCAGCATCAAAAAGACAAAGAATCCAATTAAAAATGGGCAAAGGACACGAGTAGACACTTCACCAAAGAAGGTATTATGCAGCCAACAAACACATGAAGAAATGCTCACTATCATTAGCCAGTCCTAAAAAACACACCAAAAAAACCCCAAAAAAACAACTGAACTCACTGCTGCTGAGTCGATTCGACTCATAGCAACCCCTGGTTGGGTTTCTGGAGTGGTATCTCTATGGAAGTAGATTGCTCAATCTTCCTTCTGAGGAATGGCTGGTGGGTTTGAACTGCCAGTCTTCTGGTTAGCAGTCAAATGCCTTAGGCACTACGCCACCAGAACAACAAAGAGATATCATCTCACTCCAGCAATAACAGCAAATTTCAATAAGACACAAAATACCAAATGCTCATGAGATTGTGGAGAGTTTAGAACTCTCACACACTACTCAAAAAAACTAAACTGTGTGACTATAAAATGGTAAAACCACTGTGGAAAATGTGGCACTTCTTTAAAAAGTTGGAAATAGAAATACCATTTGATCCAGCAATCTCACTACTAGGTATACATCCTAAAGATCTGACAGCCAGGACATATATGATACATGGTTTATATAGATAGATACATGAACATTCAGGTTCATTGCAGCACTATTTACAATAGCCAAGAGATGGAAACAACCTAACTGTCCACCAATGGATGAGTGGATAACTAAACTATGTTACGTATATGACATGGAATACTGTGCAACACTAAAGAATAATGAAAAATCCATTAAACACTTCATAATGTGAATGAACTTGGAGGATATTATGCTAAGTGAAATAAGTCAATCACAGAAGGACAAATATGGTATAAGTCTACTATTCTAAAAAGTCAAGGAAAGGTTTACACGAGGATGGAAACTTTCTGTGTTGGTTGCCAGAGATGGGAGGAGACAGGAGAGAAAATAGCTAGCTAGGTAAAAGACATATTGATTGGATGAAGAGAAAGGGAATATACCAAAGATGAGTGACCACCACAGTAACACTAAGGAAAAAGGAAGACACAGAGGTGCATAAGAGGTACAGACAACAACAACAAAAATTAACCAGTGAAAACCATATGAATAGCAGTGGAACATTATCTGACACAGTGTTGGAAGATAAGGTTGTAAGGTACTCAAGGTATGACTGGGTAAGAGCTGCCTTCTCAAAGTAGAGATGACCTTAACGACGTAGATGGAAGAAATTTTCCAGACCTTCATTAACTGATGTATCATAACTGAAAATGAGAAGAAAAAGCTGCAAACATCCATTAATAATCAGAATGAGGAATGTACAAAGTAAGAATCTAGAGAAGCTGAAAGCATCAAAAATGAAATGGAATGTTTGAAGATCAATATCCTGGGCATTAGTGAACTGAAATGACTGTCTTGGTGATTTTGAATCAGATAATCATACGGCCTACTATACTGGAAATGATTAATTGAAAAAAAAAAATGTAGTTGTAAAAAAGAACATTTCAAGATCTATTCTGACGTCCAGTGCTATCAGGGATAGGATAATATTCACATGCTTACAGGGAAGACCAATTAATATGACTATTTTTCAAATTTTAGCACTAACCACTTATGTGAAAGCTGAAGAAATTGAAGATTTTTACCAACATCTGCAGTCTGAAATTGATCAAACATGACACCAAAATGTATTAGTAATTACTGGTAAATGAAATGTGAAACTTGGAAACAAAGAAAAATCAGTAATTGGAAAATATTGCTATTGCTATAGTTATCTATTGCTAGAGACAATATGGGAGAAGGCATGATAGAATTTTGCAAAACCAGTTATTCACTCATTGCAAATACCTTTTTTTCAACAACATAAATGATAGCTATACATGTACACTTAGCTGGATGGAATACATAAGGAATTGAATCAAGAATATCTGTGGAAAGAGACAATGGAGATGCTCAATATCATCAGTCAGAACAAAGCCAGGAGCTGAACAGACCATCAATTACTCATATACAAGTTCAAGTGGAAGCTAAAGAAAATTTTAAAAAGTTTATAAGGGGCAAATACGAGTTTGAGTATATCCTGCCTGAATTTAGAGACTATCTCAAGAATGATTTGACATATTGAACACTAATGCCTGAAGACCACACAAGTTGTGGGATAATATCAAGTATATTATACATGAAGAAAGGGAAATGTCATTAAAAGGACAGGAAAGACAAAAGTGAATGTGAGAAGAGACTCTGAATCCTGCTCTTGAATGCAGAGTAGCTAAAGCAAATGGAAGAAATGATAAAGTAAAAGAACTGAAGATGTCAAAGGGTGGTTGGAGAAGACAAAGTATTATAATGACATAATGTGCAGAAATTTGGAGTTAAAAAAGCAAAAGGAAAGAACATGCTCAGCATTTAGTAAGGTGAAAGAACTGAAGAAAAAAATTAAGCTTCAAGTTGCCATATTGAATGATTCTATGGGCAAAAAATGGAATGGTGCAGGAAACATCAAAAGAAAATGGAATGAATGCATAGAGTCACTGTACCAAAAAGAACTGGTTGACATTGAATCATTTCAGGAGGTAGTATATAATTGAGAACTAATGGTATTTAAGCAAGAAGTATTTGAGTATTTAATCTTCATTGAAGGCACTGGCAAAAAACAAAACTCCTGGAATTGATGGGCCACTGATTAAAATGTTCCAACAAATGAATGCAACCCTATAAGTGCTTACTCGTCTATGCCAAGAAATTTAGAAGACAATTACCTGACCAACTAACTGGAAGGGATCTGTATTTGTGTTCATTACAAGGAAAGGTGATCCAACAGAAGGTGGATATTATCCAACAGTTTCATTAGTATCACACAAAAGTAAAAAGTTTCTGAAAATAATTAACAAACAGATGCAGCAGTGCATTGACAGGGAATTGCCAGATATTCAAGCTGGATTCAGAACAGGATTTGAAATGAATGCTATCATTGCTGATGTCAGATGTATCTTGGTCCAAAGCATAGAATACCAGAAAGATGTTAACCTGTGGTTTATTGGCTTTGCAAAGGTATTTGACTGTGTAGATCATAAGAAATTATGGATAACATTGCAAAGAATGGGAATTCCAGAACACCTAATTGTGCTCATGTGGAACCTGTACACAGAAGCATTGTTCAAATAAAACAGGAGGATACTTACTGTGTGCTTTAACGTGCATCAGGACTGTATCCTTTCACCATACATATTCAATCTGTATGCCAAGCAAATAACTCGGAAGCTTAACTATATGAAGAGGAACGTGGCATCAGGATTAGATGAAGACTTATTAACAGCCTGCAATATGCAGATGACACAATTTTGCTTGCTGAAAGGGAAGAGGACTTGAAGCACTTACTGAAGAAGACTCAATACTACAGCCTTCAGTATGATGATTTATACCTCAACATAAAGAAAACAAAAATACTCAGAACTGGACCAATAAGCAACATCATGGTAAATAAGAAAAGATTGAAGTTGTCAAGAATTTCTTTTCACTCAAATCCACAATCAACACCAATGGAAGCAGCAATCAAGAAATCAAATAACGTATTGCACTGAGCACAGATGCTGCAAAAGGCCCTTTTAAAGTGTGCAAAAGCAAAGATGTCATTTTGAGGCCTAAGATATTCCTGCTCCAAGCCATGGAATTTTTAATTGCCTTCGATGCACACAAAAGATGGACAATGAATAAGGAAGACCGGAGCAGAATTAATGCATTTGAATTATGTTGTTGGTAAAGAATTTTGGATGTATCGTGGATTGCCAGAAGAACAAAAAAATCTGTCTTGGGAAAAGTATAGCCAGAATGTGCCTTAGAAGCTATGATTCTGAGACTATATTTGACATGCTTTGGAGATGTTATCAGGAGGGACCAGCACCTGGAGAAACACCTCAAACTTTATAAACTAGAAGGTCAGTGAAAAAGAGGAAGTCCTCAACGAGATACATTCACACAGTGGCTGCAATAATGGTCTCAAACATAGTAATGAATGCTTGGGAGGATCTCACAGGAGGGGACAGTGTTTCATTATGGGTTGCTATGAGTTGGAAAGAACTTGGTGGCACCTAAAAATAATGACTGTTGTTATTCGTTACTAAGGCTTGTTCTTCATTATTCAATATTTTCCCACCTCAATATAGATTTCACTGTGCTTATCAGTAGACATTTAGTATGGGCAATCAATAGATAGAAAATAAGGAAAATTTTGAAGACAGTCTTTATGAGAGCTAAATTTACTTTGCTAAGCCTCAGCTGGGATGACTACAACTGTGACTTTATCTGTAGAAATTCCTGGAACAAAAACCAACAGTGACTGGCTGACCTAAATCTCATGAACTTTTTTTTTTTTTTTTTTAAATTTTTACTGTGATTTGGGTAAAAGTTTACAGAACAAATTCATTTTCCACACAGCAGGTCATATGCATTTTGTCTCACGCCACTGACTGCTGTCTTTTTACTTGAATCCACAATCAACACCCATGGAAGCAGCAGTCAAGAAATCAAATAACATTGCACTGAGCAAATATTCTGCAAAAGGCCCTTTTAAAGTGTGAAAAGGCAAAGATGTCATTTTGAGGCCTAAGATATTCCTTTTCCAAGCCAGGGAATTTTCAATTGCCTTCTATGCATACAAAAGATGGACAATGAATAAGGAAGACCGGAGCAATTCCCCACAATGTAACAGCTCTCTCCCCACCTCCTCCCAGTAGTTACGTCTTCCATGTATCCTTCCTTCGCATGCACTCCCACCCCCCAAGATGTCTCCCTGTGCAAACACTGCTGTTCTGTTCTCCCATGATTGATTGCTCCAAGCGGTATATCTACCCGAGGTAAATGTTTGCCCCATATGCCTGTCGATTGTTTGGCTGGAAGCCACAGGAATGAGTTCAGTTCCAGACCTGATGGGTAACTAGGGGCCGTAGTTTCAGTGGTCTCACCAGGCTCTATCAGATCAGCAAACCTGGTCTTTTTTTTTTTTAATGATTTTGACCTTTGTTCCACATTGTTCTCCCATTCTATCCAGGATCTCCTGCACTGATCTCCCTCCTAGTGGTTGACAGTGGTAGCCAGGCACCATCTAGTTCTTCTGGTCTCATGGTCATATTGGCTGAGAATTGCATGGTCTACCAGTCTCTTGGACTAATTGTTTCCATGAGTCTTTGGTTTTCTTCATTTTTCTGTGCTCTGGATGAGGAGAGACCCATCATTGTTTCTAGATAGCCACTGGCAAACTTTTTAAACCCAGTCACTACTCACCAAAGTAAGATGTAGAATGTTTTTGTGTAATATATTAAGCCAATTGAGCTTGATGTCCCCACAACCTCGGTCCTGAGCCTGCAGGTCCAAATACTTGTTCCCTATGGGTAAATCTCATAAACTTTTAAACTTCCTAATGAGAGATTAACAAAAAAAAAAATTCTCTTGGGAAGAATTTTATTCTGAATATTTTATTCTGAATATATAAACCTTATTATTCATGAAGAACTTTATTCTGAATGCATGCACAACTTTCCTGACCGTGTCACTTCAATTGGTGGTAATTCTATTAGAAATTCTGTTGTGGAAAACTTTCATGTTTGCCAAATGATTAAATTGTACATTTCTCATTATGCTTTTACTCTAAGGAAGACAATCTTATGGATATAGCAAGGGTAATGCTTTGTATCTTACTTTTTTTCTTTTTTTAAGAATAATGTGTTCTGAACAACAGAACTTTATTTCTTTGGCCTGCCTTTTAAGTATATGTACTCTTTGAATGAATTCTATGGCTGTTTAAATAGGAAACATTTCTGTCTAAATCATCGGCAAATCCATGGAAATACTATCTAAAAAGACAGTAGCTAGAGTTTTCACTTTTGAATAGAAACTGTGCAACAACTGGGCACAATCATATTAGTATCTTAAGTTCCTATGAGGTGAGGAGGGGAAGAAAGTTAGGAACAAACATTCTCAACAGTAAATGAACCAGAAAACAGTGAGAGTATAGTTGGAAGAGGAGGGTGGAAGAGGGTTCACCTGAGTTAAGTATCATCAGTGGGAATCAGAATGGCCCAAGTCTTCCTTTTCTTCTGGGGTTGGTCCTTAGGGCATGAGCTAGGCTCTGTGGCTCTGTCTTGTCTTGTCTTTCTTCTAACTTTGTTTATTTCAAGTACTTAATGCACATGAAGTTAATTTCATTTATAGGAAAAGAAATCATGTCATTTCTCTATGCCTCAATTACCTTACAGGCATATCTGATATTAAAAATATTTAAAAACTGATATGGCATAGACACTGATCAGTCAGAAAAAAACACCATGACCAATCAGAAACATGCCCTATAATTGTCCAAACCAGGACACTTTTGATACTGAAAGGGGGCACTATTAATAACTGTTCCAGAACAAGAGACATAAACTGGAGCCATCTCAAATAAACTGGAATGTATTTTCACTTGTGCCATATATAAAAAATAAGACTTGTGTTTATTTGTTGAGTAAATAAAAAATTGGGCATGTTTTTTAAAAAATCTATAGCCTTCTATGTGTCTACAAAGCATATTTAGTTATAAGACTATTCTATACTTTTACCTGAAACTGGCTTCTGGATCATGTTTCTGACAATATAACCCTTACTTAGGGAGTTTCCTACAGACAGACCTGCATTACATGTGACGACAGGATCTAAACTCTGCTACACTCCAGGAATATAGATATAGATATAGAAAACAGATATAGTTATATACCAATAGATACCAAATATAGATATCCAAAAATATCATTAACTGGATTATTCTACATAACATTTCTTGAGTTTTTACTATATCCCAGGCTTTTTCACTTATACACATGTGGAAACTGCAAGTCTAGAGAAATCAAGTATTGTGCCTGCATTCACACAACTGGTATATGATATGGTTGCAGTCTCCACTCTTTCACACAATAGGATATTGTGTTGTTGTTAGGAGTCATAAAGTTACCTCCAACTCATAGTGACCCTATGTACAACAGAAATAAACACTGCTTGATCCTGAACCAGCCTCACAATCCATGCTATTCCTCAGCTGATCATTGTAGCCACTGTGTCAATCCATCTCACTGAGGGCCTTCCCCTTTTTCACTGACCCTCCAGTTTAACAAGCATGATATCTTTCTCCAGGGCATGGTCCCCTTCTGACAACATGACCAAAGTAGGTGAGATGATGTCTGGCCATTCTCACTTCCAAGGAGCCTTCTAGCTGCACTTCTTACAGGACAGATTTGTTTATTCTTCTGGCAGTTCATGATACTTTCAGCATTCTTTGCCAACATCACAACTCAGAAGCATCAAGTCTTTTTAGGTCTTCCTTATTCACTGTCCAGCTTTCACATGCCTATGAAGTGATTGAAATCACCATGACTTGGATTAGGCACACTTTAGTCTTCACAGAGAGGTCTTTGCTCTTCAGCACTTTAAAAAGGTCTTGGCAGCAGATTTGTGCAGTGTGGTACATCATCTGATTTCTTGACTACTATTTCCATTGGTGTTGATTGTGGAACCAAGTCATATGAAATCTTTGAAAACTTCAATCTCTTCTCCATTTATTGTGATGCTATTTATTGGTCCACTTCTGATGATTTTTGTTTTGTGTTGAGGTGTAATCCATACTGCAGACTGTAGTTTTTAATTTTCATCAGTAAGTGACTCAAGTCATCTTCACTTTCGGCAAGCAAGGTTGTATCATCTGCATATCTCAGGTTGTTAATGAGTCTTCCTCTAATCCTTATGCCACATTCTTTTTCATATAGTCCAGTTTTTCAGATTATTTGCCCAGCATACAGATTGAATAAGGATGGTGAAAGGATACAACCCTGATGCACACTTCTCCTGATTTTAAACCATGCAGTATCCCCTTGTTCTGTTCAAATGACAACCTTCTGCTCTTTTTATAGGTTCCTCAAGAGTAGAATTAAGTGTTCTGGAATTCTCATTCTTCTCAATGTTATCCATAATTTGTTATGATCCATAAAATCGAATTCTTTTGCATAATCAATAAAACACAAGTAAACACCTTTCTGGTATTCTTTGCTTTCAGTCAAGATTCATCTGACATCAGGAATGATAACAGTTGTTTCATGTCCTCTTCTGAATCTAGCTTGCATTTCTGGAAGTTCTCTGTCAATATACTGCTACAACCATTTTTGAATTAGCTTCAGTAAGATTTTACTTGCATGTGTTACGATATTGTTTGATAATTTCCACATTCTGTGTGATCACCTTCCTTTAGAATGGGTACAAATATAGATCTCTTCCTGTCAGTTGGCCAGGTAGTTGTCTGTCAAATTTCTCGGCATAGGCGAGTGAGTGCCTCCAGCATGACATCCATTTGTTGAAACATCTCAATAGGTATTCCGTCAATTCCTAGAGCCTTTTCTCCAATTTCTTCACTGCAGCTTTGACTTCTCTCTTCAATACCATCAGTTTTTGATCATATGCCATCTTTTGAAATGGATAAGCATGGACCAATTCTTTTTGGTACAACAATTCTGTGTATTCCTTCCATCTTCTTTTGATGTTTCCTGCATCATTCAATATTTTGCCTATAGAATCCTCAATATGGCAATTTGAGGCTTGAATTTTTTTCTTCAGTTCTTTCAGCTTGAGAAATGCTGAGCATCTTCTTACCTTTTGTTTTTCTAACTCCAGGACTTTCTTTGCACATTTCATTATAATAATTGACTTTGTCTTCTTGAGCTTCTCTTTGAAATCTTCTGTCCAGTTCTTCTATATTGTCATTTCTTCCCTTTGCTTTAGCTACTCTCCATTCAAGAGAAAGTTTCAGATTCTCTTCTGACATCCATTTTGGCCTTTTCTTCTTTTCCTGTCTTTTTAAAGGACTTTTGCTTTCTTCATGTGTGATGTCCTTGATATCATCCCACAATTCCTCTGGTATTCAGTCATTGGTGTTCAGTGCATCAGATCTGTTCTTTGTTGTTGTTGTTAGGTGCTGTTGAGTCATTTCCAACTCATAGCGACCCCATGCACAGCAGAACGAAACACTGCCCGATCCCGTGCCAGCTCCATGATCCTTGCTATACTTGAACCCATCATCGCAGACACCGTGTCAATCCATCTTGTTGAAGGCCTCCCCCTCTTTTGTCGACCCTCCACCCTACCAAGCATGGTATCCTTCTCCAGGGAATGGTCCCTTCTGACAACATGACCAAAATAAGTGAGACGAAGTCTGGCCATTCTTGCTGCCAAGGAGCGTTCTTGCTGCACTTCCTCCAGGACAGATCTGTTAGTTCTTTTAGCAGTCCACGGTACTTTCAGCATTCTCCACCAGCACCACAACTCAAGAGTTGATATCAGAAACATGCCCTATAATTTTCCAAACCAGGACACTTTTGATACTGAAAGGAGGCACTATTAATAAGTGTTCCAGAACAAGAGACAGTCTTCCTTATTCATTGTCCAGCTCTCACATGCATACGAGGCGATTGGAAATACCATGGCTTGTGTGAGGCACACCTTAGTCCTCAAGGAGACATCCTTGCTCCTCAGCACTTGAAACAGTTCCTTCGTGGTTGACCTTCCCAATGCTACACATCGTCTAATGTCCTGACTGCTGCTTCCATTGGTATCGATTGTAGAACCAAGCAATGTGAATTCTTTGACAACCTTAATCTTCTCTCCATTTATTGTGATGCTGCTCATTGGTCCCGTTGTGAGGATTTTTTTTTTTTTTATATTGAGACATAATCCATACTGCAGACTGTATTCTTCAACCTTCATCAGTAAATGCTTCAAAATCTGTTCTTTAGGTGGCCTCTATATTCAGGTGGGATATAATCAAGGTCATATTTCAGCTCTCATGGACATGTTTTAATTGTCCTCAGCTTCAGCTTCAAACTTGCTTATGAGCAGTTGATGGTCTGTTCCACAGTCAGCTCCTGGCCTTGTCTTGACTAAAGATAGTCAGCCTCTTCATAGTCCCTTTCCACAGATATAGTCTATCTGATTCCTGTGTACTCCATCTGGTAATGTCCACATGTATGGCCTCCATCTGAGTTGTTGAAAAAAGGTATTTGCAATGAATAGGTTGTTGGTATTTTAAAATTCTGTCATGCCATCTCCAGCATCATTTCTATCACTAAGGCCATATTTTCCAACTACTGGTGATTCTTCTTTGTTTCCAAGTTTTGCATTCCAATCACCAGTAATAATCAACACATATTGATTTCATGTTTGGTCAATTTCATGCTGCAGAAGTTGGTAAAAATCTTCAATTTCCTCATCTGTGGCTGTGGTGGTTTGTACATAAATTTGAATAATAATAGTATTAACTGATCTTCCTTGTAGGGAGATGGATATGATCCTATCACTGACAGCACTGTACTTCAGGATAGATCTTGAAACATTTTTTGTGACTATGAATGTCACACCATTCCTCTTCAATTTGTCATTCCTGGCATAGTAGATCATGTAGTTGTCTGATTCAAAATGGCTAAAAGCAATCCATTTCAGCTCACTAATGCATAAAGGATATCAATCTTTATTTATTCCATTTCATTTTTTACAACTTTCAATTTTCCTAGATTCATACTTCATACATTCTATGTTTCAATTATTAATGGATATTTGCAGCTGTTTCTTCCCATTTTGAGTAGTGCCACATCAGCAAATGGAGGTCCCAAATGCTTTACTCTATCCATGTCATTAAGATTGACTATACTTTGAGGAGGCAGCTCTTCCCCAGTGATATTTTGAGGTGCCTTCTGACCTGAGAAGCTCATCTTCTGGCACTGTATTGAGCAATGTTTCAGGGCTAGGCATCAAATTTCCCAGTAATATAGCAGTGTTTCACCTCTATTCGTAAGGTTTTCTCTGGCCAATTCTCTGAGAAGTGGATGGCTTCTTCCTTCTTCTCAGTCTGTCTTAGTATGGAAGCCCTCCTGAAACCTGTCCACCATAGGTGGCCCTGTTGGTATTTGAAATACCAGTGGCATAGCCTCCACCCTCACAGCAACATGCAAGCCACCACAGTATGACAAACTGACAGACAAGTGGTATATGGTATATGATAGGACATCCCAATGACTAATGCCTGCTGTTGAAAAGAAAATTAATAACAGACATCTAACTGATTTTAAGGTTTCTCTTGTCCAAGTTATCCAATATTAACATAAAAATTTTTGACCAAATCCTGCAAATTCACCAAAAATTGCTAATCTTTCCTTTCCTGTTTGAGCCAGGCTTACATTATTTAAATTCAATAAGATATCATGGGTACAGGTGGGTGGAGGGCTTGAGACCACCTTGTGAGAGAATATCAGTTGATCTCAGTAATAGGAGGAAGGCAGGATTCAATGAATCATGTTAACATTAGCCAATGGTCGATATACTCTTCTCCTGCCCCTTTTCTTCATAAGCCTCATTGTAACCATCCTAGATTGAGCCATTTGCTTTTTCCAAAATTGAAATGATCTCCCTATGAACATACTAAATAACTGCTTGGAATAAACCTTATGTTTTTTTTCATTGAACTTTGATTATTTTTAACACTACTTTACTGCTGATACTTTGCTATCTTGCTTTGTCTTGTATATGAATTGGGAGACAGACAAATAAATCTAACAATATAATTCCATATAAAATTTTTAAATGACACATTGTGGTAGTTATGTTTGTATGTTTACTTGGCTGGGCCTGATTGAGTGACTGGGCAGCTGGTGGTAGTTATTCCACATGATGAGACTGGCAAGCAACTCCATGGTGGAATCTACCACAAGCAGCTGAGTAGCTGCCTTTGGGATGTGGTCTGCTTCCTGTATATAAAGAGAAGCCTTAGGAATGGTCTCTAGCCTATGGCACGCTTGGACCCTGCATGTAGCCGTGTTGTTGCTTAGCAGCCTGCCATGCTCTGCTGACTGGGAATTACAACGAACTTAAATTAATGACCTGCCGTGTGGTTTGGTAACATCAGGGCTGTGCCATTTTATCAACCTTGGGCTTTTCCGTCTCAGCAGCCAGCAGCTGTCTGAGTGAAGAAATGCCTGTAGCTCCAGTGGACCGGGAGCAGGAGGCAGAGTTATACCCCAGCGTTGAGGGGCTTTCACCCAGCCCCTAGAGCCTGACACTTTGAACTTGGAGTTAAAGCCTCCAAATTGTAAAAATAAACTCCTGTTTGTTAAGGTCATTCCATTTGTGGCATATTTCTGTCAGAGTGGCACTAGGTAACCAGAACACGCATGTAGAGTAGAGATAACTAAATCATATGGGTAAGGAAAAGCTATCTAGAAAAGGCTGACTCAAGGGGAGTTTTTAAGAATGGTTTAGGAAGTAACCAGATGCCTAAGAAGGAAAATCACACTGTGAGCAAAAGGATCTGCATGTGCAAAACTACCCAGTGTAAAATCCTACATGACATGTTTAGGTAATTGTAAATATTTTGGGAAAGTTGAAAGTCAAGTGATGGTCTTCATGTTGAATTTATTAAGGTGACAGCATCCCATATACCTTAGGGAATGAAAGGACTTCCAGCATTTTTATAATGTGAGTATATTTGCATTTAGAAAGATCTTTCTGGTTGCCAGGTGGAGGATGGATTGGTGAGGGGCCAGATTGATGGCAGAGAAATTAGGAATTTAGACAAGAAGATGTTATCTTGTAAAACTATCCACAGTCCCCTCCTTACTCCCAGAGCACTAAGAGTTATTTGTAAGGAGTGGAAAGAGCAGAAGAATAAGAATAGTGCACCAGGGAATAAGGTTATGAAATGGAGGAGAGGCAGCTTGGAAGCATCACTCTTTTCCTTTCATTTGTTTTCTTGCCCAACTATCTTACCCTGCAACTGCTCTCAGTATTTTTTTTCCTTTATCTCCTTCATTCTTCTTCATGTAATTGGTAAATGGAATTACCTTAATTAGTTGCATTCTTAAGAAGGGAAGGATGCTTCTGTAAGACAAGGAAAATCAAACCAGAAAAGTCTTCACTGAACTGGGGACATGTTGATAACTATTTTTCTTCTCTTTTACTTTTTAGCTTTGACAATGATATGATGGTTTACTGGGCATCCTACTTTTAACTGAGGAAGATGGTTAGTGAAAATAAAGTAAGGAAAGTAAAGACCTACTTCATTTGCTGACTGTTCAATGAACAATTTTTCTTTTAAATCCTTTAACTTACAGCTGTGATTCAACACTATGTATCTGAAGTATTCACCTTGAATAAGGCTGAAACCACTGGTGCCTTTTATTTCTTGAATAATCCTTCTTCTTGCCTTATTGCTGGGCAAACTTTCTTCTGCCTGTATTGCATAAGGTTTTATTTTTCTATTATCTTCCTGCCTTTATTTCCTGTTTAACGTAAGCAAAGCTGACACCTGTACACTAGCCAGACTGTTCTCCTTAATATAGAAAGGTAACAAAATCCCATTTTTAGAAAGACAATAAATTTTTTATCATAAATATAGTGAAAATAAAATATCTTACTATTTAGTTTAAAGTTAAAGGTGTCTGGTAAAGAATCAGCAACTGAGAAAGTATACTACATTTTAATGCATCTTTTTGGGGGAGAGGCACTCAAAAACAATATTTAATGTTGCTGTCAGAGATAGACTTACAGAACTAAATTTTTAGAACTAGAGAATTTTAGAAAAAGCTTTTCTATTTAAATCTCTTTTATAGGTAGAAAAGCTGAAAGGAAAAAATAAATAAATGAATTACTATGGATATGAGTAAATTATCCTCTCAGATGTAGTAGTAATTGTTAAGCTTATATATTATCAATACTATATTTTCGATACTGAATATGATGAATGGTTTATTAGAAATCTTCCAGTTAAGTATATGTAAACTGCCAAAGGTTTATTGGGTCTCAAGTGTAATTTTATTTTTTTTTTTAATTTTTATTGTGATTTGGGTGAAAATTTACAGAGCAAATTCTTTTTCCATACAGTAATTCATACACATTTTGTCTCATGACATTGACTGGAATACCCCACAATGTAATAGCTCTTTTCCTACTTCCTCTCTTTCTTCTCTATATCCTTCCCTCCCATGCACTCCCTCCCACCCCCAAGCTGTCTCCCTACACAAACACTGCCCTTCTGCTCTCCCTTGATTGATCACTCCAAGCAGTGTATCTACCTGATGTAAATGTTCACCCCATATACCTGTCTATTGTTTGGCTGGAAGCCACAGGAGTGGGTTCAATTCCAGACTTGAAGGGTGGCTAAGGGTCATGGTCTCAGGGGTCTCACCAGGCTCTATCAGACCAGCAAATATGGTCCTTTTTTTTTTTTTTTTTTTATGGATTTGTGGTTTTTTCCACATTCTTCTCCCACTCTATCCAGGATCTCCTACACTGATCTCCCTCTGAGTGGTTGACAGTGGTAGCTGAGCACCATCTAGTTGTGGTTTCATGGTCATATAGGCTGAGGATCACATGGTCTACCAGTCCTTTGAACTAAATATTTCCATGCATCTTTGGTTTTCTTCATTCTTCTTTGCTCTAGATGAGGAGAGACCCATCATTGCATCTAGATGGCCACTTGCAAGCTTTTAAGATGTCAGTTGCTAATCACAATAGTAAGATGTAGAGCAATGGTTCTGTGTAATATATTATGCCAATTGAGCCTGATGTCCCCTGTGACCTTGATCCTGAGACCCACATCCAACTACTTGCTCCCTCTGGGTAGCTGGCTGTGGTTAAGAAGTTACCACAAACTTGCCCCTTGTTAGCTCTACTATACACCTGGATATTCTTATAGCACATACAAATACATATGTAGAAACATTGTCTGCTAACCCTATACGTGGTCATGGGCACACTCCTGCCTAAACATACCTGATTGTTCAGCCTGTCCACCCATCTATCCACCCCTAGATCAATTCTTGCCATCATTGACAATGCAGTACTGCATATGCAGAAGGGTTCATCGTTGTTGTCTGTACCTCCATGTACCTCTCTCTGTCTTCCTCTTCTTCAGTGCCACCATGTTGATCACTCACATTTGGTACATTGCCCTTCCCTTCACCCAAATAAATATCAAGTGTAATTTTAAGTGATTCTTGTTACAAAAATTTTTCCAACAGGGACACATTTATAAAAGTATTAGATAAATCTATAACAAAATAGAATTTATAAGTGATTTACACTAATGTTTTTAGGGATGCAGTGACAGTAATGAAGTAAGGGTAGACAGAATACTGAGGGCAACTTAAAAGAAAGAAAAAGGAACTGTGATGGTAATAAATGGAAGAGGGATAGGGAATGGAGAAGAAAGAAGGAAGGAAGAAGAGTTTAAAAAAATAAGTAAGAATGCAGAAAGTGACCGGGAAATAGAACAGCTTCACTTGTACATTTGTGTCTGTAGTTTTCTATTAGTGAAATTGGAATTGATCCAGGTGGTCTGGTTTATTCTATTAATAAAATATGACAATTTAAGACATTAGAAATAGAGAATGAAAAATATCATATTTTCCCAGTCAAACCAAACTCACCTCTTAACTTCTTTTTCTAAGGCTGGCCCCCATTGACATCACATTTGCCAATTGCTAGTGTACAGAAACTATAAAACCTTAGATAAAAATAGAATCCTAAAGATTTTGAATTGAAGTAAATTCAAATTTGAAAACTAAATCTCTTTTTGAATTATTACATGATTATAGGTTACATTTCCATCTTTTCTTCCAAGTATGATAACATTCACTGGACAAATTATAAATAAATTGTATATATGCACACACACATATATATACACGTATACACACACACACACACACACACATGGAGCTCTGGTAGCATAATGCTTAAGGCTAACCAGGAGGCTGGTGGTTCCTTGGAAGGAAGATTGGGTGATCTACTTCCATAGTGATACTGCCTTGGAAACTCAAGGAGGGGTTGCTATGAGTTGGATCCTACTCCATGACAGTAAGTTTTATATATATGTACACACACACATACACACACATATACAAGTGTTGTGAAGATTGATCAAAGCAAAAACTTTAGGGAAAACAGAAAATAAGCATACCACTTCATCTAATTTTTGTCTCAAAAGACCCTACCATAAGGTAGGAATAATGTGTGAGATATTTTCTTCATGATTGACTAAAAACCTTCAGTATAAGATTCTTCTGGAAGAAGCTTACAAAGAATAGAAATAGAAGTGTTCACAAAATAGCTTATGCAAGTACTATATAAGTAATCAGTGAATAGTTTAGTTCCACTCAGGCATTTAGAAGGTAAATGTTATCCATTTCCATACATTTAAAGTTTTCAGCCAAAAATATTTTAACCATATAACTTTACATCCTACAGAAAAAAAATACACATAAAAGTGAAAAATGGATTTTGCAATGAATCTGCCACTGATATGATATGAGTGTGCAATTAAATGGGCCATGCTAGAGGAGGAAAGGTTGGCTACAGGGCTGTTGCCAGTGATGTCCTTCAACGCTTCATGACCTCATGTGTTATTGATCAAGCAGCCAAGGCAGGGTCTGGCAAACCCCACCAGGAAAGTGGAAAACAGATCTTACTCCCAGTTATGGGTGATGGAGGGAATGGGACATAGAGCACACACTTGATCTGCTGTCAAATATTTTATTTTAAAAGCTGAAAACAAAATCGTAGCATAGAATTAGATTACCTTTTTTCCCCTTCTCATATAATCATGCTGAACTTCACAATGGCATTTTATGGTGGTGTAGTAGAAGGAGTGCGGTCTCTGGGTGGTGCAAATCGTTAATGTCCTAGACTACCCAGAGGTGCCTCAGAAAAAAGGGCTAGCAATTTACTTCCAAAAATCAGCCATTGGAAACTTTGTGGAGAACAGTTCTACTCTGACACACATAAGGTCTCTGTGTGTCAGAATCAACTCCATGGCAACTAGTTAGTGGAAGGAGTACTGACTTATAAAACAGAAAACCTGACCAGGTCTGGCTAGCAATGTGACTGTGGGCTAGTCACTTGAAAACTCAAAGCCTCTGTTTCTTTGTCTAGAAAGTGAAATTGTTGGTCTAGATTGTATGGATTGTATTGAGTGACCCTTAAGTAAATGTTTTACTTGGCCTTGGCACTATTGCAAGATGTTTTAACTGCTAACTAATACTTAAAAAGGAGGAGATTTTACTCAAATAAAAATTTTCTGTTTCTCTTGAAAAACTAGAAGGTCTAGTGATTTGGGACCCAGAGTTCTGCAAAGCAACAATATGCTGGTACTGAGTACAACAGACCTCTTTAGATTTAACTGGGTATGCCTGCTACACTTGACCTTCCTGATCCTTGTGGACATTTCAGTTTTTCATTCTTGGTCTAGAACAGTGGTTTCCAAAAGTGGTTTCCAAAGCCTTAGTCATTTGAGTATGTTATGATGAATGGAGAAGCCATGGATGGGGTCCAGCCTCTCACCTCACTTCCTCATCTGTCAGAGTTCACATTTTATTTGTTTTACATGTTAGTATCTAAAGTGACCTCTAAGACACAGACTTTTAGCTGTTTACCAAAATCTCTTCTTCCCTTTTTCCATATTAATTGAATTTTATCTGGGCACATGACTGCTTAGAATTCCCTGGGTTGTGCAAATGGTTAAATTCTTGCTACTAACCAAAAGGTTGGTAGTTTGAATCTATCCCAAGAAGTTTTGAAAGAAAAGCCTGGTGATCTACTTCTGAAAGATCACAGCCATGGAGTGGGGTCACCATCAGTCAGGATCAATTCTGTGGCAATAGTTTTTAAAAATTTGGCTGCTTAGAGTAAACATCTCCCACCCTCCTTTGCATGTAGGTATAGCCATGTGGTCAATTTCTGGCAAATAAGATAAGGGCAGAAATAATATGTAGAATATTCTGGTTGTGCCTGAAATAATCATGTGATGATAAGCAATCTTGGACCATGTGGACAAAGGTTTCACGTTAGTGATGTCAGAGCAACATGAAAAAAGGTCTTGAGTTCCGGGATGACATCATGGAGAAGAATATCCCTACAAATAATATTTGCCTACTTTTACAGTGCTGCATGAGAGAAAATATAATGTCTACCTTGTTTAAACCAATGTTAATTTAAGTCTCTGATACACATATCTAAAACTGTATTTGAATCAGAACAACTTCTTAGTTTTTGTTCAAGTTCCAAGATCCCTGATTGTTTTACTCCTATGTTTGATGTTGAATTGAATATGGTTGAGTGATTTTGACTCAAAAAAGAGAAATCATTCTTGAAAAATTTTTGAATTACCTCCTTGACTGCATCTCTACTGCATGGAACTTTATTTTTGTCATGCACATGGTTGTATTTTAATGAAATCATTATACAAAAATGCCAGTGACCTAATGTATATTGAATGGGGAGTGCATGTTCTATTTCTTTCTCAATGATCAAGTATCATAGACACCCAATGTAGTTTCATTTCAACCAGAGAATGAATTTGCCCAAGGGAGTGGAATCAAATGTGCAAAAGAAATGATGTGAGCATGTTCTGTTTCACTATGTAGATGGCCTGAGTAGAAAAAGATAAAGTTACTAAGCCACCCAAGAGAGGTCTTTGAGGTAGGCTGTTTCAAGCTTAATTTAAAATCTGGCGATGATAGTTCCTAAAACTTGGACTGCTCTAACTGTTGTTGTAAATAAACAGAGGATTTCATTTTTCTGAGAAAATAGCAACATCCTCTGGCAATAAATTTTATTTTATTAAAAGAATTACATACCTTCATGAAGATTAGTATTATAGTTTATCATTTTGAATGTAGCTGTCTTAACAAAATTCATAGATTGTTCAAGACAAGGAAAAAAAATACAAGAAAAACTAACCTTGGGGATCATTCAAAGGGTTATTGAGAAAATTTTTTGGTAAGTTTATCATTCTCCCCCTCCAAGGAAAAACTTATACTATATTTGCTTGATCCTGAGAAATCTTCAAATTGTAAAGTGTGGAATGAGGAGCTGTCATTACTAGAGATTACCACATTTTTACAGAAATAACATACAAGTTCTATGTTTGTTTCTAACTGCTTCCTCCCTCTGGGAGTTATTTTTGTATATGTGCTATGCTATATATATATATATATATATATATATATATTTGCATATTATAGCAACGTTCGGAAAAAAAAATCCTAGCATAGCGGGAGCAGTTATCAAACAAATATAGAAGGCACAAGTTGTTTGTGTAAAATATGGTATAAAATTAGAGCTAATTCTGATGTTGCTCATATGCTGGAACACATGTGCCCAATCTATAGAAAGCAGATTACTTTGTTTATGAAGAACTAATCAAGGGAATGTATCTGAAGTGATATAACTAATTCACAACTTAAATTACTTCTTGAGTGTGCACACATTCTTTTAGACCCATAAACCATCATGAAGAAAATTGTAACTATTTTGCACACATTCTTTTAGACCCATAAACCATCATGAAGAAAATTGTAACTAATGATTTAATTCAGGTTTAAAATGTTCCAAATTTGTTTACTTCAAAATTTGGCTTAATAAAATACACTAGATCATTCTGACAATAGTTAGGCAGAGAGATAAATAAATTAGGGAATGAAAAACATATCTTTACATGTATAGATATAAATAGATAACCCTGTTTTCTGTATGAAGCAGATCAGAGTAGTTAGAACTATTAAGGCAGTTATTCTAAAAGCATTAAATATCTTCTTTCTGCCCATTGGCTAAAAGGATGTGTTAGGGTACTTTTCTTTGATTGGGTCTCAGAAGGGAACATGAACTCTCAAATCTTATTGAAGAAAATCTTAATATTGTCCTTATTTTTTGGGTCAGAAAAAGAAATAATTGGTGATAAATGAATACCTTCCAGGAAAGATTATGACCAGTTGGCTCATACCAAAATACATGTATTTAACTACTGCAATAGGAGAACTTTCTTAGGCACAAACTGAAATAATAGCCCTGTCTATTACTCAAGACTAAATGTGAAACTTGTTTCTATGAGGCAGAGATAAAGTAGGATACCCCTGTTATCCTGCTTTTGACAACAGCTGCTCCCTGTACAGCACTCTTTCTCTATTAGGTTTTATAATTCTTTGTAATGGTCACAGAGAACTCACAGAAACACCATAACTGCAATAACACCTTTAATAAGGATTTAAGAAGGATGTAAATGGGAAAGGTATAAACAGGAAAGGTATAAAGGTATAAACAGGAAAATGCATAGGACAAAGTCGGGAAGAGGTCCCCAGTGTCTCAGGGAGACCTGATTACCCTCTTGGGAATAGATGTTTCCTCTCATCAATGAGGAAACCTTTCAACCAGGAACTGTTCTGTGATGTCACACAGTGGACTCTGCATTTGGTAGCTCCTCTCAACAGGCTCCTGGTTCTCAAAGCTGGGGTTCAGCCTTCAGACTTTGCTGCCATTATCTGGCTCGCTTATTATTTCTGCTTCTTCTGGCACCAGCACAGTACTGGAATGTTCTTAGTGAAAGGCAAGGGGCCCCTTCCCTCCCCATCCAAAGGATGTGCTCCTATCCTGGCTCCCTTGATCAGGAGACTCCTTCTGAGCCTCCATGTTCTATGGGTTTTATCAGTCAGTGGGTAGGCCCCCAAGCCAATCCAAGTCATGGTCAACTACTGGGGGATAGACACCAGCTGATCTTCTCTTCTTTCTCTTTCACTGCCGTTGAGTAGGTTCTGACTTATAGCAACCCCTCCTTGTGTTTCTGAGGCGGTATTTCTACAGAAGTAGATTGCCCAATCTTTCTTCTGAGGAGTGACTGGTGGGGTTGAACTGCCAGCCTCTGGTTAGCAGTCAAATGCCTTAGGCACTACACCACCAGAGCTCCCCAGCTGATCTTGGTAAAAGTCAAATATTAGGTAGGGCTCCCAAGCTAATGTGGGTAAGGCCACCCCAGGTAGGTATCAGAAATCAGGACCAAAAGGCCAAATTCCTTTTTGGTAAGGTGATCCCACATCATGCAACTATGAAATCTCCTTTCTTAAAATATTTAAAAGTGATCTAGAGAGATATAGATCTTGGATGTTTACATGTTGTCTATGTTAACATCCTGAATTTTTTATTGTATTTATATGTATATAAATATAAAAGAGAAGAAACCTTTTTATCGTGAAACAGCTATGATTTGGGCTCTGGTCTTAGTGACTTATCTTTAATTTTTGTAAGTTCTTTAGCTTCTTCATGTCTCAGTTTCTCCACAAAAGCAATGGAGATATATGCCTTCTAGCTATTGTCTGTGGGTATTATCCTGAGAAAATCATGTTTATCTTACGTGCTTTCTACATTGGTGAGAAGTGGTAAATAGTTCTTACAGTTTTTAAAAACAAGTAGCTATTTTGAACAACCACTGAAATGGGATGTTCTATTAAAAATGAATGCTCTTTTCTAAATATAGTTTAAATATTGATCCCTGAAGTATCCAGGAAAAACAATCTGTCAGAGCTCCCATTACAATAGTATTATCAACTGATGCTTAATTAGCTGCTGTATATACTTCGAATCTACCCCTGCATCCATGTGGAGGCCACACTTACCATGGACTGTTCCAAGTCTAACTCTGAGCATGGTAGAAATACTAAGGCAGGACCATTCCTCGGTGAGGGAGGATTCCTCTGGCAAGAGACATCTTGGCTTAAAGATTTACCAGCCTTGATGAATTTTCTTAGAATTGTGCAATAGTGTAACATGCTTCCTACACAACCTCTGTCCTTACTTTTATACTTCACAGGGATCAGACCTACATCATGGTCTGACAGGTCTCCCACATACTTCTGGCTCCTTCTCTATTTTCCCTCACAGGTGTTTTCCCCTCACAGGTGTTACTTCCATTAAATATCTTGCATGACCAATCCCATCTTGATGTCTGCTCCTACACAATCCCTTCTTGAAGAATGGTCCCTTTGAGATTGCATGGTGAGGATTTTTCCTACAATTTATTAATTTAGTAGCTAAATTTCCTACCAATCTGTAGTATGCATTTACTTGGGGATAAGCAACAACCTACTTTATATAACAACACAGACATTTCCAAACACTAAGTTTTTTCTCTATGGCGTACAGTAACGGTTTGTAAGAAACACATTTGATGCTTTTTATGATACTAACAATTCCAAAAGAACTTGAATAACTATCCTCTGAAGAATAATAATGGTACCACAGAAACAAAAGAAACCTGCATACATAACATGATTTTGAGTCATTATAACTATTCCTTTCTCTATTTCTCCCCAAATACTCATTTTAAAAAAGCAAAAGCAAAAGCAAAGCCTATGGAAATTATTTTATGTCTTCATAATAAAGGTATAATGATTAGACCAGATTGCATAAATGAAATAAAGTAGAAACTTGAGGATAATTCATGTACAATGTTTTATGATCTAATAACTCCTCTTTTCATTGTTTATTAATCATCCTTATTTAAAAAAACTGTGTAATAATGTAACTAGAGGATACATCATATCTTATATGGAATATTCTACTAAATATATATATATATATATATATTCTACTAAATATAATATTTGTGTGTGTATATATATATATATATGTGTATATATATATATATATATATAAATATTTACTTCTGAAAATAATGTTGCTTTGTGCAGGTTTATAAACCTCATCATATTTAGAGTTATTTGCTTAGGATGAATTCGTAAAGGTATAACTATTAAGATTACTTTTGCTTATTAATCAATTTGTTTCCAAAAGATTTAGATCAATTTATACTTCCCACAAAAAGTATATGAGATTGTTCCTTTCACCATACCCAGCTACCTGCTAACATTGCTTATTAGAAAACAAAACTTTAAATCTCCAAATCATTTAATATAGAGAAGAGGGTATCTCAAAGAAATGTGGCTAAATAGTTGGCCATATGTTTATTATAGAGTTCTATTTCTACTTTTGTGAACTATTTTTATTGTCCTTATACATTTAGCTATTGGTTGTTTTCCTGATTTACATGAATCTTTAGCTAATAAAGAAATTACCCTTGGTCTATTGTCTTGATAGCTAGATATTTTTTCCAATTTTTGTACCCTCTATTTTTCTTTCCTTTACCTTATTCACTGATTTAACTAGCATCTATGGAGCATTTACATTTTACCAGACTCAGTACTGGGGGCTGAAGATACAGTTTGAACATAAACAGATAATTCTTGTTCTCTTATAACTTTTTACAATATATCAAGAGAATCAGAAAATCAAACAAGCGATTAACTAGAAACTTATGAAGTTTTACGTTAGGGAACTAGATAGAGGAAGCTGTTGTGTTGGAGTCATATGGAGTCCTTGTGTAGTGCATACAGTTAGCCACTTGACTATTAGCCAAAGGTTTGGCAGTTTGAACCCACCCAGAGATACTTGGGAAATCAAGCTTGTTTCTGAAAGGTCACAGCCTTGAAAATTCTATGGAGCAGTTCTACTATATATACACAGTGTCACCATGAGTCAATGGGCAACTAAGGACAACTGCAAACAGACCCCTAAACCCATTTAGAGGAATTCAGGAAGTGTGCCCATATGAAGGGGCGGGGATGGGGAAGAGTGGAGCCCAAGATGAGACTGGAGAGAGTATAAAGAAGTAAGGTTGGAGACCTTACACTGTGTTAAGGAGTTTGCCTTTTATCAAAGGATTATGGGAGATTATCTAATAGTTGTTTAGCAGGGGAGAAATAATGAAGATTGTGTTTGAGAAAAATTGTTCTTGCTTCTGCATGGAGACTAGCCCAAAGGAGCAAGACTATAGACCACTTGAGTGGGAGGAGTAATCCACATAAGAGTCAATGATAACCTGGGGTGGGCATTGTATCAGTGCACACATTCCAGAAAAGTAGGGTATGGAATCCACAGGACCTGGGGATGGGATGTAGGCAACAAGATTCTCAGGTTTTTCTCTTGAGTGACTGTAGTGGGGAGTACCATTTTCTGAGCCAAGTAACAGAGAAGCAGAAACAAATTGAGAGGAAAGTATGAGATGTAGATTTTTGAAAGCCATTTTTGCATATGATAGTATTCTTGGTGATTTATTATTATTATATAAGATTAGTTCATTCTTTGTTCTCTTTATCTTAAGTAAATAATTTTGCAATTCTCTTGGCTTTAGTTAAATGTGGATTTGTGATTTGCTTCAGAGGGAGTTTCCAGTCATTCTGAATAACAAGAAGTAGCTTATCCATTGGTATTCCCCAGACTGATGAGAAAACATTGGGCCAAATTATGCAATTCTAACAACCCTGGAAGTGAGGTTCAAGATTTAGCTGACAATAAAGACAAAGACATTTGAAGAGAATGGGCAAATTATTTTTTATCTTCAATGAATATACAGGTAAATAAATGATTCAAAGATGACTTAAAATGTTGTCAGTTAGAACACCTTTACCATCTTTTACACGTAGTGGCTCCATGTAGGTAAATGGAATTTATGGTCTATTTATATACGTCTTTAGTATCAAGAGAAAAAGACTATATGAATGCATACAATCTCTCCCCAAACCATTTCTTGGAAGGGGGAAAGTAAGTGCATAAAGCAATGAGCCTGGGTAATCCTCAAAAGTATGGCTAACAAAGTAAGATAAAAATGACCTTGGCAGAAGGTCCTGGAATGCAAACCTTTTATTATATTTATACACTATGTCTTTTGGGCTCATGTACAAGCAGTTAAAGATTTGTTTGCTAAATTTTAGTTGAGAACATTTCTTATGCTTTATAACTTTCTTAATGGATCATTTGGAAACTAAATAAATTTCTTTGGGGAGTATCATGTTCTCAGGTATACTAGACTATTGAACATAATGTGTGCTTCTGAAACTGGCTATGAAAACTTTAAACACCTACAGTGTTAAAATGTCTATGTCTGTTTATATCTTTAAGTACAGCTATACAATCTTTCTAGTCTATAATCATGTAGTCCTATGTCATATGGCTGTGGCTTAATTTTATGTCCTGCAAACCTTCACGTTAAATAATATTCTAATAATATTTGGATTTACTATTCAGCCTGTGCTTTCCTGAAACCAATCAAATGGCTTTGAAAAGGGCATAACAGATGCCAGTGAATGTGGATGAGTGGCAGGACCCTTATTGCCTAACCAGATCCCACAATGAAACATTTCTCAAAAAAGCTTATTTGTTCTTTCCTGTCAAAGCTAGAAGAGACTCACATGCAAAGCATTTGTTTTCCAACACATGGGCAGCCCAAATGGCCAATTGGCTAAATTAAGCATGTGACCTGCCCATAGGTTTGAAGACTAGTGTTTCTAGAATCCATGTCTCTAAGACAGGAGATTCAAAGTTGTATTTGTTACTCAGATTTCACACTTAAAAAAAAAAAGTTTATTTTCTGAACCATAAGGCTTTTGGAACTAAAGTTCCTAGTTTGGTTTTATTTAACTCTGAAACACAGCAAGAATCAGTCTTTTTAATTATATTTTTCAGTTCAACTCAAAGATAGTCAATTGTCAATAAGCCATAAGCATGGCGTTCGGCAGGGTGTAGTGGGGTCTTCTAACATGGTTCACAATGTTTTTTAAAAGAACAAGGTTTTATCCTTGTGATTAGGTAGTTGTGAATTGTGCTACTTCTTGAGCCAAGTGATATGTTCAATGTATTCTGTCTGTAGAGGGCAGGAGTGAAGGGCAGAAACTTGTCTTATAGAATTGGTGCCTGTTGAAGTAATATTCAATTTTGCAATGTAACTGATTTTAATCTTCCTTCAAATTTTGCAACTTTATATTACTTCAAAGCTTAAGCTGAAAATAGCACATTATTTTGGTGATCTTTTGGGAAGTGTTAGAAAACTCATGACAGAGCCCAATCTCACCAATTCTGCAATTAGAAGTTTATTATTAGAAGTACAATAGTAGTCACTGAAAATTTGAAGTTTCTAAATTTAAGTATGTGCACCCCCAAATTATCTTTTCAATCGCTGTAATTCTGTGAACTGTAAATATTGTAGAAAGGGAACTTTTGGCACTTAAGGTAGTGTAGATAGGAAATCGGCAAGTTGTTAACAAATACCTTCTCAAGATGATTGATTAAGCATTGAGAGCTCACCAACCAAAGAAAGACAAGACAAAATCCATTTTTTATGAATATTAATAAGTTTGGTAGCGTAGTGCCTAAGACACTTGACTGCTAACCAGAAGGCTGGCGGTTCAAACCCACCAGCCACTCCTTGGAAGGAAGATGGGGCAATCTACT